>NC_034010.1:2273492-2284355 GCF_000346465.2 Prunus persica
CCCCCCCCCCCCCCCCCCCCCCCAACTTTGGGCTCAGCTCATTGCTTGAGTTCTCTTGGGCCCGTTTGAACTTCCATGAAATGAGAGTGAGGGAGAACCAATATGTGACTAAGCTCATCAAAATTTATTGGTGAAATTAGTCATAATACGTGGCTGGACATAATCAGACATGCGCTGGAGCTGGGCCATTAGAAGAGACTAGACACTCTATTGATTCAAAACTCAATTATCAGCTTCATCCATCTTCCACACTCTTCCATCTTCATATATATTATGTCTTGGTTCTGGCTCTCTTGATCTCTTTTGTTCTAAAAGTGTGTAACTGTGTATTGCCTTTGAATTTTCCTTCTTGTTCACTACGACACTTTCGGTATTTGGTAATTCGTGAAGAAATCTGCTGCTGATACTTAAACTGCAGGTACTTTTGATTTATTCTGTTCGGTGCCTTTTATTTTTTGTTTCTTCTAGTTTCTTGTATTTTATTTGTTTTGCGCAATGTAATTAGTATTATTTTTTTTATCAAAGAAAGAGCGAATGTATTTATCTGCTCAGACTTCCTGTTTTCTTCATCTATTTCGCAAGATACAACAATAGAAACTTTGAAGAATTTTTTATTCTTTTTTTCAAAACTGATTTATGAGTTTTATAAATAAAAAAAGGCTCCCTGTCTTCCCAAGTCTGCTTAGTTACATATATTGTTATGTATTTTTTTTCTTTTATACAAGCGATATTCAAGAACTGCTCTTAGAATAGACTAGACACACGATTGATTCAAAACTCAATTTTTCCCAGAAGCAAACCATAACCAGAATCATAAATATATATAAAATTATTTGGGGGACTATTTCCTTCTTCTTTTTTCATATTATTGTCTCATTTAGTACTGTTTCTTATAAGAATTATTCTTACTCATTTTGTTCATATATAAGAAATTTTGTTATAAGCCTAATTTTTTTGTCAAGCAGCTTGTAGTCATTTCAAAGGCAAGCTCTAACGGACCCTTAATCGGTAATTTCAAGCTAATAAAAATTTTCGATTGTCGTGAAAATCTTGCCCTTAATCTTCAAATTGATCAAAATGATATAATAAAACAACGTTAATGATACAACAAATTTGGACTGGAGAAGTGGAACTGAGCTGGAGTCTTCCTATAGTTTTGTTCCTCTCTATTTCGAACAAAGTCACTTTGATCGAAATAGAACAGAACAGACAAAAAATAATTATACTGTAAGTGCAGAATCAGATTTGAACTTCCGTGTAAGTGCTTCTTGCAAGCATAATATACTGTTTCAATATTTTATATTTATGTTTTTATAAGCCATAAGACTTACACATCCTAATTAAAACTAATTTTTCACTTAATTTCTGCAGTTGTGCATCTTAATTTGTTCAGTCTGGATTTGAGGATCTCAAGCAAAATCAGATCTCAAAATTTCCATGTAAGTGCTTATTCTGAACTGAAATATCTACGCAATTATTTCATTTTGTTTTATATTTGGCCTTCCAGCGTTATTCTTGTTCCCCCAGCTAAAACTAGCTGTGCATGTTGATGTTGTTGAAGAAAACTTCCTTACTTCTTTGGCTGCTTGTGTGTGTCTCTTCGGTCTTAATTATCAACAAGTATGGCAGTGGGAGAGATTTTTCTTGGGGCGTTCCTTCAGGTGCTGCTCGACAAGTTGGCGCCTCGCGAGATCCTCAACTACTTTGGTCTCGTAAAGGGCGTCGACAAAAAGCTGAATAAATGGAGTGACAATTTGTCTGCAATCGTAGCGGTGCTGAATGATGCGGAGGAGAAGCAACTGATAGAGCATCGTGTGAAATTGTGGCTGGATGAACTCAGAGACTTGGCTTATGATGTAGATGACGTGCTGGACAAATTTGCTACTAAAATATTGAAGCGCCAGATAGAGGGACGGGATCAAGCCAGCACAAGTAAAAAGGTGCAGAGTTTATTCCCCAAACTGAAACTCAATTTCGATATGAACTCTGAGATAAAGAAGATTACAGAGCGGTTGCAAGAGATCTCTGAACGGAAAGATAAGTTTGGTTTAAAGGGCACCGGAACGTCTAGTAAAGCATGGTCAAGGCCACCAACTTCAGGTGTGCTAGGTGGACTAACCATTGTTGGAAGAGAGGGAGATAAAGCAAAAATATTAGACATGTTGTCGAGAGATGAGCATAATAATGTCAACTTTCATGTTGTTGCCATTGTTGGCATGGCTGGCCTTGGGAAGACTACACTTGCTCAATTTGCATTCAACAACAACAGTGATGTCATGAAGGAGTTCGAGCCGAGGGTGTGGGTGTCTGTGTCCGATGACTTCGACATTGTAAGAGTGACGAAGGCAATTCTTGAATCAGTCACATCTCAACCCGTTAAAGTAGAGGAGTTCAGTAAAATGCAGCATGATTTGAATGAGCAGTTAAGAGGTAAAAAGTTTTTAATTGTTTTAGATGATATTTGGAACAAAGGTGATTTATATGATCTGTGGACAAGACTTCAGTCCCCTTTTAGTGTTGGAGCACAAGGAAGTAAGATAATTGTGACAACACGAGACCTAAAAGTTGCAAAGATTATGGGAGCCACCGAAGTTCATAACTTGGAGTCTATGTCAGATGATAATTGTTTGGAAATATTTGAGCAGCATGCATTTGCGAACATTAACAATGATAGACCACCAAATTTTGAGTTGATTCAGAAAAAAATTGCTGAAAAATGCAGTGGATTGCCCTTAGCTGCAAGAACTCTTGGTGGGCTTTTACGTCAGAATGAAATAAACGAATGGGAAGAAATATTGAACAACAAATTGTGGAATTTATCAGGTAAGAGTGACATTCTTCCGGTATTAAAGTTGAGTTATCACTATCTTCCTTCCAACTTGAAGAGGTGTTTTGCCTATTGCTCAATATTTCCAAATGACTACGAATTTGGGGAGAAGCAATTGATCCTTTTATGGATGGCAGAGGGTTTGATTCAACAACCACCAGAAGCCAATAGACAAATGGAGGATTTAGGCCACGACTATTTTCAAGAGCTATTATGTAGGTCATTATTTCAAAAGGCAAGTGAAAACAGTTCACGATATGTAATGCATGACCTTGTTACTGATTTGGCAAAATGGGCAGCAGGAAATACTTGTTTTAGATTGGAGGACAAGAAAGGTGATAGCTTGCAATCTGTATGCTTTCGTCATTCGTCTTTCATAATTGGTGAGTTTGATGGAGTTCAAAAGTTTGAGGCCTATCGCGAAGTTAAACGTTTGCGAACATTCCTGCCACTTTCACTATCAGATACTCGGTGGAGTAGACAATATCTGGCTCGTACGGTAATTTTTGATTTATTACCTCAGATGCAATACTTACGGGTGCTTTCTTTGAATGGCTATCAAATAACTGAGCTGCCAGATTCAATTGGTAATTTGAAGTATCTGCGGTATCTTGATTTTTCTCACACAAATATAACAAGTTTGCCTGAATCAACAACCACTCTTTTCAACTTACAGACACTGATATTGGAAGGTTGTCGTTATTTGAAGGCACTACCCATGAACTTGAGGAATCTAGTGAATCTGCGTCATCTCAATAACTCAGATGTAGGTTCACTGAAAGCAATGCCTCCGCAACTAGGTCGGTTGACAAATCTGCAATCTTTGCCTAATTTTGTGGTGGGTAAAGGAAGTGATGAATCAGGGATAAGAGAGATAGGATCCCTATCCCATCTCCGAGGGACATTATCGCTCTCAAGGTTGGAGAATGTGATCGATGCTGAGGATGCACGGAAGGCCGACTTAAAATCCAAGGAGAGAGTAGATGAATTGGTGCTAGAATGGTCGGATAACACACAAGAAACGCAATTAGGCGTGCTTGACAGATTAGAACCTCATAGAAAGCTTGAAAAACTCATCATCAGGGGTTATGCTGGATTAGAATTTTCAACATGGATTGGAGATCGTTTATTCTCCACTATGTGCGTGTACGCTTAGACAAATGTAAAATGTCAAATCTGCCACCACTGGGGCAGCTGCCTTTGCTTAAAGAACTTTATATACAGGAATGGCGGCAGTGAAAAGTGTCGGTCCTGAGTTTTATGGAGAGAGTAGCTTGCCTTTTCTAGTACTGGAGACTCTTGAGTTTTCAGATATGCACAACTGGAAGAATGGCTTCCTTTCGCACAAGATCAGGTTTTCCCTTGCTTGAAATTGCTTTCAATCAGAAATTGTCCTCAATTGGAGGGTAAGGTGCCCGAGAACCTTGATTCATTAGCAACACTTCAAATCATTAAATGCGAGGAATTGGTGATTTCAATTTCCAACTATAAACAAATTGGTCGATTATGGATAGATGGCTGCAAAGCGGTGGTGGAGACAAGTGGCGTTGAGTTTGAGTTATTAAATTCCCTGGGGCTTTCAAATATTTCAGAGGTGAGGTTCCAAACAGGGGAATTCACCAAAGGATTAAGGAAGGTTGCAAATTTGAGGATTGGCGGATGTGAGGAGCTGACATCTTCACTGAAGAATGAGGATAGAGTATTGCAACACTTGATTTCTCTTGATTGTTTGGTTATTGAAGGAAACTCTTCCCTCCTTGAAAAGCTGGGAAAAGAAGCAGAGGAGTTGCTGCAATTGCAAATATTGACTTGCAAGCTTAAATATCTACTATTATACAAGTGTGCAAGTCTTTCGAAGGTACCAGAAGGGTTGCATCACCTAACGGCTCTTCAAGACCTTCAAATAGTTGGATGCTCAAGTCTGGTTTCTTTTCCAGATGTTGGTCTGCCTCCTTCCCTTGAAGTCATAAGGATTGAGGAGTGTGATTCGTTGCTGTATTTCGCAAAATACCAGATTCCCCCAAATCTAAGAAGAATAGAGATAACGAGGTGTAAAAGTTTGAAATCATTAGTAGAGAAAGACGAGGATAGTTCGTCGTCTTCCTCTTCTTCTCATATTTCTCTTGAGCACTTGGAAATATTGGGATGTGAATCTCTAACGTTGTTATCATTGAGAGCCCAGTTGTTTCCCAGGGCACTTAAAAGCCTACGCATATCCTATTGCCCAAATCTGAAATCGTTACCGGAGGGCCTATGCTACCTCACCAACCTTCAAACTTTAGAGACTTATCGTTGTGGGAGTCTGGTTTCCATCCCGAGCCTGAGTGGTGAGGGTTTGCCTTCGCCAACAACAACAGCCGCCTCCAGCCTGAAAGAAATCTACATCGAAAATTGCAACAAATTGGAGATGTTACCGGACATGTGCAATCTCAACTGTCTTCAGGAATTGAATATTGATTACGGTGAAGGTTTAAATTTCACTTCCTTTCCCCCCAACCTAACATCACTTACAATTAGTGGATTCAAGAATTGTAAGCCGCTGTGGGAGTTGTTGCACAGGCTCACCTCTCTTACAGGCTTGTCCATCAATGGTGAAGACCCAAGTGTGGTGTCATTTCCACCCAACAGTTACAGGGAGATGGAGATGGAGATGCTGCTCCCCGAATCTCTCACTCATCTCTCAATTGGGGGCTTCCCAAATCTGAAGAAACTGAGCAGCAAGGGCTTTCAATCCCTCACCTCTCTTCGATCTCTTAGACTCCACAATTCTCCAAAGCTGGCATCTATTCCAGTGGAGGGGTTGCCTATTTCACTGAGGGAACTTAAAATCATTAGGTGTCCTCTTCTAAAAGATAAATGCCAGCCTGGAAGTAAAGGACGATACCTGCCCAAAATATCCCACATCCCCCGCATAGGGATATGGGATTAGAAGACGGTTTGAAGATGATGAGAACCCACACCGACACATGGACATGGTCAACTCCGACTCTCACTCTCCCAGGTACTCTTTATGGTGAGACTCCTTTTCTCGCATATTATTGCGAGTAGTTTACTGATTTGCTGTTTCTGGTTCTTTCTTTACTGATTTGCGAGTAGTTTATAATTTTTTAATGTCGGGGGATCCCTGAAAAGAAAAGCAAATTGTTGACCAATATAGTTTTGTCAAAATTACAGCACTTGCCAAATAAGGAGACCAATCATATTGAATTAAAAAAAATTTAAATATATATGATTCTTTAAATTAGGGAGTATGATTGGAGTTTAAATTTTATAGCTAAATTTTAACTAAAAAAATAAGAAGCATGATTATAGATGCTGTTATATTATATAGCTAATAAGAGTTTTCTTTTCGGTTAACTATAGTTAATATATAGCATTTACCTAAGCATATGAATAATATAATTGTACAAAAACGAAAAAGAAAAAGAAAAAAAAAACAACATTGTTAAATAATCATACTGTTAATTATAGGGTTCATTTGGACAGGAATTAATTTATATAAAATATCTAAATCACCAGCAGCAATTGGTGGTTTCATTTTTTTTAAAAAAAAAAAGAAAAAAAAAAGAGTAATTTACTGATTTGCTGGTTCTGGTTCTTGCCTTATGCTATTGTACACTCGACTTCTTCAATCACTATAATCTTCATTTTCACTAAGGCATGACCATGACACATTGAAATGTGATTTTCAATTGCTATTTTGGTATTTCAGAACTTAGTTTCTCATCCATAAGAATAAATACAGGAAGTGCATTTAAGCCAGATTAGATCAGCAAATTCACATCACTTCAAGATGACCGTCTCCCATCCTGACTGGGGATTCCCCAACCTCCCACTGCGATTTACTCTTTTTAAGGCCTCGATAAAATTGACCCAGTCCTCGCATGATGTCTGGTCCAGTGTGAGAGGGGTAAAAGAAGGGACTGCCTCTCTTGCTTCCGGAGCTGCAGGGTGAAGAGCTGTGAAAGGACTGGATAGCAACAAGGTCATTTCATATCGTGGTAACATCAACTGAAGATGGTAAATCACTACCTTTCTGTTTCAAGTTTCAGAGTTTTAATATTTTGCCATTTGGTTTGCCCTGTAATATTTTGTCATCTCTGTACTGAGAAAACTTTTACCCATATTTCTCTTTCTTTTGTTTGATTGTATTCAAGTTGGTAGGTTTACTTAATCTTAACTTAAGATTTGAACCCTGACCCCTTTACAATCTGTAGAGGACTTGTAGAGCTTGCAGTTTTTAAAGGACATCACGTAAGCAAGTGTGAATGTGTTGAAAAAAGACCATTTCATTATCAAACAGAGTGAGAAAGCAGCAGCTGGAGCTGGGCCATTAGACTAACACTAGCCTTGATTGAAAACCAGTGTGTCTTGTTTTGGTCTGCCATGGAATCAATTTTCTACTTTTCTTTCTTTCTATTTTTAATGTAGGCAACTTCCTATTTCTTTCTATTTTTAAAGTCATAAAATATTGCTCCTAAATCTCCAAATTGATCATAAATATCTAACCTTTTTTTTTGTTTTTTTGTTTTTTGACAAAGCAATATTGTAAATTAACCTAATGTATACGAAGGGAGATCAAACTTAGGTGTAAGAGAGCAGACATACTGAATTTAGGTGCAAGAGAGCAGACACATTATCATGATTAACTGGCCTAACCCATATTTACATATCTAACAAAATTTTCTTAATTTCTTCCACAAGTAAATTAAGGGTGGACATTAATGTCATAGCCTTTATGACTATGTTAATTGTGTCGACTGGATAAAAAGTCCTGGGGAATTTGCATTGCGTTTTCCTTATCCATCAGATGCCGAACTTTATTTTCTTCTCATTTGTGTCTTGTAGCGCAGACTTTGTTTTTGAGTCTTTTTCATTGACCCAAAAGAAAAAGAAAAAGAATATTTTCTCATCATAAACTTCTTATACTCAAAATTCTCAAACCCATAATTAGTTTCTCCCACATAAGTTTCATCCATCTTCATATATATATATATATATATATATTATGTCGTTCTTGCTCAAAATCAAGGTTGAAATGAGCAAGTTCATAACCTTCCGTCTAATGAAATAATTATGTGGCTAGTATAAATGTACATATCATGAATTTCGCAATGAAGAAAACCAAGTTCAAACAAGTTGATATATCGCACATGCATTTAGGCAATAAATTTATTGGTGAATTCGTGGTTGGACAAAAGCAAGTGTGAATGAGTTTAAAAAAGACCATTTCATTATCAAACAGAGTGGGAAAGAAGCAACTAGAGTAGGCCCATTAGACTATGATTGAAAAATCAGTTACTTATTTGTGTTCTCCATACATACTTTGTAGGAGACATGGCTCCTAGGGCCGTATGAACTTCCATGAAATGAGAGTGAGGGAGAAGCAATATGTGACCAACCTCATCAAAATTTATTGGTGAAATTAATCACAATATGTGGCTGGACAAAAGCAAGTGTGATGTGAGTGATTTTAAAAAAAGACCATGTCAGGATCAAACGTAATCAGACAGAAGGACGCGGCATGAGCTGGAGCTGGGCCATTAGAATAGACTAGACACTCCAATGATTCAGAACTCAATTATCAGCTTCTACTTTTCATTTTGGCCAAAACAAAGTAAATAAGCATTCTACTTTTTTTATGTAAAGGCTGGGGAATTTGCATTGCGTTTTCCTTATCTACCAGAGTCTTTGTTTCGCAGTCTTTTCCGTTAACTTAAAATTCTCAAACCCATAATTAGTTTCATCCATCTTCCACACTCATCCATCTTCATATATATTATGTCTTGGTTCTGGCTCTCTTGATCTCTTTTGTTCTAAAAGTGTGTAACTGTGTATTGCCTTTAAATTTTCCTTCTTGTTCATTGTAATTCGTGAAGAAATCTGCTGCTGATACTTATCCTGCAGGTGCTTTTGATTTATTCTGTACGGTGCCTTTTATTTTTTGTTTCTTCTAGTTTCTTGTATTTTATTTGTTTTGCGCAATGTAATTAGTTTTTTTTTTTTTTTTTTTAATCAAAGAAAGAGCGAATGTATGTATCTGCTCAGACTTCCTGTTTTCTTCATCTATTTCGCAAGATACAATAATAGAAACTTTGAAGAATTTTTTATTCTTTTTTTCAAAACTGATTTATGAGTTTTATAAATAAAAAAAGGCTCGCTGTCTTCCCAAGTCTGCTTAGTTACATATATTTTCTTTTATACAAGCTATATTCAAGAACTGCTCTTAGAATAGACTAGACACACGATTGATTCAAAACTCAATTATCAGCTTCCACTTTTCTATGTAACGTGCCGGTGGCAGCAGTTAAAGGAATCATATTAGATTTTTATCTTAGAGCCAGAAGCAAACCATAACTATATATAAAAGCAAACCAGAATCATAAATATATATAAAATTATTTGAATGATCTCTCAATAAAAGGGGACTGATATATATACTATTTCCTTCTTCTTTTTTGTCTCATTTAGTACTGTTTCTTATAAGAATTATTCTTACTCATTTTGTTCATCTATAAGAAATTTTGTTATAAGCCTAATTTTTTTGTCAAGCAGCTTGTAGTCATTTCAAAGGCAAGCTCTAACGAGCTCTTAATCGGTAATTTCAAGCTAATAAAAATTTTCGATTGTCGTGAAAATCTTGCCCTTAATCTTCAAATTGATCAAAATGATATAATAAAATAACGTTAATGATACAACAAATTTGGACTGGAGAAGTGGAACTGAGCTGGAGTCTTCCTATAGAAGAATAGGAAGACTCCTAAAATCTTCCATTGAGAATGAATGAAGTATGAATTCTAAACTCTGAGAAATGAAAATATAGAAAGATGTGGTGTGAGATGTATGAGCTGAGCCTCTGGTTTTATAGAAAATTTTGGCAAGATAGACATGCCATGTGGCTTGATTTGATTGGATGAAAATCTTATCTGAAATTTGAAATTCATCCGAAATTTGAACCCTAATTTTTATGAAATTTGAATTTTGAAATTCATCCTAAATTTGAACCCAAATTTATCTGAAATTTGAATTTTGAAATTCATTCGAAATTTGAACCCAAAAATTTATCTGAAATTTGAATTTTGAAATTCATCCAAAATTTGAATCCAAAAATCTTATCCGGAAATTTTATCCGATTATGAATAGTCTTGACACGTAGGAACCCGGAAATCTTATCTGAAAATATCATCCAAATTAATTATTTTCATTAAAAAATAAGGAGGAAAAATAAAAAAATAAATAGTAATTGCCCTTAGCTATGACAATGGGTGAAACACAAAATACCACTACTACAAAAAGTGAAAAAGACGACCAGAAAACAACGACGGTCTCAGTGAAAACCGTCGTGGTTTTTAAAACGACGACGGTTCTAAAAACACCGTCGTGTAATACCACCTTAGACAACTAAAAAGGGAGATTCAAATGGCTGTTCAAAAACAACGACGTACTTAATTAAACAACCGACGTCTATTTGAAACAGATTTCCGCAGTGTAAAATCAAAGCGAACAAAGAACGGCAGAAGTTATGAATCGACCGACGTAGAAAGTAAAGACGACGATTTCAATAAAAGCCGCCGTTTTTACTTATAAAATAACACGACGAGGTTTTCGTATAAGACGCTGTCTAATTACAAACAAATCCACGGCTGTAAAATACAAAATATCGCCGTATTAAATTAATTTACAACGACGACAAATATAAATATATCGACGTCATTATTGTATAGTTCTACGACATTCTCTTTAAATCGTACTATAAAATCTAACGTCGTATTTATGCATTTTATACGTCGTACCTTTAATTTAAACCGTCGTCTTAATAAGAATTTTTGTTAACAATTTTTTTCTTTGATTTTCTTATCCTACGTCGGTAGATATACTTAATGACAAGAATTGAAATAACCACGACGGTTTATATAAAAAACCGCCGACATAATCAGATTTTTCTGAGATCCCAAGGGTTACGAAATCTTACCAGATGGAACTCTGTTCCACATCATAATCTTAACAGATGACACAGATTGAAATCAGAGAGACAA
>NC_034010.1:2286618-2288111 GCF_000346465.2 Prunus persica
TTGATAAATATACCAGAACAAAGAGGGGGAAAGTTTCCCACTTGGAAGCCAACTACCTTCAACCTAAAATAAGACCGATCGTAGGACCACGACGGTTCGTCAGTTGTTCCTAGCGTCGTCTGAAAATTGACAAAGATGTTTTAATATAATAGTCTTTTTTTTATTATGCCTTGTTTAATTGCAGGTTTGATTTCTCTTGAACAATGGTTTTTGTTTTTCCCTTATTTGATAAAATATAAAGAAAAAGAAACTAGGGTTGGTATCTAATATAGACGAAAAATATCTTATTGTTTTACGTCGTGTGAATGTTAATACCACGACGGTGTATTACTATTGACGTCGTATGAACATAAATACCACGACGTTATATAAATAATAGTTTTACCACGACGGTGTATTACTATTGACGTCGTGTGAACATATTTACCACGACGTTATATAAATAATGGTTTTAAACATTTATTACGTCTGAGATTATTTCATTGCGTCGTCTAAAATCATATCATACGTCGTATTTTTTTAATACCGTCGTTTGTGTTCTTAATGTTTTCCTGAAATATTTTCACTTGCAGTTTTGTCTGTTAAAATGGTTTCTCAACAACAAACTAAGGATTCTGGCTCCAAGAAGCTTGGAGTGGTAGCTCCCCAAGACAAGTCTTCGAAGGAGATGAAGTCTTCGAAGAAGATGAAGTTTGCTTCATCATCTGCTGAGACAGAACCAACCAGCCAGACAACAATCTCTGATGATTCAAAGACTGGTCGAGGTATGAGCACAATGCCTCGTGTTGTGAAGAGAAAGCTTCAGAAACTGAGGCCAATTGTTGAGTACAATAAAAGGGGGAAAGGTGTTGGCCAAGCATATATTGAGATGCAGTCGTATATTGGTGTCTTGGCACGCTCCAGGATCCCACTTGTGGACAAGAAATGGTCCCAAATCCCAAAGGATATAAAGGAGCAGATTTGGGAAGCAGTTGACATGGCTTTTGTCGTAGGCCAAGGGGGCAAGACCTCTGTTTTATCTTCTGCTGCCAAAAAATGAAAGGATTTCAAGTCTACACTAACGAGGCATTATATCCTTTCATACACCAATGACAGGGAGAAATTAAGCCAACCCCCTGAAACATATAAATTCATAGAGAAAGCACAATGGGATGCCTTTGTAGCTTCAAGGCTATCCAAAGATTTTCAGTCTGTGCATTCTCAACATTCACAGATTAGGGAGAAACTCGAGTACAATCATCGATTGTCTCGAAAAGGATATGCTGGATTGGAGGATCAATTGGAGGAAACCATGCCTGGGGTAGAAATTGATCGATCTACCTTATGGAAGAGAGCTAGACAGGACAAACATGGTAACATCCCTGATCCAAAGGTGGCAGAGAAGGCAAAATTAATTGTAAGCCTACTCACTCTGTTTTAAATTTTTATTAAACTGTGAATTATTCTTATTACGTCGTATGTTATATTTTTCGTCGTGTGAATGATATTACCAC
>NC_034010.1:2288211-2293052 GCF_000346465.2 Prunus persica
TTCCCCAAGGCATATTCAATTTGCCCAAACACAGAGGTGAGCTTTGACGACGTTTGAAGGAGAGTTTAAGAGTCTCTCAAGAAGAGACTAAAAAGATGGAGGCTAAGGCAAGGGAAGAGGCCTTAAGGATGGAGGCTAGGACAAAACAATTGGTAGAGGCTGAGAGGGAGCATTTCTGAGTCAGCTTTCCCAATTAATTCCCAATTTTGATCCAAGCATGCTTAAACCAAGAATTAGCCAAAGCCCCAAAAATCCAATGTCTGACAAAGCTAGCTGCTCTGGAGGTGATGTGAGATCCCTACATTTGGAGGATGATACTGCCAAAATGGGGAAACATCAGCCAGATGAAGAGAAGGAAGAAGAAAAGAGAGATGAAGAGAAGGAAGAAGAAAAAAGATATGAAGAGAAGGAAGAAGAAAAAAGAGATGAAGAGAAGGAAGAAGAAAAGGAGAAAGAAGATGAAGAAAAGCATGACGACAAGGTATGTTAACATAACTTTTTTATTTGTTTTTCAAAATTTCAGACGTCGATATTTTTATTTAATCCGTCGTTTGTTTACAACTTAGACGGCGGAATTTTTTTAAGACGTAATAAAATATTTAAACGACGGTTTTTTCACCGTCGTTTAAATGGTTTCAGACGACTCTTTATTCATAAAACCGTCGTCTTTATTAAATTACCACGACAATTTTTTCACCGTCGTTTAAATACTTTTAAAACGACGTTTTATTCCTTAAACCGTCGTCTTTATTGAATTACCACGTCATTTTTTTTATTTCTTTAAACAGGTTATTGAAGTTGGTGCTTATTCAAAAATGGAGGCGCCATCTTCTTTAAAAACCCTTTGTCGTTTTGTGGAAACGACACTCCTGCCTGAGGATAAGACAGTCCAATTTACAATTGATAAGGAGGTGTTTGGTGGTGAGCGCGATACCTTCCTCCTGCCTGAAGATATTACACAATTTGCAGGCATGGAAGAAATTGGAGCTACTGTATTGGCTGTATATATGAGGTTTGTACTTCTAAAATAATAACTCGTTGGTTTATATATTGCGTCGTCTTAACTAACTAACCACGTCGTCTTAACTAACAACCGTCGTGATAAATATATTATAACGTCCTCATCTATTTCAGTACGTCGTTTGAAATATTATAATACGTCGTTTTTTTTATACATAACCGTCGTGTTTTGTGTGCTGACTTGTTTATATTATTTTATTTGTTTAGGTACTTACACGATGTTTTGAAAAAAGCCAATATGTGCAGTATGGTTGGCTTTATCGACCCTGCTACAGTTAGTGCCAACTCTGGCACAATAACTGCAAGATCACGACTGGTAGCAGCTCGACTTCAGAAGACAGACGGTGAACAGATTTTCATAATGCCTTACAATCCAGGGTTAGTCTCCTTAGGATTTTGTTTTTATGATTTTCAATAAATGACAGCTTATAAACTAACCACGTCGGTGTTTTATTTTATTTAGTCGTTTGAAACTACTAACCACGTCGGTATTTATTTATCGTCGTGATAAATATATAATGTCGTCGTTAGCTACTTTACTTCGTCGTGTGAAATACTATAATACGTCGTTTTTGTAAATAACCGTCGTTTTTATATTAATTTTGTGCAGCCGTCATTGGATTTTGCTGATTGTAAGAGCAAAGAGAGAAACCGTCTATTTTCTGGATCCTCTGCCAGGAAATCGTGTGGTCGATGAAGAGGCCAAAAACATCGTGAACAGTGCTTTAAAAATATATAATACCCACATAGCCCGAGCAGGACGTAAAAATGTAATTTGGAAAACTCTCTCAGGCACACCAAAGCAACCCAGCAATGTCGAATGCGGGTATTATGTAATGCGCTTCATGAGGGACATCATCATGGATCCTTCCTTGGGGTTTGAGAATAAGGTAAGAAGAAATTACCTTCATACATTTCACGTCGTTTTTTGTATTATCAACGACGGTCGTGTAAAATTAACGTCGTTGAATGGATATACTACGTCGGTTATGAAAAATATCGTCGTCTGTGATTGAATTTCTTTTTATTTATAAACCCTAATAGTCATTGTTTATGCAGTATGCCAAGGGAAACCAGGAAGCTTCATACCCCCAAGAAGCCATTGATGAAGTCCGGAATGAATGGGCAGAGTTTGTTTTCCAAATTATTAAACAGGGCAATTATTGAACACTTGATATTTATGTATAATGTACCAATTTTCTCTATAATATGTAATGTAAAAATTTGTTGAGGTTTTCTTAAATTAAAAAAAAAACAAACATAATAAAGTCAATAAAGTCAACGACCTAATAAAGTCAATAACCGTCGTATTTTGTTGTTGCGTGTTTTAAACAAATACGACGTAAAAAAATAGTTAGACGACGTTCTTTGAACAATTGAGTCGTTAATGGTTTACAATATCTTCAATTTCTTAAGGGTTCAGGGTATAATCGACGACGTTTATGTAACGACTGCGGTTAAGTCGTAAAATATATATTTTACGTCGTATAGTTAAATAGCCGCCATGGTTTCTCATTTTAACGACGTCATTTTAACGACTTAGTAGTCTATTACAATTTACAACGTCTACAATTTATTAACCACGACGTGGTTTCTTGTTGTGGTAAGAATATTTTATTATTTTTATATCAAAATATTCAAAATAAATATAAAATAAATCAGAAAATTGAAAAGTCAACTCCTATGAAGTCATTGATATATTTTCTTCCACATAAACCTTGAAAAAATTCATTTTGAATAATAAAAATTTAAAATGACCATCCAAAACAAAATTGTTTTGATGAGTCATAAAATCACTTCTAGTTTTATGGTTTAGGGTTTAGAGTCTAGGGTTTAGAGATTAGGGTTGTTATTTATTGGGGTTTATTTTTAAAGTATAATTTTTGGGTAGTCTAGGGTATATGTTAGGCTTTAAAACCATAAAACCTTTTATAAACTTAATTTTTTAAATTGTATAATTTAGTTTTATGGGTTTAGGGTATTAATTTTTAACGACGGTGTTTGGGTCGTGGAATACATATTTTACGTCGTACAGTAAAACATACGACATGGTTTACGCTTTAAACGACGTCATTTTAATATGTAAGTCGGTTTATATAATTTACAACGTTTTTAATTTCTTAACACCGACGTGGTTTCTCATTTTAACGACGTCATTTTAACGACTTAGTAGTCTATTACAATTTACAACGTCTACAATTTATTTAACACCGACGTGGTTTGTTGTATGGTAAGAATATTTTATTATTTTTATATCAAAATATTCAAAATAAATATAAAATAAATCAGAAAATTGAAAAGTCAACTCCTATGAAGTCATTGATATATTTTCTTCCACATAAACCTTGAAAAAATTCATTTTGAATAACAAAAATTTAAAATGACCATCCAAAACAAAATTGTTTTGATGAGTCATAAAATCACTTCTAGTTTTATGGTTTAGGGTTTAGAGTCTAGGGTTTAGAGATTAGTGTTGTTATTTATTGGGGTTTATTTTTAAAGTATAATTTTTGGGTAGTCTATGTTATATGTTAGGCTTTAAAACCATAAAACCTTTTATAAACTTAATTTTTTAAATTGTATAATTTAATTTTATGGGTTTAGTGTATTAATTTTTAACGACGGTGGTTGGGTCGTGGAATACATATTTTACGTCGTACAGTAAAACATACGACATGGTTTACGCTTTAAACGACGTTATTTTAATATGTAAGTCGGTTTATATAATTTACAACGTCTTTAATTTCTTAACACCGACGTGGTTTTTCAGTCGTCGTTATATAAAAAATTCAAAATAAATTTAAAATTAATCCGAAAAATGAACGGCCTTACGTTCTTAATCCGAAAAATGAAGTTTCCGTCGTGGAATATTAAATTTACGTCGGTACTTGTAGAACTTTCGCCTTGGTTTTTCTTTCGATGTTTTATAACGCTCGCGCTCTAAAAATTTTCGCGCGACCTAAATTTTTTTAGATTTGGCTCTTAGTCTTATACTTCGATCCCTGAAACCTAAAATTTCAGATTTCACGCGACATAACATTTCGCTCTCTCACTTCTGCTCTAATTAAAAGTTGCACTCTCCAGGCTCGTCGAATCTGTGAGCTCGTCCAACCTGTAAGTACAAACCCTATCTTCCCCTTGTAAATTCATTGAATGATATTAGGTTGTTTTGTTAAAGGGTTTTAGGTATATGCTTTGCGATCTGTTAATAATGTGCTTATAGGTATGGGTTCATGGATTTTCTGTTTAATGGGTTCATGACAATATCAAATAAAGGTGTACTTTTGCTGGAAATCAACACAAAAAGACACAGATCACCAACTTCCAAATGATTTCCAGCAAAAGGACACCTTTATTTGATCTTGTCATTTTCCGCTCTGGAGAAGGTGCAAAGTGCACCAATGCTTATAGGTATGGGTTCATGGATTTTCTGTTTAATGGGTTCATGGATTACATTATCTGTTATGTTGAATTGGGAATGGATTTAATTTTGTCGTATCTTTTAATCACCCTATGTTATGTTGAATTGGGAATGGATTTATTGTTTTCATGCTTGGTTTCATGTATATCTTGGTTTCTTGCTTGGGTTCATATATATGTTGTGTTCTTAATGGGTTGTGTGTTCTTGAAACTAAACTGAGACACGACGAAATTTAAGGCGTACGACGACCATTACACGACGGTGTGTTTAAACTACCGTCAATGTATTACTTATACACGACTGTTTTATTCATAAACCGTAGTGTGTCTGACTTATAATAGACTCACATCTGAAGACTATCCGTCAACGATATCTGCCAAATACGTCTGTATTTGATTAA
>NC_034010.1:2295928-2380231 GCF_000346465.2 Prunus persica
CGAGACGTAGAGTTATCCTTAGTTTCCATTAAATTATTCTAGTTATCTAGGATATAGGGACCGTATGCTGAATTTTTCGTGTCATGTAGCAACATATGATCCACATCAAGACTGCTTATCCAAAATTTAGAAAGAGAACAAAGTGGCTGCAGGATAAGCACAATAGCACTTTCATTCAATGGCTACGCTTCAAGGTATATGTTGTTGAATAACATATTTCTCTTTTAATTTTCTTCTTATTTATATGTTAGGATGAATTAAGATATGATTAATTTGCAAGTTCAAAGTGAACTTGAGGAAGACAATCATGGCGTATCAGAAAATTTAAGGTGGCTAGCAGCTGGTCCAAACATGTCAGTGCCATTATATAGGAGCTATCTTATTAAAGGTATTAAATTCAATATCAAGGCACAAGATGATGTGCGGACAACTCAAAATAGTGGAGTTTATTTACTTGCACATACCATGCAAGTTGCTAGTGCCAAGGATAAAAACCCAATTCTCTCAAATATGGGTTTCTATGGTGTCATTCAAGAAATTTGGGACCTTGACTACCAAAAGTTTACAATCCCAGTCTTTAGGTGTGATTGGATAGATAGTTCTGGTCTTGTAGTCGACGAACTTGGATTTACCCTTGTAGATTTGAGTAAAATTGGACATAGGAATGACCAATTTGTTTTGGCTTCTCAAGTCAAACAAATATTTTTTGTTGACGACCCGATGCATCGTGGTTGGTCGGTAGTGTTATCAATGCCTAGTAGAGAATATAATGATGTTATTGGTGATGAAGTATTAGGTGATGTGATAATTGAGTGTGAGCCATTTACTAGAGGGATGCCAAATGTTGACACATTTGATGAACTGGTAGGTGAGTTAGGCGGTCAAAATATTCGAGATGGGTGTGAAGATATATGGATTGAATGATGCTTATGTAATTGGCAGTGTATGACATTAATTTTGTAATATATTGTAATGTGATTTCTTCACTTTCTACGTTCAAATAAAACACGACGTTATTGTGAATCAGTTATTCAGCATATTTACCGACGTCTTAAAGCAACGTAACAATGAAGAACCACGACGCTATTGTGAAGCAATTATTCAGGATATCACGTCGGTGAAGGATAAAGAACCGCCATGTAATTCAAAATAACACGACTCCAATCCCATAATACCGACGTCTAAAAAACGAGATATATAATCTGAACGTTAAAAAATACGACGTCATCATACATTTTCCACGTCGCAAGTTCTTTTATAAACGAAGAGGAACGAAATTAATTCCGACGGAAATTCATTATAACCGCCGTCTAATAACAATTAAATGATGTTATTTGTAATACGGCTCCCATCATAATCTACGCCGTCTATATGTTCTGTAATACGGCTCTCATTTATTTGGAACCGACGTTGTTTAGAAGTTCAACGTCGTCTATATTATTAAGTGCGTCGTGAGTAATGAATACATATAAATACAACGTCGACTATATAAATGTATACGTCGTAAATAATGACACTGACAACTATTTCCACGTCATCTTTTTTAGAAAAATCGAAGTGGAAAATTTATTTCACGACGGTTTTTTGTAAATAAGAGACGTAGTAGGTATCAATAACGTCGTCTTCTAATGTATTTAAAGACGTCATATTTTTTATTGTCGTGAAAATTATATTTAACGTCGGCGTATTTTTATTGTTGTCGTTGTATGTCTATCTTGCGGCCTTGTTCTCTTAATATGTGTCATATTTTCCCTTTTTAACGACGGTCGTTTTAGAGAATTGGTCGTCTATTATCATCCTCGATTGCTTTTTTTTAGATCTTTTTGCAGTACAAAGACGTCGTTTTGTATTTTTTGATGACGTTGTATAGTTTAACAACGACGGTTATTTAGCATCGTGGTTTATGAGGGAAAAGATGACGGTGGATTCCACGACCATTGAAAAACCAAATACACGACGGTGATTTACCGTCGTCTTTTTGCTTTTTTGTAGTAGTGTACTATTTGTAAGGGCAACCACTATTTACTTGAATAGTGGCTGCCATAGCTCTCCCTTGCTATGATTAAGGATAAATGGGTGGAGTTGCTCTAAAGAAAGATCATTTTGATAGACAGATACTACATTTTCCTACGAGTTCAGTACAATTTGCTAGTAGAGTTAGTTTTTCCCGCATAGCATGATGCTTCAGGGCTTTAAATACAATATTCTCATTAATTATTTCTTTCTTTTTTATGGCTAAGTAAAAGGAAAATCCAGCCTTGCTTTCGGTGTGGTTTTGCTTTTGCTTTCGGTGGTAGACAAAGGCATGCAAAGATGAATTGATGATGGCTGGCACCAACTCGATTTAGTGGAGATGCTTTCGTGTCATCATGGTTGTTTCTTTGCCGAGAGATTCTATGAATTGATGATGGCTGGCACCAACCAAAAAGTCACTTTGATCGAAATAGAACAGAACAAACAAAAATAAAACGACCCCACCAAAAGTAAAGTGGAACAAAAATATAGGAAGACTCAAGCTCTGCTGTTCTTGCTTTTTCGGTCCAGATTTGTTGCTCACAAGCAGAATCAGATTTGAACTTCCATGTAAGTGCTTCTTGCAAGCATAATAATTATTTCAATCTTTTATATTTATGTTTTTATATGCCATACATACATTCATCAATGAGACTTACACATCCTAAGTAAAACTATTTTTCACTTAATTTCTGCAGTTGTGCATCTTAATTTGTTCAGTCTGGATTTGTGGATCTCATGCAAAATCAGATCTCAAAATTTCCATGTAAGTGCTTATTCTGAACTGAAATATCTACGTAGTTATTTCATTTTGTTTTATATTTGGCCTTCCAGCGTTATTCTTGTTCCCCCAGCTAAAACTAGTTGTGCATGTTGATGTTGTTGAAGAAAACTTCCTTACTTCTTTGGCTGCTTGTGCGCATGTTGATGCTTTTTTTCCTATTTTTTTTTTTTTTAATGTAGGAAACTTCCAATGGCTGTCTAGTGTGTTGAAAACGGACCATCGGTGCTCATAAAAATCTCCATCCCTCATGAAAATATTGGTCC
This sequence comes from Prunus persica, assembly GCF_000346465.2. NCBI lineage: Eukaryota > Viridiplantae > Streptophyta > Magnoliopsida > Rosales > Rosaceae > Prunus > Prunus persica. Next base: position 2,298,989 of record NC_034010.1, read on the forward strand.
TAATTTCCAAATGGGCCATAAATATCTAAACTAACCAAATGTAAGGGAGTGATGAATTTGTAGCCACTCATGAATATCACTTTGTCATAAATATCTGAACGAACCAAATGTGAATTTATAGCCGTTGTAAGGGAAATTATAGCCATTGTTGACAAAGTTGTTATTTGGGTCTGCTAAGGTTAGTTTAGCCTTGCACCCAAGTTTGATGATTATTCCCTTGCACTCAAATATTTACATTTGGTTAGTTTAGAATATCACTTTGTCATAAATATCTTAACTACTTCTATTACTGTTTGGGCTTGAAATTAACACGCCAAAAAGAGTTCGAAAATAGGCCCATGGTGAAGTTACTTACCCAGCCCCAAAAAGACCCGAACATGGAAAGCTGTTATTTGGGCTTCAAGGATCAGCCCACAAATGTTGTTCAGGCTCAAACCCAAGAGACTAAAAGCACACCCACGTGGCTACCTCACCTTTGAAAAGTCAGCATTTCCAACTAGAGTTTTTATATGAGAAGAGACGTCTCTGAAACACTGCAAACAGAAAATCAAAAGCCCATCTATATTCAGAGATTTTGCCCCAAGGCAACACACCATCTTCCAAGGAATTCACGGGTCACGCTTTCAAAAGCAAGAAACAGGGAGTTGTTCAGAAAATACAAAAGAAAAATCAAACCGCCATAAAATCAGCCCACACAGACGGTGGCGTTGAAATAGAAAGCTGTCACCCAGGAAACCAGGGAAGGGATTGCTCTAGGAAGTGACTACTGGGAGCCTATCTGCCATAAATCGATAAAAATCCTTTCTACTTTACATTTTAGGAGATCTTTTTGCCGCCCATTATTTAAAATTAAAACCACCTCCCCAAGAAGGTCTCTTATAAAAACAGAAGTAGGCAAGAAAGAGGGGAGACAATTCATCAATCAATCAAAAAACAACAATAAGAAAACAACCAAAAGCTCACTTGGATTCCGAGAGAAACCAGCTTTAGATCAGAACTCCAAAGTTCAGATTTAGAAAATAAGTCTTCTAAAACGAGATCCCTCGTTACAAATTTGGTTCAGCAAAAAACCAAGACAAGCAAAGTTTGAGTTTTCACAGACGTGGAGACCTCAGCGAGTTCATGAAGAGTCCTGTTCAAGCAGAACAACGCTCGTAGTGCAATCCTTAGCTCATCAAACCCTCGAGAACAGCCACTTCTGCCCCCTTCAAACTGAAGAAGCTGCAGTTCTGCCCACTCAAAAGCCTCATGAAGCGTGAAGTAAACATAAAGCTCTACCAAAATCGAACTTTGGTATCGATTCATAGGTCAGCCTAGCATCTGAAGCCACGAAGCAGTACGGACCGGCCCAAGCGAGTCCAGTCCAGCCCAAACTGGAACCTGCCATCCAAGCAGAAACGGAGTTCCGGCCATCTTTTAACTTTCCTAGAGTCGATATGTATATTTATTGCTTTGTAAAAGGCAGTTCTGCCTGAAACAGTCCAGCCTCTATCAAGTATTTTTGGCCAGAACACCAGTCTAAGGCAAGAAAAGAACTTACTTGGGAGATATTCCTCACCCAAATTCACAATCGTTTGTTTTAGGAGTCAGTAACTTGGGGCGCAAGTTATCTATTCTAAAAAGAAGTCTGCTAGGATTTACATCGCTAGCAGTGGCACGCTCGCACACCAAAGAAAGCTGACTCGTTGACCAACACATGGTCTCCAAGCCAGTGGGGAACTTCGCCCTTCCATCACAGGAGCAAACGCGCAAAACGGGTGAACAATTACAACCGTTGCACTTTAAACTATAAAATAGGGCATGTTTTATGCTAACATCTATATATTTACCTGCTGTTACTTATTTGTGTTCTCCATACGTATTTTGTAGGAGACTTGGCTCTTAGGGCCGTTTGAACTTCCATGAAATGAGAGTGAGGGAGAAGCAATATGTGACCAACCTCATCAAAATTTATTGGTGAAATTAATCATAATATGTGGCTGGACAAAAGCAAGTGTGATGTGAGTAATCAGACAGAAGGACGCGGCATGAGCTGGAGCTGGGCCATTACAATAGACTAGACACTCCGTTATCAGCTTCTACTTTTCATTTTGGCCAAAACAAAGTAAATAAGCATTCTACTTTTTCTATGTAAAGGCTGGGGAATTTGCATTGCGTTTTCCTTATCTACCAGTCTTTGTTTCGGTGTCTTTTCCGTCAACTCGAAATTCTCAAACCCATAATTAGTTTCATCCATCTTCCACACTCATCCATCTTCATATATATTATTATGTCTTGGTTCTGGCTCTCTTGATCTCTTTTGTTCTAAAAGTGTGTAACTGTGTATTGCCTTTAAATTTTCCTTCTTGTTCATTGCGACACCTTCGGTATTTGGTAATTCGTGAAGAAATCTGCTGCTGATACTTATACTGCAGGTACTTTTGATTTATTCTGTTTGGTGCCTTTTGTTTTTTGTTTCTTTTAGTTTCTTGTATTTTATTTGTTTTGCGCAAATTATTGTTATTGTTTTTATCAAAGAAAGAGCGAATGTATTTATCTGCTCAGACTTCCTGTTTTCTTCATCTATTTCGCAAGATACAACAATAGAAACTTTGACGAATTTTTTATTCTTTTTTTCAAAACTGATTTATGAGTTTTATAAATAAAAAAAGGCCGCTGTCTTCCCAAGTCTGCTTAGTTACATATATTGTTATGTATTTTTTTTTTCTTTTAGACAAGCGATATTCAAGAACTGCTCTTAGAATAGACTAGACACACGATTGATTCAAAACTCAATTATCAGCTTCCACTTTTCTATGTAACGTGCCGGTGGCAGCAGTTAAAGGAATCATATTAGATTTTTATCTTAGAGCCAGAAGCAAACCATAATTATATATAAAAGCAAACCGGAATCATAAATATATATAAAATTATTTGAATGATCTCTCAATAAAAGGGGACTGATATATATACTATTTCCTTCTTCTTTTTTGTCTCATTTAGTACTGTTTCTTATAAGAATTATTCTTACTCATTTTGTTCATCTATAAGAAATTTTGTTATAAGCCTAATTTTTTTGTCAAGCAGCTTGTAGTCATTTCAAAGGCAAGCTCTAACGAACCCTTAATCGGTAATTTCAAGCTAATAAAAATTTTCGATTGTCGTGAAAATCTTGCCCTTAATCTTCAAATTGATCAAAATGATATAATAAAACAACGTTAATGATACAACAAATTTGGACTGGAGAAGTGGAACTGAGCTGGAGTCTTCCTATAGTTTTGTTCCTCTCTACTTTTGGTGGGTCGTTTGTTTTTTTGTTTTGTTTTGTTTGTTCTGTTCTATTTCGAACAAAGTGACTTTTCTGCTTGATACAATACAAGCAGAAAATAAAAATGAAAAATATCAACTCAGAAGTCACTTTGATCGAAATAGAACAAAACAGACAAAAAATAAACGACCCCGACCCCATCAAAAGTAGAGCGGAACAAAACTATAGGAAGACTCAAGCTTTGTTGTTCTACTTCTTCAGTCAAAATTTGTTGCTCACAAGCAGAATCAGATTTGAACTTCCGTGTAAGTGCTTCTTGCAAGCATAATTATACTGTTTCAATATTTTATATTTATGTTTTTATAAGCCATAAGACTTACACATCCTAATTAAAACTAATTTTTCACTTAATTTCTGCAGTTGTGCATCTTAATTTGTTCAGTCTGGATTTGAGGATCTCAAGCAAAATCAGATCTCAAAATTTCCATCTAAGTGCTTATTCTGAACTGAAATATCTACGTAGTTATTTCATTTTGTTTTATATTTGGCCTTCCAGCGTTATTCTTGTTCCCCCAGCTAAAACTAGTTGTGCACGTTGATGTTGTTGAAGAAAACTTCCTAACTTCCTTACTTCTTTGGCTGCTTGTGTGTGTCTCTTCAGTCTTAATTATCAACAAGTATGGCGGTGGGAGAGATTTTTCTTGGGGCGTTCCTTCAGTTGCTGCTCGACAGGTTGGCGCCTCGCGAGATCCTCAACTACTTTGGTCTCGTAAAGGGCGTCGACAAAAAGCTGAATAAATGGAGTGACAATTTGTCTGCAATTGTAGCGGTGCTGAATGATGCGGGGGAGAAGCAACTGACAGAGCATGGTGTGAAATTGTGGCTGGATGACCTCAGAGACTTGGCTTATGATGTAGAAGACGTGCTGGACAAATTTGCTACTAAAATATTGAAGCGCCAGATAGAGGGGCGTGATCAAGCCAGCACAAGTAAAAAGGTGCGGAGTTCATTCTCTAAACTGAAACTCAATTTCGATATGAACTCTGAAATAAAGAAGATTACAGAGCGGTTGCAAGAGATCTCTGAACGGAAAGATAAGTTTGGTTTAAAGGGCACCGGAACGTCTAGTAAAGCATGGTCAAGGCCACCAACTTCAGGTGTGCTTGGTGGACTAACCATTGTTGGAAGAGATGGAGATAAAGCAAAAATATTAGACATGTTGTCGAGAGATGAGCATAATAATGTCAACTTTCATGTTGTTGCCATTGTTGGCATGGCTGGCCTTGGGAAGACTACACTTGCTCAATTTGCATTCAACAACAACAGTGATGTCATGAAGGAGTTCGAGCCGAGGGTGTGGGTGTGTGTGTCCGATGACTTCGACATTGTAAGAGTGACGAAGGCAATTCTTGAATCAGTCACATCTCAACCCGTAAAAGTAGAGGAGTTCAGTAAAATGCAGCATGATTTGAATGAGCAGTTAAGAGGTAAAAAGTTTTTAATTGTTTTAGATGATATTTGGAACAAAGGTGATTTATATGATCTGTGGACAAGACTTCAGTCCCCTTTTAGCGTTGGAGCACAAGGAAGTAAGATAATTGTGACAACACGAGACCTAAAAGTTGCAAAGATTATGGGAGACACCGAAGTTCATAACTTGGAGTCTGTGTCAAATGATAATTGTTTGGAAATATTTGAGCAGCATGCATTTGTGAACAATGATAGACCACCAAATTTTGAGTTGCTTCGGAAAAAAATTGCTGCAAAATGCAGTGGATTGCCCTTAGCTGCAAGAACTCTTGGTGGGCTTTTACGTCAGAATGAAATAAACGAATGGGAAGAAATATTGAACAACAAATTGTGGAATTTATCGGGTAAGAGTGACATTCTTCCGGTATTAAAGTTGAGCTATCACTATCTTCCTTCCAACTTGAAGAGGTGTTTTGCCTATTGCTCAATATTTCCAAATGACTATGAATTTGGGGAGAAGCAATTGATCCTTTTATGGATGGCAGAGGGTTTGATTCAACAACCAGCAGAAGCCAATAGAAAAATGGAGGATTTAGGCCACGACTATTTTCAAGAGCTATTATGTAGGTCATTATTTCAAAAGGCAAGTGAAAACAATTCACGATATGTAATGCATGACCTTGTTACTGATTTGGCACAATGGGCAGCAGGAAATACTTGTTTTAGATTGGAGGACAAGAAAGGTGATAACTTGCAATCTGTATGCTTTCGTCATTCGTCTTTCATAATTGGTGACTATGATGGAGTTCAAAAGTTTGAGGCCTATCGCGAAGTTAAACGTTTGCGAACATTCCTGCCACTTTCACTATCAAATACTGGGTGGATTCGATATCGTTTGAGTGGACAAAATCTGGCTCGTACGGTAATTTTTGATTTATTACCTCAGATGCAATACTTACGGGTGCTTTCTTTGAATGGCTATCGAGTGACTGAGCTGCCAGATTCAATTGGTAATTTGAAGTATCTGCGGTATCTTGATTTTTCTCACACATGGATAACAAGTTTGCCTGAATCAACAACCACTCTTTTCAACTTACAGACACTGATATTGGAAGGTTGTAGTTTTTTGGAGGCACTACCCATAAACTTGAGGAATCTAGTGAATCTGCGTCATCTCAACAACTCATTTGCAAATGCATTGAAAGCAATGCCTCCGCAACTAGGTCGGTTGACAAATCTGCAATCTTTGCCTAATTTTGTGGTGGGTAAAGGAAGTGATGAATCAGGGATAAGAGAGATAGGATCCCTATCCCATCTCCGAGGGACATTATCGCTCTCAAGGTTGGAGAATGTGATCGATGCTGAGGATGCACGGAAGGCCGACTTAAAATCCAAGGAGAGAGTAGATGAATTGGTGCTAAAATGGTCGAGTGGCACACAAGAAACGCAATTGGGCGTGCTTGACAGATTAGAACCTCATAGAATGCTTGAAAAACTCATCATCAGGGGTTATGCTGGATTAGAATTTTCAACATGGATTGGAGATCGTTCGTTCTCCACTATGGTGCATGTACGCTTAGACGAATGTAAAAATTGTCAAATCTTGCCACCACTTGGGCAACTGCCTTTGCTCAAAGAACTTTATATTACAGGAATGGCTGCAGTGGAAATTGTTGGCCCTGAGTTTTATGGGGAGGGTAGCTTGCCTTTTCCAGTACTAGAGACTCTTGAGTTTGAGGATATGCAACACTGGAAGAAATGGGTTCCTTTTGTGGGGGATCGGGGAATTGGTGTTTTCCCTTGCTTGAAGTTTCTTTCAATCAGAAATTGTCCTCAATTGGAGGGTAAGGTGCCAGAGAACCTTGATTCTTTAGCAAGACTTACAATTATTAAATGCGAGGAATTGGTGATTTCAATTTCCAACTATAAACAAATTGGTGCATTAGACATCAACGGTTGCAAAGCGGTGGTGAAGACAAGTGGCGTTGAGTTTGAGTTATTAGAGTCCTTGCAACTTGCAAATATTTCAGAGGTGAAGCTCCAAACAGGGGAATTCACCAAAGGATTAAGGAAGGTTGCAAAATTGACGATTGGCGGATGTGAGGGGCTGACATCTTCACTGGAGAATGAGGATAGAGTATTGCAACACTTGATTTCTCTTGATTGTTTGGTTATTGAAGGAAACTCTTCCCTCCTTGAAAAGCTGGGAAAAGAAGCAGAGGAGTTGCTGCAATTGCAAATATTGACTTGCAAGCTTAAATATCTAGAATTAAACAAGTGTGCAAGTCTTTCGAAGGTACCAGAAGGGTTGCATCACCTAACGGCTCTTCAAGACCTTGAAATAGTTGGATGCTCAAGTCTGGTTTCTTTTCCAGATGTTGGTCTGCCTCCTTCCGTTGAAGTCATAAGGATTGAGGAGTGTGATTCGTTGCTGTATTTCGCAAAATACCAGATTCCCCCAAATCTAAGAAGAATAGAGATAAGGAGGTGTAAAAGTTTGAAATCATTAGTAGAGAAAGAGGAGGATAGTTCTTCGTCTTCCTCTTCTTCTCATATTTCTCTTGAGCACTTGGCAATACGGGATTGTGAATCTCTAAAGTCGTTATCATTGAGAGCCCAGTTGTTTCCCAAGGCGCTTAAACGCCTTCACATATCCCATTGTGGAGAGCTGCAGTTAATAATGTCCGATGAGTTAGCCCACGACAACACTAATTATTGTCTTGAATATATTAGCATCGATTCTTGCCCAAATCTGAAATCCTTACCGGAGGGCCTATGCCACCTCACCAATCTTAAAACTTTAGAGATTTATCGTTGTGGGAGTCTGGTTTCCATCCCGAGCCTGAGTGGTGAGGGTTTGCCTTCGCCAACAACAACAGCCGCCTCCAGCCTGAAACAAATCTACATTCAAAATTGCAACAAATTGGAAATGTTACCGGACATGGGCAATCTCAACTGTCTTCAGGGATTGAATATTGATTACAGTGAAGGTTTAAATTTCACTTCCTTTCCCCCCAACCTAACATCACTTACAATCCGCGGAATCAAGAATTGTAAGCCGCTGTGGGAGTTGTTGCACAGGCTCACATCTCTTACAGTGTTGCGGGTCGATGGTGAAGACCCATATGTTGTGTCGTTTCCACCCGAAGGTGACACGGGTATGGATACGGAGATGCTGCTCCCCGAATCTCTCACTCATCTCTTAATTCGGGGCTTCCCAAATCTGAAGAAACTGAGCAGCAAGGGCTTTCAATTCCTCACCTCTCTTCGATATCTTCTATTCTGCGATTGTCCAAAGCTGGCATCTATTCCAGTGGAGGGGTTGCCTATTTCACTGAGGGAACTTTATATCATTAAGTGTCCTCTGCTAAAAGATAAATGCCAGCCTGGAAGTAAAGGACGATACCTGCCCAAAATATCCCACATCCCCCGCATAAAGATAAGCGATTAGAAGACGGTTTGAAGATGATGAGAACCCACACCGACACATGGACATGGTCAACTCCGACTCTCACTCTCCTCAGGTACTTCAAATTTCAAACATTATCAACACTTTCCCTGTACTCTTTATGGTGAGACTCCTTTTCTGGCATATTATTGCGAGTAGTTTACTGATTTGCTGTTTCTGGTTCTTTCTTTACTGATTTGCGAGTAGTTTATAATTTTTTAATGTCGGGGGATCCCTGAAAAGAAAAGCAAATTTTATAGCTAAATTTTAACTAAAAAAATAAGAAGCATGATTATAGATGCTGTTATATAGCTAATAGCAGTTTTCTTTTCGGTTAACTATGGTTAATATATAGCATTTACCTAAGCATATGAATAATATAATTGTACAAAAAAGAAAAAGAAAAAGAAAAAGAAACAACATTGTTAAATAATCATACTGTTAATTATAGGGTTCATTTGGACAGGAATTAATTTATATAAAATATCTAAATCACCAGCAGCAATTGGTGGTTTCATTTTTTTTTAAAAAAAAAGAAAAAAAAGAGAGTAATTTACTGATTTGCTGGTTCTGGTTCTTGCCTTATGCTATTGTACACTCGACTTCTTCAATCACTATAATCTTCATTTTCACTAAGGCATGACCATGACACATTGAAATGTGATTTTCAATTGCTATTTTGGTATTTCAGAACTTAGTTTCTCATCCATAAGAATAAATACAGGAAGTGCATTTAAGCCAGATTAGATCAGCAAATTCACATCACTTCAAGATGACCGTCTCCCATCCTGACTGGGGATTCCCCAACCTCCCACTGCGATTTACTCTTTTTAAGGCCTCGATAAAATTGACCCAGTCCTCGCATGATGTCTGGTCCAGTGTGAGAGGGGTAAAAGAAGGGACTGCCTCTCTTGCTTCCGGAGCTGCAGGGTGAAGAGCTGTGAAAGGACTGGATAGCAACAAGGTCATTTCATATCGTGGTAACATCAACTGAAGATGGTAAATCACTACCTTTCTGTTTCAAGTTTCAGAGTTTTAATATTTTGCCATTTGGTTTGCCCTGTAATATTTTGTCATCTCTGTACTGAGAAAACTTTTACCCATATTTCTCTTTCTTTTGTTTGATTGTATTCAAGTTGGTAGGTTTACTTAATCTTAGCTTAAGATTTGAACCCTGACCCCTTTACAATCTTTAGAGGACTTGTAGAGCTAGCAGTTTTTAAAGGACATCACGTAACCAAGTGTTATTCTTTGTTCTTTTAAACAGAAATGTCGACTGAACCTGCCAGATACTTGTGACAAATTCTTGATATTTGCACTGAGATATTATATGTGCAACTAAGTTTCATCTTTATTTTCATGATTTACCAAATTATCTTTTGAATCATGCTGGAAATACAAGTGAGGTTGCCGTGTTTTGTTTAAAAAATGTGTTTCTGAATTGGCAGGAACGCTTTCAATATTCAGATGCTATATACAGCCTACGGAAGCCCATGTTGTGTTGTGCCAGAATAGTCTTCGAACTCCCATCCCTTCAAGCTTCTCAAGAAACCAGTGCAGGGGGAAAAGTAAACTCGTATGGCTCACGCTCTTTTTCTCTCCAGATGTTTTGCTTGCTCCTTGATTCGAGTGTGACGCCTACAATGGTATTGTCCTCTTTGCAGAAAGAGTTGAAACCGTCCATTGCTATTTTCAGCAGGTAGCAATGGGAGTTAGATAGGCCCAAACTCAAAATTTCAAGAGCAGAATCCTCTTCCTTTGCAGCAGTAGGTGACAGTGGTGCAAAAAGGACTCAAGGGAAGATATTTATGATAAGTTTCGTCGGTTCTTTAGACAACCATTTGCTTTAAATATTCTACCGATCAAAGCAAGAAGGATTGTTTTATTGGGTCACGTCGATTCACTAGGCATTTGTAAACAGTGGGAAGGAACAGCAAACAATGAGAGAGTTTTTTTATACAAATTTTACAAACAATAATCTACTCTAAATTAATATAATCTACGGAGAGAAGAATTTGAACTTTGGTGCAATGAGATGCTCTTATATTATATAGCATGATTATAGATGCTCTTATATTATATAGCTAATAGCAGTTTTCTCTTTGGTTAACTACAGTTCATATATAGCATTTACCTAAGCATATGGATAATATAATTGTACAAAAAAAGAAAAAGAAAAAGAAAAAGAAACAACATTGTTAAATAATCATACTGTTAATTATAGGGTTCATTTGGACAGGAATTAATATATAACATGAAGAAGAGGAAGCAGGTCACCCCATAATTAACAGCATAATTTATATAAAATAACTAAATCACCAGCACCAATTGGTGGTTTCATTTATAAAAAAATGAGTAATTTACTGATTTGCTGGTTCTGGTTCTTGCTTTATGCTATTGTACACTCTTGACTTCTTCAATCACTATAATTTTCATTTTCACTAAGGCATGACCATGACACATTGAAATATGATTTTCAATTGATATTTTGGTATTTCAGAACTTAAGTTTCTCGTCCATAAGAATAAATATGATTAGAAATCTGAAATCCTTACCGGAGGGCCTATGCCACCTCACCAATATTCAAACTTTAAATATTTATGAAACAAGGGCTTTCAATTCCTCACTTCTCTTCAATCTCTTCGACTCCGGAATTATCCAAAGCTGGCATCTATTCCAGTGGAGGGAATTATCCATGCTCTTTCACTTTCACAATTTTATATCTCTGGGTGTCCAAAGATATTTTGGGTCACATCTTTAGGTCTTATCTTTGGACGATACTGGCCCAAAATATCCCACACTCCTTTAAATTTCAAATATTATCAACCTTAATGGGTACCATGAAATAAGAATGTCTTATTATTTTTCAGATATTCTTGTTTTTGTTATAAAACTAGAATAATCAGAGGATGAGAAGTACCACTGTAATATTGGGAGTGGAATTATATTTCTCTTTGTGGTGTTTATACTGACAGAATTTTCTCCTCAGATAGACTCCACTCTTTCTCTTCTCTTTGACTCTCACTCTATTCTCTTCTCTCTTTCGTATATCTTTACAAGCAAATGTAATGCCTATTTATAGGCAAAGCAAATGGCTTTTAAGGGAGACATAATGATTTCTCCCCAACATCATTGTCCCATCTTTTGACTAATACCCTCTAGCTTTATCTCCATCTTTTGACTAATGCCCTCTAGTTTTATCTATGTGGGCTTCACTTCTTTATAACACTCCTCCTTGAAGACCACATGTTCCTAAATTGGTTGCCTCATTAAAACCTTGCTTGGAAAAACCCAGTGGGAAAAAACCTAAGCAAAGGAAAAAGAGTACAACTTTATTTGGGACATAAGGGTAATACACTCATGTTGCCTCGTTAAAACCTTGATAGGAAAAACCCGGTGGGACAAAACCCTAGTCGAAGGAAAAAGAGTACAACGCGCATATGTCCTGTGTCAGAGGACTCTTGAATGCTTCCCCTGATTTTGCATGCTCCAACTTGATTGCTTGCAAAGTTGTCGTAATCCGATGCCATGCACTAACTTTTGGAATGTACATTTCGGCAAAGATTCAGTGAAGAGATCTGCCAGGTTATCGTTTGAGCGGATTTGTCTGACTTTGATTTCTTGACTCTTCTGGAGCTCATGTGTATAGAAAAACTTTGGTGATATGTGCTTAGTCCTGTCACCCTTGATATACCCTCCTGTGATCTGAGCAATACAAGCTGCATTGTCCTCATTCAGGATTGTTGGAGTGTCTGTTGCTGAGGGTAGGGCATATGTGCTTCGGATGTGATGGATCACCGACCTTAACCAAACGCATTCACGACTGGCTTCATGGAGGGCAAGTATTTTTGAGTGATTGGAAGATGTGGCCACTAGTGTTTGTTTCGTTGAGCGCCATGAGATTGCAGTTCCTCCACATGTAAATACATACCCAGTCTGTGATCGTCCTTGATGTGGATCAGAGAGATATCCTGCATCAGCATAACCAACAATACTCTTGGCGTTGGTCGATTCACTGGAATAGAATAAGCCCATGTCTGTTGTCCTACGAAGGTATCGTAGAACATGTTTGATGCCGGTCCAATGTCGCTTTGTTGGAGCAGAACTGTACCTTGCTAACAGATTTACTGAAAATTATATGTCTGGTTTGGTACATTGTGCTAGGTATAATAAAGCACCTATTGCACTAAGATATGGTACTTCTGGACCAAGGACCATTTCATCATCCCCTTTTGGACGATATGAGTTTTTCTTAGTGTCAAGCGACCGAACGACCGTTGGAGTGCTAAGTGGATGGGCTTTATCCATGCCAAATCGTTTCAATACTTTTTCAGTATAAGTTGATTGATGCACCAAAATTCCATTAGCACTGTACTCAATCTGCAAGCCAAGACAATATTTTGTCTTTCCAAGGTCTTTCATCTCAAACTCACGTTTGAGATAATTAGCAGTCTTTTGAAGTTCTTCAGAAGTTCCAATTAGATTCATGTCGTCGACATATACTGCCACTATCGCAAATCCAGACTCTGATTTCTTAATAAACACACATGGGCAAATAGGATCATTTGTGTATCCTTCCTTCAGTAAATACTTACTGAGACGATTGTACCACATTCGTCCAGATTGTTTTAGCCCATATAATGATCTTCTCAATTTAACTGAGAACATGCCCCGTGGTTTATTTCTGGCTGCTTCAGGCAGCCTGAATCCTTCTGAAACTTTCATGTATATATCTGTATCCAATTCTCCATACAGATATCCGGTAATGACATCCATGAGTCTCATTTCAAATTTTTCTGAAACCACCAAACTGATTAAGTAACGGAATGTAATTGTGTCCATTACTGGAGAGTACGTTTCCACATAATCAATTCCAGGCATTTGTGAAAAACTTTGCGCAACGAGTCGCGCTTTATACCTTGAGATCTCATTTTTCTCATTGCGCTTTCTTGTAAATACCCACTTGTAACCTACAGGGTTCACATTGGGTGGAGTTGGAACAATATGTCCAAAAACACTCCTTTTTTTTCCAAAGAATTTAATTCTGCCTGGATTGCATCTTTCCACTAAGGCCAATCTTGCCTCTGTGTATATTCATTAATAGAGCACGGCTCAATATCATCATCTTTTATGATCTCAGTAGCCACTGAGAATGCAAATATATCATCGATGATCATCTCATTTCTACTCCACAATTCATCAGTGGACGTATAATTTATGGAAATTTCTTGACTTTCAGGTACAGTTGCCACTCCAGGGACACTTGTCTCACCAATGACGTTTTCCTTTTCAAGAAGTACATGTCCCTCTTTGGGGGCATTTGGATTATGAATTGTGGGCTCTCTATTTATTTCATTTAGATTCATTTTGTCCATCAACTTTCTCTTTCGAGGAACTAAATCCTTTGAGCCTAGTGGTCTACCACGCTTTAGGCGTGCAGCAGATGAACCATTTGCTGGCACATTGCTTTATCCATTATGGACATCAATCCGTGCGGGTGCATTTTCAGCTGGGATATGAGATTTCATCACCTGTGCTGCATCATTAAATGCATCTGGCATTTCATTTGCGATACTTTGGAGGTGGACGATCCTTCTCACTTCATTTTCGCATTGAGCAGTATGAGGATCGAGATGAGACAATGTGGATACATTCCATGATAATTCATGTCGTTCTTCATGAATGAGTTTGCCTTGTTCTTTAGAGACAGGTTTTTCTCCCCCTAATGGTGGGAAGATTGTCTCATCAAAATAACAATCCGCAAACCGTGCGGTAAAAATATCACCTGTCAGGGGTTCCAGATATCTGATGATAGATGGTGAATCAAAACCAACATAAATTCCCAATCTGCGCTGAGGGCCCATCTTAGTACGTTGCGGTGGTGCAATGGGCACATATACCGCACACCCAAAAATTCTTAAATGTGAAATGTTTGGTTGATTCCCCAGTACGAGTTGTATTGGAGAATATTGATTGTTGGCGACAGGCCTCAATCTCACAAGTGATGCTGCATGTAAAATGGCATATCCCGAAGCATAAACTGACAACTTTGTTTTCATTAGCAAAGTGCGTGCTATCAACTGAAGGCGCTTAATTAAAGCTTCTGCCAAGCCATTTTAAGTATGCACATGGGGAACAGGATGTTTAATGTCAGTGCCTAGTGACATGCAGTAGTCATCAAAAGTCTGAGATGTAAATTCACCAGCATTATCGAGTCTGATTGACTTAATGGGATAATCTGGAAATTGGGCTCGTAATTTAATTATCTGAGCCAAAAGCCTAGCAAATGCCATATTCCGAGTAGATAAAAGACAAACATGTGACCATCGGGTAGATGCGTCCACCAAGACCATAAAGTACCGAAATGGTCCACTTGGGTGATGAATAGGTCCACAAATGTCCCCTTGAATTCTCTGCAAAAATGATGGAGACTCAACATCAACCTTTGGTTGTGATGGTCTGATCACCAACTTCCCTTGTGAACAAGCTTGGTAAAAGATGTCACTTGATAGCATAATGTGTTTAGCCAACAAAGGATGTCCTTTAGAGTTGGTGATGATCCTGCGCATCATGGTGGATCCAGGATGACCCAACCTGTCATGCCAAAGCTGAAAAGCATTTGAGTCAATGGACTTTTGGTCCATAACACTATGTGCCTCAATTGTTCGTATGGTTGTATAATACAACCCTGATGAGAGCGCACAAAGCTTCTCCAGTATACGCTTTTGGGTATCACTGGAGGTAATGCAAAGATATTCCATGTTTTCCTTTTTCTTTGTTTCAACATGGTAGCCATTCAAACGTATATCTTTGAAATCAATAGATACTTTCTGGAGTTAGATGAATACAAATCATCTGGAATGGACAGTATTGTTCCATTTGGTAACATAATTTGGGCTATTCCTGAGCCTTCAATCAGATCTGCAGGACCTGATATGGTTGTTACCTTTGCTTTTGTAAGCATTAATTTTGAGAAATACTTCCGATCTTGAAGGATCGTATGAGTAGTTGCACTGTCTGCGAGACAAATATCTTTGCCATAGCTTTTGTTTTGAGGGCATCCATAATTTACATCCATGCCTTCAAATAAGTAAAATAAGCTGAGTCAATAAAGAAGAAAACATTACCACTTTTATTGGATTGAAATGAAAAATTAAACAACACTTCAGCTAATACAAATAGTACATTAAGGAATTTAATCTTATTCGGACTCATAAGCATCATTCCCTCTTTCAGTAACAAAATCAGAAACATCCAGATACGTCTTGTTTAGCTGACGCGATATTTCTGATGAGCCATATGTGGCTAACGGAGCATGATCAATGTAATTTATCTCCACTTTCCTGTTCTTAAGTGAAGCTTGATAGAGATCCGCCAAATGCTTGGGGGTACGACATGCGCACACCCAATGTCCCTTTGCACTACATCTGTGACAAGTGCTTTCAACATTTCTAGGCACATGGCTCATCTGTGCCTTTTTCTTATTACGGGATGTATTTTTGCCATTCGTGGATGGACCGCTCTTTGGACCTAAACCCTCTGAACGAGCACCACGATCTTTTTTCCTTCCTTGCCAACGGCCACGCTTGCCCCCTCGCCCACGTTTGTAGATACTGCCACGAGATGAAGTGGCATTCACTTCCTGAGATGTAGCATTTATTTCAGGAAGTGGTGCTAAGCCCGTTGGGCGAGATTGGTGATTCTTTAATAAGAGCTCATTATTCTGCTCAACTAACAAGAGGCAAGATACAAGTTCCGAGTACTTCTTGAAACCGCTATGTCTGTATTGCTGCTGAAGGAGGACATTTAAAGCATGAAAAGTGCTCAGAGTTTTTTTCTAGCATATCCTCCTCAGATATATTTTCCCCACATAGCCTTATTAATGAGGTAATTATGTGCATAGCAGAGTTATACTCAGACACTGACTTGAAATCTTGAAATCTCAAGTGAGTCCATTCGTATCTAGCTCTTGGGAGAGTCACCATCCTTTGGTGATCGTATCTTTCACCTAGAGCTTTCCATAGAACCAACGGTTCATCAACCACCACATATTCGCTCTTCAGCACTTCATGGATATGGCGGTGAAGAAAGATCATGGCCTTCGCATTCTTTTCAGGCGAAGCATCATTCTCATCTACAATTGTTTGTCTGAGGCCATTGGCTCGTAGATGAATTTTGGCATCCAGGACCCATAATAAATAGTTGTCCCCGGAAAGGTCCAATGCAGCAAACTCTAGTTTTGCCAAATTTGTCATTCGAAACTTTAGGCTCGAGATCTGGGACATTAAGCCACTTATTAATAGGAATTTCAAGCCCTCATTATTCAGGTATATTAATTGATGATAGAAATAAAGTGCTATGAATTTGCTGGTATGGACGATAAACCGGCACCATACCTTAAATAAAATTAAATGTGCGGTAAAGTAAATTTCTTGTTGTATGGACGTTAATTCCGCACCATACTTTAAATAAAAATAAATATGCGGTAAAGTAAATTCCTAAAGTATGAGGGTTAATTCTACATCATACTTTTAATAAAAGTAAATGTGCGGTAAAGTAAATTCATAAAGTATGAGGGTTAATTCCACATCATACATTTAATAAAATTAAATGTGCGGTAAAGTAAATTCATAAAGTATGAGAGTTAATTCTACATCATACTTTAAGTAAGAGTAAATGTGCTTGTATGGGCACTAATTCTGCTCCATACTTTTTAAATAAAAGTAAAGGCAGCTGTGTGGACGATAAACTCACGCCACACCTTTAAATAAATATTGCCGTATGGGTAATAAACCTACTCCATACCATAAATAAAATAAATGTGGGGATAAAAACCTCCACCTAATATATATAAAGTGCATAATATATCATATATTGTGGGCAATATAACTGCGCCACTATTCAAGATATAATAGATGGGTTTTAAGATCACACCATCATTTTATTACAATAATTTGTGTTACAACGCGATGGGTAAAAAAAATTACACCACCATAAAATAACAAGACGGGGTATAAAAAACCGCGCCATTCCAAATTACGTTACAAAGAAGTAAATTAAACAAGCATGGATGAAACAACAAAGAAATTGTGAGAACACAAAAAAAGAAAGTTAGCATGTCGTCGTAGTAGTAAAGTGAAAGTAGACATATGACAGAGAGGAGACAGAGAAATAACCACATAATGTTGAGTTGGGAAAAATTCAGAAATAAAAGGAGAGACTATCGTGCTGATAACGTGTTATAAAACTAGAATAATCAGAGGATGAGAAGTACCACTGTAATATTGGGAGTTATATTTCTCTTTGTGGTGTTTACACTGACAGAATTTCTCCTTAGATAGACTCCACTCTTTCTCTTCTCTCTGACTCTCACTCTATTCTCTTCTCTCTTTCGTATATCTTTACAAGCAAATATAATGTCTATTTATAGGCAAAACAAATGGCTTTTAAGGGAGACATAATGATTTCTCCCCAACATCATTATCCCATCTTTTGACTAATACCCTCTAGCGTGATCTCCATCTTTTGACTAATGCCCTCTAGTTTTATCTATGTTGGCTTCACTTCTTTATAACAGTTTTCTTCAATTTAGTTGGATTTTACAACAATGTATGTTTCCCACAGGTGGGTATTTTTCATGTACAGTTGCTTCAAGAGAGAATCCCCCATGCTAAACGACAACAATTTATCAAGTACATGGTAAATTCATCTTTATTTCCCTTTATGATATATTTTAAATTCAGAAATGGGAAGACTTAAAAAGGCTCTTCCTTAATAGGCACTTGCAAACATGCAATCAAAATTTGAATAGAGAACATTTGAAATATATATAATAAAAGAAAGTACTTCATTTCTCACTTGGTTTGCCTTGTAATATTTTGTCATCTCTTTGCTCAGAAAACTTTTAGCCATATTTTTCTTTCTTTTGTTCGCTTGACTTCAATGTCTTTCCAAATTCTCTGTGATGTAGGACGAGATCAGGATCAATTATGGCGGGAAGAATGAGGATTTTGATGTGAATTACTGAATCACAATAGGAATTATAAACAATTACTTTTATTATAATTGATTTGTAATTATAGGAATACCGGTTTGACCGGATTGTATTTATTTTCTTTTTACTTATTGTAATTACTTCCTAGATAGGCTTGTGTTTGTATCACTATAAATACTTATGAGAAGAATAGAAATATACAGAATACTCGTTAGACAAGTGAGTGATTGAATTAGTCAAGTCACTAGAGTCATTAAATTGATTAGATTAATTTAATTATTCAATTAAAGTTATGAAACTTTAATTAAAGGTCCCATATGACTTGGAAATTCAAAA
The DNA here is from genome assembly GCF_000346465.2 of Prunus persica. Lineage (NCBI taxonomy): Eukaryota > Viridiplantae > Streptophyta > Magnoliopsida > Rosales > Rosaceae > Prunus > Prunus persica. The sequence goes on from NC_034010.1 coordinate 2,317,484, forward strand.
GGAATTTGATCATATAGACTTAGACACATATGTGACACATTATAGGATTAATGTGTTGGACCAAAATAGTAAAATATGACACACAAAGGGGGGGGTGTGGCTACACTAGGGTTTGGGTGGCAATTTTGTCACTCTTGTGACATTTTTGATCCTGTAAGTGTGTAGCTGTGGAATCCTATCATCCTAGGGTTTTCAAGGTGAAATTGGAAGAGAGAAAACATCAAGCTCTCTCTCCCTAACCCCTTCAATCTATCACATCAAGTGAGGGTGCTAGCACCACTCTTCACTTGTTGTCTACTCATTCTCTCATCCCATTCAATCCTTTGTGAAAGCTTTGTGGAGGTGCATGTCTTTATACCTATTTGGAGAGCTACAAGGTAAAGAATCAACATCAAAGGGAGAGCCAACAACAAAGGGACCATTCCCTCTACTTGAACACCATTTTTGGTTTCAAGATTCACTCAAATGGTATGAACATCTTATCTTTCTCTCAAATAGGATTTAGAGAGTCTTTGGTGCACACTTTCATAGACTTATAAAGTTGGGACCAACTGAGACTTGCATGAATCCCTAGTTTATTTAATGCTTCCGCTCTTACTTTGATTTCATATTAGATATGGCTTGCTAGGTGATTTATACTCTCAAAGGTTGGTTGTAGAGTTTTTAGAAATCTCTACACAATACCATTCCCACAATATTCCCTTCACGTAGGGCCTTTGGCCAACACCCTCCGGGGTGTGGTCTATTTACTCCTATTTATTTTACAGGGATCGAGAAAGAGAGAGAGAAGGAAGATCGAAGGCCGAAGAATCAACCCGCAAATATTCCCCGTGTGGAATTTTACTCAAACAAAGACGTTATGATATTAAGTTTTTTTTTTTTTCCTAATACAGATTCATCAATATCAATTAGTTCTTTCACATCAAATTATTGTAACTCCTAACTAACCTTTTAAACTGTAAAATTAATCATGATCCGATATCGTGTTGATAGAGAATCTTCTTCAGTTATGCAACACCTTGATACTCTTTTTCTAGATGGGTAAGAAATTGTTTGAGTTTGTCTTGACTGCAAGGGAAGGGACCTCTATTTATATGCATCACTCAAGTGCCTTGCCCATCAAGAATCCGATAAGCTTGAGCTTTTACTTCTTGATCAGGCAAGCTTCTAGAGTCCACGTATGATTTGAAGACCACACTTTGTGGATTAAGACAATAAATTGTCTTACATTTAAGAGTTATGGACAAACATATGTTGAGCTCTATTTTCAGATGATTTGGCAAGATATATTTGGTCGATTCTTGCCAGGAATTTTGAGGTGCCAAAACGCTGCGTAATGAATTGGAGTTACAATACTGTTTAGCCATCCCTCACCAACTCTTTTTTGTTTTTCCTATAAAAACAAACTCTGTTTTGCTTTTGTTTTGAATTTTCAATCATGCCAATTCTATAAGCATCAAAGCAATCCATGATTTCATGAACTTTTTGTGTATTTCCTCAGCTGCAGCCAGGAGAGTTAGTGGCAGTACTTCTGAAAAGTAGGATATATGTTTTCTGCATTGCGACTAATTTTTAATTAAAATTTTGAAATTGAATAAAAAGAAAGAGAGAAACTAACTACGATTAAAGAAGCCACTAAAGAGAAATGGATAGAATTTCGGAAGAGGAGAGCTACTTCTTCTAAGCTCACGAAGTTCAATTTATGGAGTTATGGGTGGCTAGAAAAGAAAAAAGAAAAAAGAAAAAATAGTGATGGTTTAGACGTGGGCCTTATTTCTACATGGAGATGTGAGCTTAATTCTGCATTGAGTGGTGGGCTATTATTTGATTTACCTACGTTGGGCTTGTACCGCTAAGTCTATTCTCCAAAGTTAGCATAGGGCTGAAGCCCTTATGTAAATCTGCCATTGGCTACAATACTCCTCCGTCAAGATTAATTTGTGATCTCAATCTAATACTTGTGACTAACTTACTAAGTACGGTTTAGAGTAAGCACTTAGAGCATTTCCAGCAGCCTCTTCAAAGGTTTTGGGACACTAAAATAAATGAGCCACATTAACAAAACCTTATCCAACATCTTTTTCAAACCCACTCACCAAATGTGGGACTCCTCCTTCCCTCCAGTGCATTTATTAAACTTTGTAACAACATAAGCTGTCTTGGAATGGTGAAAGCCTAAATGGGGTTGAGTGAAAAATAATGAATTATTATTTAAATATTGATTTGGTATTATTAAACCGAATTAAACAATAACGTTTGATTAAAAACAAAAAGAAAAGTCAAACATTGAATTAATTTAATTGAAGAGGTTGATGGGGTACAAAGCAATAAAGTAGCAAACTTTACTCTTCAAATTGTCACGTGCATCAACAAACCACAATTTAAATAATTTAGTTTGAAGAGACCATTAGAGATGTTCTTACCCTCAGTATTCTATTCGAATCCCCTTTCTCCAATATAGAAGAAAGACAAAAAACGTTACCACATTTTTATTGCAAAAGAAATACGAAGAAGTACCCCCAACTATAATGTTCTTAAACGAAATTAGCTAAAATTGATTGAACACTCCGTCCCAGAAGCTCGTTTTGACTGAATCTATTTGACAAACCGTCCAAGCAAAATGCCAAAAGTAGGTTTATTGAGGGAAGGAATCTCTAACCACCCATCCTATACGTCATATGAATATTATCCATATCCCTTCTATATTCACTATGATAGCGAAAGACGCACTACAAGGCACATACCACTCCTTGCATGCCGACATTCAAGTGTCAATCATTGCACCACAGCCTCATCCCCAGTTATCATCTCACCTCTTGTCTTCTGTCAATTTTATTCTTCCAAGAAAAAGTACAAGGGAAAAAGAAAGGAAAAAAAAAAAGAGGCTTTTTCTCATCATTTTCAGGTAACAATTTTGTATGATTAATTTGGGATATTCAATAAATAAATAAAATAGCATGTTTACTTACAAGTAATGAAAATTATAAGAAAATAAATTATTTTCATTCATGGCTTTCTATGCATTTACTTATACATGCGAGTTTCACTTAAAATTTTTTAATCAAATGTTCAAAGCAATGGAAATCGGATCCCTCCTAGTTGATTGATTTTTATTCCTTATTTATCCTATTTCGTTTCTTCTTATTCTGATTACTTATAAGGAAATATGTCATGGGTCTTTCTAAAAACATTAAATGGGAGCCACCACCTCCAACTTTAAAGTTAGTTTTGATGGCCAACGTGGTCTAGCTTAGTGGAAAAGGGCATTGACTTGCAGACCACTAGTCACATGTTCGAATCCCCATGACATCTTGGTAGGGCCGGCTTTGAGATTTTAGGAGTCCTGTACAAAATTAGTAATATGACCTCCTAGAACAAAGTCTTGAACAAAAATATATAAAAAGAATTGGGGCATATATATTGATAACAAATTTAAAATTACTCATCAATATCTATATTTTTTATTATAAATATTATAAAGGATTATCAAACAAATAATTCAAGAAGGAACATAAAATCATGGATCAACTTAAAAGAAGAAGGATATAATTTCCTTTTGGATATGGATATACCATATATTGAGTTTTTTTTAAATGCGAATATCATATATTAAAATTAGAATAAATATATGACACATAATAATACAATAATATATTTTGTAAAACAAGAAGAAGAAAAAAATTGGGGCCATGTGCAAGGGCCCACTTGTACACACCCTAAATCCGCTCCTGCATCTTGATAGTGTGTATGCGTGTAAGAACCCCATTTTGTAATTTAAAATACCGTTTATATTAAAAATAAAATTAAAAAATTAAAAAAGTTTTGATGGTTCAGTAATCGCAATTAGTTTTGTTATTCGCAATAATGATGGAACAATAAAAGTAGTATGAACAATATTCCAATTGGTTTCTCTTCAGCTTTGAATGCTGGGGATGGTTCTGAAACATGCCAAAAGATTTGAATTTTCTTCTCTTATTACTGAAGGCGATTCTCAGGTCCTACTTGGATGGAGTGTAACAAGACTGGCAATTTTCCCCATGGAGAATATTTTTTATTTTCTCAAACATTATGAGGCTTATATATAGCTCGAGTTTGGTCCGATTGGTCATGTCTATGGACAGGCAAATCTTATTGTAGATGAAGTTGCTAAGAAAGGGTATAATAGAGATAATAATTGCATTTGATATTGTAATTGTCTTAAATTTATGGCATTAAAATCATTGTACCCTAGAAAGAATTTATGAATTCGATGGGGATCCTTGTATCATTAAAAAAATGATAATTAAGATTCTTAATGATACAATATAATACTTGATGTCTAAAAGTTGAAATCCTCCTCTCACTTGTCAAAATTTCACATTGTAACTTGTGACAAATATGACAATTAAAATGAAATTAGACGTTGTAAAAGGACTCACTAGTCTAGTAATTTTTAGCAATTGTGTCTCTAATCAATGTACTGGGTTGGAGTCATAGCATCAGTATAGTGTGTGTGAGTTTAGTATATTATTATCCCTCTAAATAAAAAAAATCCTAAAAAAATATATTAAAATGTTCTTGGAAAGTTTAAGTGCGGCTCACACTTGTTGTTTTGGATGATATAATGAATGCTTGTGGAAAGTTTAGTTCTTGAAATCTTTTTACAAATGATACAAAGTTCTTTTGCCTTTTGCCTTTTGCCTTTTGGCCGCGGATTCTTTCACGCGAGGTTTAGAACAAAAAGAAAGCATTGACTTTCATAACTTTTGATCTACAACTGCTTGGGGTCACTTTGCATATTCTCTCTTAACTTAACCAGAGAAACAATGTTATCCCCGTTACTAGTAAGTTGTTTTTATAACCATTGGAATATGTTCTAAAAGTTAGTACTTTACCATTAAAAAAAAAACAAAATAAAAAAAACAGGAGCAAGACATGAAGCTAGAGAACTTTTATGGTCTCCATTTCAAGTCCCACGGAGAAGGAATTAACTTCTTGTTCTGGTCATCATCTTGAAATGGACAAATTTTCAGGAGCGATGCAAATCATGACCAAAAATATGTAATAAAAAATTTTGTGAAGAAGGCGGATTTCCTTAGAAGCCGGCCCTGCACTAGCTAAGGCTTGTTTCGTTTGTCGGGTTGGATCATTTCATTTTATATAAATTAAAATGCATGTGTTAGTAAATGACCAAAGCACTCCCTAAACACAACTCACATGGCGTAACATGACTGGTGACTGAGAACATACAAACTCTTCACAGCCATCTGGTCCCTCTCTCTGGTCATATAAAACTGAGTGACCTCCCATAGCGTTTCCTGGAGATTTCTTAGAACAATCATTCCTTCTTTGCATCCAAACCCAAAAATCCAAGGCCTCTGATCTCCGTAATTCATATATCTCTTTTTCTCTCCTAAATTCATATGACTGTCAAAATGCAAAACAAGTCTTGTTTACTTCTTTTCTTAGTTCTCATTCTTTCTTGCTTCATAGCTCAAATCCTTGGGAACAAGCAATCACAAGCACTTGCTCAGCTTTACAAGTCCAAGTTGAAGGAAGGTGCAGGCATCGACACAAGCCAATTCAAGGCAATTCTTCACGACAATGGAGCCAAAATTCATCCTCAGGAGGGGTTGAAGGAGAAGGACAGGATTGATAGCTTGCCTGGACAACCCCATGTGAATTTCTCTCAGTATGGTGGGTATGTTACAGTGGATAAAGAAGCAGGTCGTGCACTCTTTTACTATTTTGTTGAGGCGGAGAAGGCTAAGGATTCCTCACGTCTTCTTCTATGGCTCAATGGAGGTAAATTACTTTCCTACTCTTGCAATGTAGTCAGCGTCAACAGCTCAATGATGCTGGTATAATTTGTCATTGCTAGGAAAATTCTGTGTGGTTGATTGTGATCTCCTCTTTGTCCGTGCATACATTCTTTCCTTTAATTCTATTGTTTTTAGTTTTTTGGGTATTTAAAGGGATGAAAATATATCCCATTAAACCACCAAGAGTGCCCAGTAGTTTGTCCGTCATTTGGGTAAGGTTCTGAGGTTCGGTTGGATTTGCTCCCCAGTTTGAGTCCAGGCAATTGCAACACCTGGTGGCTAGCAGCAGGCTCAGTTCCGCGAGTAGGAATTAGTCGAGGTGCTCATAAGCTGGCCCGGACACCTCATGGTATTTACCAAAAAATATATATATAAATCCCAACAAAATAAATGAAAATTTCACGATTCTAGTTTGGTACTAGCCACTCTAACCACTCTTTGTAGTGTACCACACGTTTGCATGATGGTTGCTAGTTTTCTTTGGCTGGAGGTGACCCAATATTGTATTCATCAATTATTGATAGTACCGAAAATAATAGTTCTTATTAACCAAAGGGTTAATAATCTATAGTTCTTATTCATCAATTGTATCAATTATAATATAATGACTTTGGTCAAGCAACCACGGCATTGTGATCATGGCTCAAACACACATGGATCACTGTTAATCGTAATTTATGCTAGAATTTACATCCATCAATCACTGACAATGATTCATGCACGACGGACAAACTGCCCTCCTTCGTATTTTCTTTAACAATAATTAATTACCATTACTCATTATTTTAAATATTTTTATTGTTAGAAACATTTCAACTTTCATTCACATTCCCCAGGTGGCTTCCTGCCTCCCTCTTTAATTTGCGGAATGGCTGGGCTAACAAATCCCAGAATTCACTCTTGCGGAGGATATCCCGGCGCTCAAGCTGTAGCTGTATATTTTTCAGTAGGGGAAATATAAAAAAATTTTAAAATTCAACGTTGACAAAGTTCTTGGTTGATAACGTGCAGCTCAATTATTTATCATTAATATAATGAATCTAATTTTTTTGGTAGAGAGAGAGACCCTGAAGACTATAACTTCCTCTTGCATTAAGCTCTGTGAATTGGATCCAGTGACATTATCTATTAGTTTGATGGCAATTTAATAATTATATTACCTGTGTGTCTATAATTTAAACGTTGCAATGACTTAATGTCTTGACAGGACCTGGATGTTCTTCTCTTGGCTATGGAGCAATGCTAGAGCTTGGACCGTTCCGAATCCACAGCGATGGAAAAACACTTTACAGAAACAGATTTTCATGGAACTATGGTAAATCTAACACAGTTAAAAGGGACTAAAGTATGATTTTCGAAGTTTAAAGAAATTGATCCTTTTTTCTTTTTTTTTTTCCAGCTGCTAATGTTTTGTTCCTCGAGTCCCCTGCCGGGGTGGGATTTTCTTACTCAAATAAAACATCTGATTATGATGCCAGCGGGGATAGAATAACAGCTGCAGATAATTATGTGTTTTTGGTGAATTGGTTGGAGAGATTTCCAGAATACAAGGACAGAGAGTTTTATATTTCTGGTGAAAGCTATGCAGGGCATTATGTACCTCAACTTGCGCATACTATTCTTTACCATAATAAGAGGGCTAACAAGACAATTATAAACCTCAAGGGCATAATGGTAACTCTCTCTCTCGTGAAGTAAAAATCTATTGCTAATAATAATTGGAATTTAGACTCTATTTGGTGCTATATTCTTGGATTCTTGGTAGTTAGTGAAAGTTGTAATTGTAAAGGTCTTGGGAAAATGCTTTGCATTGGTCCCTCTAGCATGTGGCCAAATGCCCACATTTGGTGGAGGAAAATACTTTCCTATTTGTCATCATATATCTCTTTTAGTCTTAGTTTCTCATAATTCTTGGTCTAGTCATTATCATTTCTGTTTTTGATTCCTGTGGTTGCACATGCTGTGGGCTGGCCCTTTGGTTCCTTTGGTTCGGGCCATGTGATCATGCCCATTGCCTACCTTTTGTTGGTATAAAATTTGCTTATTGTATGTTGTAATGCAAGCATCAAGTCGAATATGGTTGAGTATAAATCCATAAATTGGGTAAAGAAACAAAAAAGTTCTACGTATTGGGAGGTGTGTATCGGGCTCATACAATATTAGGGAAGAAATTTACTATTGTTACGTCTCTAGTTTGGTTCTCAAAATGAAACTCTCATGTCTAATCTCAGAATATGGGAATGGAAGATGTTCATTTGCCGATTCTAGGAACACTAACAAATGATGGTCATTTAATGTCATTTTCTTTTATTCCCATGTTTGGTTTGTGTAGTATTAAGAATAAAATAATGTTCTATTTCCGATAAATTTTTTTGGCCATTTATTTTTTACTTCTAATTGTCACCCTTCTTGGGTAAGTAAAAATTTATTTGGCGCATGATGCAGATTGGAAATGCAGTGATTAACGATGAAACTGATTCAAGAGGAATGTACGACTACTTAGCAAGCCACGCCGTCATTTCGGATCAAACTGCAAACAAAATCAACAAATATTGTGATTTTTCACCCAATGCCACAACGCAGCCTAAGGAGTGCACTGATGCCACTGATGCTGCCGCTAAGGATACCTATTACATTGACATTTACAATATCTATGCCTCCTCATGCGTTTCCTCCAACGTCACTGCAAAACCCAAAAAGGCTTCAGTGAGTTAAAAACAACGCCCTTAATTATATTACATGTAGATATTTAATCTCTGCTGTTTTCAAAACATTTTGTTGTGTTGAACTGCCGAGCTGCAGATATTCGAATTCGACCCGTGCAGCGAGTACTATGCTTATGCTTATTTGAACCGGCCAGACGTTCAACAAGCTCTCCATGCCAATGTCACTAAACTCACACATGACTGGGAACCATGCAGTGATGTTATCACAAACTGGAGCGATGGTGCATCGACCGTACTGCCCCTTTTAAAAGAGTTCCTGGCTAATGATGTTCGAGTGTGGATTTTTAGGTGAAATTTTGATGCCCTTCTTCTTCTTCATCATATTAAACTTGCAATTTGCCTTTCTGGAGTTTCAGTATTTGAAATGTAAAGCTAATACCAGCTCATTCTTATCGAAATAATGAGTGCAGTGGAGACATAGATGCAAGGGTACCAGTCACTTCAACAAAATATTCTATTGAAAAGCTGAATCTTCCAATAAAGACTGAATGGCATGCTTGGTTTCTTGGTGGAGAGGTAGCTTCTCATTTCTCCATCTTTTTATTGTCCTTGGATTTTCAAAACCACTGGTGTGAATTATTTTGGATGTTTTATTTATATATATATATTTGTCTTGTGCAACAGGTTGGTGGTTACACACAAGTGTATGGAGAGCTAACATTTGCTACAGTGAGAGGGGCAGGGCACCAAGTGCCAAGCTATCAGCCTGCAAGAGGACTTTCCCTCATCAAGCACTTCCTTGATGGCACACCACTCCCTGATACTACAAGATATACCTAATTTCTTTAAATATTTCTAGCTATCAGAATGTCATTACCTTGTTACTAATTTTTTAGTCCACACAAGGTCACTTGATTTCTCGCTCTTCTAGTTGTAATTTATTTTCATTGATTAATAAAAGTTCATAACAATTGCTTTTTTAATTGAAGCCCCTACCCCCCTAAAGATCGTCTTGTAAGTTGTAAAGTTAGTCCAAAATACCCAAACTATCTATAAGTGGCGGAGTCAGAAATTGATATTAGAGGGCTTGCGAAATATAAAATTTGAAAGGAATGAGAGCATAAACACTACAAAGTTCTAGTGGAGCTTCTACGCATTATTTTTCTAAACCTGTTAGTACGAAAATTGTATTGGCATTTCCTAGACTCTAGCATAGGTTGAAAATTAGTATGTGAGGAATTGTTACTGGATGTTTTGACACAACTCATTCAATCCCATATTTCTAAGGCATAACTTGACCGATATGAGAAACTTAACAACAGGTAAATCATGACATAATCATGCATTCACAATAGGATTTATAATTGAAGTTATTTTCAATGTCATTGTGATTTAAGTTAAAATATTAGTGGTTCCTATAGTGACGTCCACCATGCTCATCTCCTAATTAACTTGTTTTAGGAGATAATTGTTTCTTTATAAAAATGGATGTTTGGTGTCCTCACTAAGAGTCCATATTGAATCACAATTCATATTCATCATAAGATAGTATTTTATTTTATGTTTGGCTTCTTAATAAACACACCATATTGCATCAGGTTTTGTAAGGATCGTTGAATAAGGTTGAAAGTCTTTGTTGAATAGGATTCGTGGTCACGTAGGTTTCTCTTGGGTGAGAGAACCTGTTTTGAATAAAACCAAAGGGCTTTCTACGTATTAAACTTTTGATATATTGAATTTGTTTGAGAAAGCTGTTGTGGTTAATTTCTTCGGTAAGTCATCAAGTGCTCTCTCGTTGCTTGGTGATTTATCGAATCTTTTCATAATTCATATTGCATGCATACGAACGTCGGTGACTCATACGGTTGAGGGCACCAAGAATGTTGTGGCGTTTATCTTTCGGTGAGCTTGAAGCAATCGCGACCAATATTGCATTCATCATAAGAAGTTTCGAAGATCATCCTGTGAGAGAAGTTGAGTTACACAGAAGTCGGTAAACTTTATCTAGATTGAGTTTAGGATAAGTGTGTGGGTACTTCTTGTAATCTCAATTCTATAGTGGATTTGTTCTGGACCAAAAAGTCCCGTGGATTTTCCGAATAGTTGTGATTTTACCACGTAAAATAAATATCTGCGTGTTTTTTTACTTTAAGATCTGCACATTTCAAGATTACTAAAGAAAGGACATGCCACTTGGCTGGGGAAAAGAAAAGATTACTTACTGCATCAGACATGAAAGCTCGATATGGGTTGTAGGAAATATGAGTGCTAAATTGCTATAAAATAATCAAATAAACACTACAAACAAAACAAATTTTTACAACAGTAGTATGTAATTAAAAGAACCTTAATTGAGTCGAGGCAAGTGTTGGACACTCTGACCTTAAGACGAATTACGCCCCACACTAGTGCTTATGGTTCACTAGCGTTCGCCTCCTAGGATACAACGGCTCCCTTCCTTATGAAAGAAGCACTGCAATTCACAAGGAACTTTGAACCAAAATTATGCAGGAACCTCTCTTTATGAAGACTCTAATGCTTTCTATATGTGAAAGTCTGTATGTAGAGGATTAAACTGAATTCATAAAACTGTAGGAGGATTGCTCTATTTATAGATGATGAAATACCCTTTCTAAAAAGGTATCTTAATCTGAAAAGGCAAACAATGCATCCCTTGGTCTGAAGAGTTGTCACCCCAAACAATGCATCCCTTGGTTTGAAGAGTTGTCACCCCCCATGTGAAGATGTCTTTAACCCAAGAGCCATGTCTTTAACCCAGTGGATTTTATTAATTTCCATTCAAATAGGAAAATCAATATTAGTTAATATTAAAATTTCCAACAATCCCCCACATGAATGGAAATTGACTCAACAACATGCAAACAAAAAATGAAGACACTAGAGAGAGTCCCTATTAGAAGAATACTGCATCCGGATAGCTTTTGGCCTTGAACCTTCCATAGTGGAATACTATCGGATTTACTTGGCTAATCAGTGAACGTGATGTCTTGAACTGTTCAGCCGTTTGTGTAAACCCAGACAATAGCACTCACACAATATCCTCCTAAACATATTTGGTTCGATCGGTTGTGCTCGTTTTGGCCCTGAGCAATTCCTGGTATTCATGAGAGCTTTAGAGAATTCAAGCCTTAAAAAATTCTCATAGAAACGGCCTCATTTCACACTCACATAGGTGACTTCCTATTAAGAGTATCATGCACTACCCCACTCGGATTTCCAAGCTATAGGAATCATTAAAATGAAAGATTACCCTAAAACACGCTACAGGCAGCACTGTTTCATCATAGGATATGGGTAGGAGATGTAATCTCAGCAGTGCTACTACTTAGTCAACCATAATTTGGTTGTCCCTTTTGAACCTAGATCTTGGGATCTCCAGTCAGCTAGGTTGGGTATCCACTATGGAGACTTTAAATATTTAGGCTTATACTCCCCATTCCCCTCGATGATCAACTAACTCTCTAGTCTGACCTTTAAATATTGGATCCACTAGGTTGACTATGAACTGATGGTGTGCACATTCCATCTTATGAAATTATATTCATTCGAGAGTAGTTGTTTTCAAAAAATTCCTCCATGTGTTTTGTTGGGAATTACTAAGTAATTTGCCAACTCTTCGGTGGACTTCCCCCACATTTAAGGTATTTGTAGGGTCTTCAACCTTTTTATACCTTAAAATAAACATTATTCTTCTCTTTTAAAGAGCAAAGTACTTTTCCATTCTTACACAAATATGAGATTACAAAGATAGTAAAGCCACCCCACAATTCTCTTACAATTGTGGTTGCTATTAAACTACCAATGAAATTTCATACCTTAAACTTTGCATATTACGTCTAGTGCAATTTTGCAATAGACCCCCACATTTTCGGATTCTCAACATTTGTGTAATTTTGTTACACATATGAATATCCTTTAGGAAATTTCGAAGCCACTTTACTCATCATTTCCTTTTAATGGAAATTTTCCCTTTCATACAGACCATTGTAGTTTGAAGCCTCATAATTAGAAACTGAATTCTACAAAATAGGGCTTTATCCCCATATTTCAGTTGTTGTCTTTGTAAGACGGAGAAATACATGTTTCTGGTCATTTCAACACTACTTCTCTTCTTGGAAGTATTCATCAATTGTGTTTGTCAAATATAGATAATACACTGACATGTTTTCCCTCTTTAGAAAATTTGCAAAAACCAAATATTTGCAATCTTTCTATATGCAATCCAATATATCAATTGCGTATCTTGATGTCAACCCAATGGTTCATAAACATACGTTTATATAACAAGCACTATATGCTTCTTAATGTATTTGATCTGTAGAATTCATGCATCATTTATGAATGCAAAATTTATATGAATAGTCAGAAGCCCAACAAATGGATTTAAAAGCCTATAACCGTTAGAAACTGAAAATCAAATTTCTAGTTGGATCACGTCCAGACACAATGGCTTCATTTTATATAGACAGGAAATGGTCCAACATGCATACATAATTTTAGATTGTAAAAAAAAATTTTACAACCCACTTGATTCAAGTTTATTCTTCACATGTTGACCATGAATTTACCAACTAGTGAAATAGATGCAACGGTTAAAACAAACAATTAAAATATAGCAACTACACCATAATAATTCGTCTTAAGATTGTAGGAAACATGAGTGCTAAATTGCTATAAAATAATCAAATAAACACTACAAACAAAACAAATTTTTACAACAGTAGTATGTAATTAAAAGAACCTTAATTGAGTCGAGGCAAGTGTTGGACACTCTGACCTTAAGACGAATTACGCCCCACACTGGTGCTTGTGGTTCACTAGCGTTCGCCTCCTAGGATACAACGACTCCCTTCCTTATGAAAGAAGCACTGCAATTCACAAGGAACTTTGAACCAAAATTATGCAGGAACCTCTCTTTATGAAGACTCTAATGCTTTCTATATGTGAAAGTCTGTATGTAGAGGATTAAACTGAATTCATAAAACTGTAGGAGGATTGCTCTATTTATAGATGATGAAATACCCTTTCTAAAAAGGTATCTTAATCTGAAAAGGCAAACAATGCATCCCTTGGTCTGAAGAGTTGTCACCCCAAACAATGCATCCCTTGGTTTGAAGAGTTGTCACTCCCCATGTGAAGATGTCTTTAACCCAAGAGCCATGTCTTTAACCCAATGGATTTTATTAATTTCCATTCAAATAGGAAAATCAATATTAGTTAATATTAAAATTTCCAACATCTTCAACTATGGGGGATTGCTGTCAAGGTGCTTATGGTTCCTTGTTGTTAGAGAGAGAGAGAGAGAGAGAGAGAGAGAGAGAGAGAGAGAGAGAGAGAGAGAGAGAGAGAGAGAGAGAGAGAGAGAGAGAGAGAGAGAGAGAGAGAGAGAGAGAGAGAGAGAGAGAGAGAGAGAGAGAGAGAGAGAGAGAGTGAGTGAGAGACGAGGACAACGATGACGCCATAGCGGTAGTCGTCGTCATCGATTTGGTGAGGACAACAGGAGTGAGAGAGATTGAGAGAGAGAGGAGGCGAGTGTGAGTTAGGGCTGAGAGAGAGAGAGAGAGAGACGAATGGGAGTGAGTGAGTTAGGTTAGGTTACTTAGTGAGGGTAATGATCCAGTGCAAGCAGACTCCGCATAAACTCTTCTTTGGGCCAATTAGACAATGACACATGGAAAATGCATATATAATTACATATTATGCAGTTCGGTTCAGGTCCACCGGTTTAAAATTTTTTGGACCCGAAGCTTGAATCGAAGTCAACGGTTCGGGTCAGGTTCAGTGTTGACTTTTTTGGTTTGGTCAAAAAATCCTTCTTTTTCAATTTGGTTTGGTTTGGTTTAGCCGATTCATTCAGTAAATCGGTTTTTATGCCCACCCCTACTTAAAGTCACGAGTCCCACAATTTAATTTACATTCAATTATTAAATAAATAAATAAATATGGCTCATTTATGTACTTTCCCCTTGTGGTTTCAAAGTTGTCTCAGATTGCCACATGTTCTTTGAAACGTCTCAAAATACCACATACACTTTTAATAACCGACTCACGTTACCTATTCCGTCAGTATTAAGAGACATTCCGTTACGTGATGTGGTCCCCACTTCTTGGAGTATTTAGCCGAACCAATTCAAATAATCTCCTTTTGTCCAAAGCCCAATTCACAATTTCCATATGTGCTCTTTTGGTCTTCATCACCCTCCTCCTCTCAACCTTTGAACCCACAACCAAGCCTCACCCAGTCATCACAATAGCCTCCAAAAGATTTCTCTCCCAAAAATCTCCAACCACCATCAACACATACTCCAAATTACTCATAAACCATTCATGTAATGGAACGTCTCTTAATACTGACAGAATAGGTAACGTGAGATAGTTAATAAAAGTGTAGGTGGTATTTTAAGACGTTTCAAAGAATGTGGTAATCTTAGATAACTTTGAAAACACAAGGAGCATGTACATAAATAATTTTTCAACACAATTAGAATAGCTTTGTACAAGAAATAATCTGATAAGCTTGAGCTTTACTTCTTGATCAGGCAAACTCCTAGAGTCCATTATGATTAGAAGACCACACTTTGTGAATTAAGACAATGAATTGTCTTACAATTAAGAGCTATGGACAAACGCATAGAGTATACTCCAATTATTTGGACATTACAAAATTGATTGAGCTCTATTTTTAGATGATTTGGCAAGATATATTTGGTTGATTCTTGCCAGGAATTTTGAGGTGCCAAAACGATGCGTAATGAATTGGAGTTACAATACTTCTAGCCATCCCTCACCAACTCTTTTTTGTTTTTCTTATTAAAACAAATTCTGTTTTGCTTTTGTTTTGAATTTTCAATCATGCCAATTCTATAGGCATCAAAGCAATCCATGATTTCATGATGTTGACATGAGTCTCCTAATTAATCAAGGAGATTTACTTCCTTGATTAATTAAGCGAATTACTTTCTAATTTTTTATATAAATGATAAATCATTGTACAATTAGGAGATACTTTTCTAATTCTTTATTGTATCTAATTCCTTGTAAGACCCTCATGTAAACTACTATATATACCTCCTTATGGAGAAGAATAAAAAAAAACCTAATGCACTCAAACCATATTCATATTTTAGCATAGTATCAGAGCTAGGTTCTCCTATGACCTGTGCTTGGGCTATTCTTGAAATTTAAGTGCTCTCTCCCCTCCTCTTCAAGGGGGGGAGGGGGAGTGAAAATGATATGTTTATTGACATATCCTCATTCCCTTGCCGTATTCCAATGACGATACTGCATATTTCTTTACTCTGATGACCCCTTCTCTTCAGGGGGAGAGGGGGAGTGAAGAGAAGTTGTTTTGTCTCTAAACCCTTATCTCAAATTTCTCATATTCAAATCCAAAACCCTAAATCAAATTCCTCATAATTTTCCCCAAATCCAAATCCATCAAATCTAAAGTCCTCAAATCCTCTTATCCAAATCCCTAAACACATACCCTCAAATCTTATACACATACCTCTTAACTCCAGTTCCTACATCAAATTCCTCACCTTCTCATATCATGTCTTACTTCCGCTGCGATGTCAGGAACCCCTACGATTCTCCATCTTATTGCAGACTCACAGAAGCATGTAGTCACTCCTACTAACCCGGCTATGCGGACTCCTACTTCTATCACCACCACCAAAGGTTCTACTTTTCATACGTCCTCCAAGACCAGATATTGCATATGTTGTGAGTGTGGTTAGTCAGTTTATGCATTCAGCCAGTGTGTCCCATAGGAATGCAGTTGATCGAATCTTAAGATATTTAAAGTCAGCACCTGGGAAATGATTAATGTTCTAAAAAAAATAGAGATCTCGAAGTTATTGGATATACAAATGCTGATTGGGCTGGCTCCATTACTGATAGACGCTCTACTTCAGATTACTTTACATTCGTGTGAGGTAACCTAGTCACTTAGCGGAGTAAAAAGCAAAATACGATTTCTCGGTCTAGTGCAGAAGCAGAGTATTGAGGAATGGCTCACGGAGTTTGTGAATTACTGTGGATCAGAAGACTCTTGACAGAATTGGGTTTCAAGCCAGAAAAGCCAATGGAGTTGCATTGTGACAACAAGTCAGCTATCGATATTGCCCATAATCCAGTTCAACATGATCGAACCAAACATGTTGAGGTGGATTGGATAGACATTTTATCAAAGAAAAAAAAATTGAGAAAAAGATCATCCGCCTACCATTCGTAAAATCAGAAGATCAACTGGCAGATATCTTAACCAAAGCTATTTGTAGAAGTGTATTTCATGACTCACTTACCAAGTTGGGGCATTAGTGACATATATGCACCAACTTGAGGAGGAGTGTTGACTTGAGTCTCCTAATTAATCTAGGAGATTTACTTCCTTGATTAATTAAGGGATTTACTTTCATATTTTTTATATAAGTGATAAATCATTGTACAATTAGGAGATACTTTCCTAATTCTTTACTGTATCTAATTCCTTGTAAGACCCTCATGTAAACTACTATATATACCTCCTTATGGAGAAGAATAAAAAAAAAAAACCTAATACATTCAAACCATATTCATATTTTAGCACATTAAAATTTTTGTGTATTTCCTCAGTTCTAGCCAGGAGAGTTCGTGGCGGTGCTTCTGAAAAGTAGAATATATGTTCGCTTCCTAGAGCTTTTATCAATAGTGCTTTTGGGAGAATTATGTGTTAGTATTATGCATTGCAACTCATTTTCATTTATTTTTAATTAAAAATGCAAAACGAGAGAATAATTTTCGCATATATTGTACATTGTAATAAAATTATGGAATATCTTATCACAATCTAATTGTGACTGACTTACTAGCAAGCACTCGAGGTATTCTATTCAACTTAACTTTATATGACTACATTACAATAACAAAGTTGTAGCTTATTGTTATTGGGGACCTTCGAAAAAAAAGAGCATAATTACATTATCTAATTGTCAAATGCTACAATCATTCAACAAAATCATGAGAGAACTAGATTAAACAAGAAAAAGGATCATCCCAACAAATTGCATAAGAAAAAATCCCCAAAATTTAACACCCAAACCCTATATTATAAAAACTTAACAGTAACAATTAAAATTTAAAATTGAATAAAAAGAAAGAGAGAAACTAACTAAGATTGAAGAAGCCACCAAAGAGAGGTTGATAGAATTTTGGAGGAAGAGAGCTACTTCTTCTAAGCTCACGAAGTTCAATTTCTGGAGTTATGGGTGGCTAGAAAAGAAAAAAGAAAAAAAAAAGTAGTGATGGTTCATACTTGGGCTTATTTCTACATGGAGATGTGGGCTTAATTCTACATAGAGGGGTGGGCTATTATTTGATTTACCAAGGCTGGTCCTGTACCACTCGGCCTATTCTCCAAAATTAGCATTGGCTTGAAGCCGTTTTGTAAATCCGCCCTTTACTACAATACTCGTACGTCAACAAACCACAATTTGAAGAGTTTAGTTTGAGGACTATTGAATTCCCTTTCTCCAATATAGATGTATAGAAGAAAGAAAGAAAAAAGTTACCTTATTTTTATTGGAAAAGAAATACGAAGAAGTACCCCAACTACAATTTTCTAAAACGAAATTAGCTAAAATTGATTTAACAATCCATGCCAGAAGCTCGTTTTGACTGAATCTATTTGACAAATCGTCCAAGAAAAATGCCTAAAGTAGGTTTATTGATGGAAGGAACTCAAAATAATTAGGGTTTAAACTGATATGTTTATTCTTCTCTCAATGAGGAATATATATATACTACATACAAAGTGGTTACAAATAGGGAATATGTATAAAATCTCCTAATTCTACTCAAATTAGATAATTATAATAAAATATAAATACTATTCCTAATAGGAATGTGGACTCATGCCAACACTCCCCCCTCAAGTTGGTGCATAAATATCAGTAATGCCCAACTTGTCAAGTGAGTCTTCAAATCGGCGCTTTGACACGGCATGGGTCAACATATCTGCAAGCTGCTCTGAAGAAGGGCTAAAAGGTATATAAATTAACTTATGCTCCAACTTCTCCTTAATGAAATGCCAATCAACTTCTACATGCTTAGTTCAATCATGTTGCACCAGATTGTTAGCAATTTCAAATGCTGACTTATTATCCCAGTGGAGCTTTATAGCAGCATTCAGTCTAAACCCAATTTCAGCAAGTAACCACTTTAACCACAGTATTTCACAAACCCCTTGGGCAATCCCTCTGTACTCAGACTCTGCAGAGGACCGAGACACAACATTTTGCTTCTTGCTACGCCATGTAACTAGGTTACCACTAACAAAGGTGAAGTAACCTGATGTAGAACGTCTATATGTAATATTCCTTGCATAATCTACGTTAGTGTAACCTTCTAGATCCAAGTGGCCATTTTTCTTAAATAATAAACCTCTCCCAGGAGTAGACTTTAAGTAACTCAGAATACGCATCACAGCAGCCATATGATCCTCACTAGGTGAATGCATAAATTGGCTAGCTATGGTTACAACAAAGGCAATATCAAGGCGTGTCAATGATAAATAAATCAATCTCCCAACCAATCTTTGGTATCTTTCTTTGTTAGTTGGGACCTGATCCACATAAACACCAATTTTATGATTCTCAACAATAGGTGTATCAGCTAGTTTACAGTCAAGCATTCCAATATTTGCTAGTAGATCCATGACATACTTCCTTTGTGAAAGAAATAAGCCATGTGTAGATCGAGTGACTTCCACTCCTAGAAAGTATTACAGATTGCCCAAATCTTTCATCTTAAATTCAGATGTTAAACGCTTCGGCAGTTCCTCGATTTATACAGTATCATCACCAGTCACAATCATATCATCAACGTAAATAATCAACAAAGTCACCTTACCAGCCCTATGTTTAATGAATAGAGTATGATCAGTATAGGCCTGTTGGTAACCAAACTTCTTCATAGCATTAGTAAATCTGCCAAACCATGCCCGAGGAGACTGCTTTAACCCGTACATCACCTTTTTTAATTTGCACACGTTCCCCGTTTCACCGATAACCTTACACCCTGGTGGAAGACTCATGTACACTTCTTCTTCTAGTTCACCATGTAAGAATGCATTTTTTACATCAAATTGCTTCAGGGTCCAATCCAAGTTTATTGCCAAGGACAACAAAACTCTGACAGTATTCATCTTAGCCACAGGTGCAAAAGTATCATGATAATCAACTCCATATATCTGAGTGAACCTTTTAGCTACTAATCTTGCCTTGTACCTCTCCACAGTACCATCTGCATTATATTTAACTTTAAACACCCATCTTCATTCTACAGGCTTCGTTCCCTTTGATAGATCAACAATGTCCCATGTATTATTTTTTTACAACGCCTCCATTTCAATATTCATGGCTTCAGCCCACTTTGGATCATTAAATGCCTTCTCAACACCGGTTGGAATTTTAATATTATTAAATCTGGTCACAAACGCTTTGCACTCAGGGGATAACCTTTGATCAGACACATAATGGGCAATACATCTCGCTTTGCCTTCTGGTAAGTAACGATCTGGTGGAACCCCACGGTTCCGTCTAGGCAGTAAAACATAAGAATTATCATAATTATGAATAGAAGCACTTACCTTAGGAATATCCAAAGGAGCTTGATCGGGTACTATTAGAGAAACTTCATGGGGTCAATCGGTTCAGTGACAGTAGTGACATCAGTTAAAATAGCAGGTTCAGCTAGTGTAGCAGGTTCGGCAGGTTCGGCCGGTGTATCAAACTATCCAATACTACTTTCCCTTGTAAATCTAGCCAGTTATGTCCTTCACTACTAGTCTCCCCCTGAAGGACATGCTTGGGTGTATCAGAGAAGAACCTTTCGTTCTTAATAAAGGTAATATCTATAGAGACATATAGACATCCGGCTGCAGGATGATAGCATCGGTAACCTTTTTGATGAATAGAGAAACCGAGAAAGACACAGTGGAGAGCACATGGGTCCTGCGTACTCCTCTTATTCTGATGGAGGTGAACATAGACGATACAACCAAACACCTTTGGAGACAAAGTTAGCATAGAAGAGGCAGAGATATGATGGGTCAGTACTTGCATAGGAGTTTGGAAATCCAAAACTCGTGAAGGTAGACGATTCAAGAGATAGATGCATAGGTAACAGCATCCATCCAAAACCGCTTTGGAATTGACGCACGAAGCAGCAGAGCACAAGCAACAGCAAGGATCTGCCCATTTTTACGTTTAGCAACCCCATTATGTTGTGGTGTTTGAGGGCAAGTAGTTTCATGGAGCACACTCTTAGTGTGAAAAAAAATGGGATAACGCCAAATTAACAAATTCTCCACTATTATTAGATCGAAAAACCTTGATTGGGAGCATAAATTGAGTCTGAATCATCTTATAGAAACGCTGAAAAATTTCGACCACATCACTTTTATTTTTCATCCCATATAACCACAACATACAAGTGTAATCATCCACAAAGAACACAAACCAACGAACTCCCAAGGCTGTAGAAACAAGAGAAGGTCCCCAAGTATCAAAATGAACTAAATCAAATGGCATAAGCCGTTTATTACAACTTATAGGGTAGGATACTCGATGACTCTTAGCTAAAATACAAGTCTGACATTGGAAAGCAGACTCGTTGACACCACTAAATAATGCAGGAAACAAATGTCATAAATATCCAAAGGAGGCATGATCAAATCTGCAATGTAGCAACCATATCCAGCGATGCTGGGAAGTTTCGGCGCTACCAGCATGAAGGACCTGACTAGTTGCCACATCATCCACATAATAAAGCCCCCTATTTTTAGTACCACGACCAAAGATCTCTTGAGTCTGGATATCCTGTAGTAGACAAAAGACGGATACATCAGTACAATGCAATTTAGCTACTCAGTAACTTACAGTACATATAATAAATTACTAGACAATAACACTTGTCTAATGGTAAAGCAGGTGTCAAGACTACAGAACCAGCCCACATGACAGGAGCAATAGCATTATTAGCAATCAGAGCATGATCAATGAGGCAGAAGAGTAGTAGAGAATAAAGCAGAAGTATACGTCATATGGTCAGTAGCTCCTGAATCAATAATCCAACCTATATTTCTTGTTTCATGGGCATGGAAATCCTTGCCAAATTTACTTGGAGAAAGAGGTGTTGGAGTGCTTGAAACCACGGTCAAAGTCGGAGGAGAGTAGCAGTAAGGTGGCCGTGCCCAGTGGTGATGTCAGCCACAGAAGTGAGGGCAACAACCACATGAGCTTTGCTGTCCAGTTGTTCCCTTTTTAAACGTCTCCACTCCTTCTCCTAATCTGGTACCCCATGCAATGCCAGTGTGTGTCGATAGTATGTCTCTTTTGACAGGACCCACCCCGAATTCCTCGGAATTCAGGACAAATCCTGTGAAAATTTCGGACATCTCACCGATGCCGGGCCCACTTACTAAAGACCGAGACTTTCTACCAAAATTTTGGCAGTCTCCCCTGTAAATCGAACATTTTTCAATATTTTAACCTGCACAAAATTCACAATTTAATATCCCAACAGGCAGCATGCACCAATCACATAATCGACCTCCAGCCCTAACATAATTGGAAACAGAACCGCCAGCAATGTTCTTAAATCAAAATAATGCATTAAACAATGCAGATAATAAACTCAAACTTATTTATAAATGCCCACTGCAAATAACATAAATTAACTTCCCGAATTTTTAGCATGCATCAACTACCATCTATGAATTATCACCAATAGTCCCAGGGGCCTCAACCCATTATACCACATAATCAAACCTAAAAAGAACATTTATTTTGAAATGGACCTCAGATAGGTCAGGACCACATACAATATTCAATATAATACACTCACACAACCCTTCCTTAGCCAAACGAGGGTATGAACAAATATTTAATCGCACCTCGGTTTCAACCGAGTTTCAGGACCAACGGTAAGGTCAGAACCAGACTCCACAAAACCACATAAGTAATGTTTAGTTTGTGGCTGCACCTAGGTATTACCATAGGCTACCTACATACCCCTTGTGAGGGATCAAGCCACACGTAGTTCTTTCCACAAAAATCCCGGTTCCAAATACATACAATGATAGGACCCGACCCAATTCCACTTTGGAATTCGAGCCGAACCCTGTTCATGTCCGACACCTGGCGGATACGGGGCACAAATGACCTATTTGCCCTTCCATTCAAATACAGTTTATCTCAAGTTTGACTTTGCCGAAACTTCGGCAGAGTTTCCCCTGTAAATTGAACATTTCCCAAAATTTCTACATGTCAACAAACATTTATATATCCCACTCATTCAGCATATGTAAAGAATATCCAAGCAAATCAAGCATCATATTATTCTGGCCTCAGGCTGTAGCAATTAAAATAAATAAATCTGCTAATAAAATTCATCTCAACTTTCAGAACAATAATAATACACTGGCAATCTCAAACATTCTAACTCGTGGCTGCACCTTGTAACTATAGGCTGCCTACGTACTCTTACTTTGGAATCAAGCCACACGTAGTTCTTTAATTGCAAAACCACTCTAGTTCTCAAGTTTCATCTCAGCTTTCTGTTTCAAGCTTCCTGGCATTTCTCACATGGCAATATACAATGAAACGAAAAAATAAAAACATTTATATCAAGTAACCATGCTTGGAAAGCCATAACCATCAATTCTTCGTGACACCAATGGTGACACGTCCTGTCCAGTAATCCTCGCTGGACTCAGGAGACATCTGGTCAACCTGATCTGCAAATCTCGCTCCCACAGTCAGGATATCTCTAAGACTTGTGAGGCAAATATGCTAGAAAGACTTAAGTTATTTAATACCATATCCAATAATAAAAATATAAAGGCAAACAACTTAAATAAAATAAAATAAGATAAATTAAAGCAAAATGGATTAAAATAAAATAAACAAGTTCCGAATACCCTTGTATCGAACTCACGTAAGGTTCATAAGTAAACATATATATATATAATTCCATCTATTACTTGTAAAACAAACGTGACGCTTAGGAAAATAATGGTAACAGTATAAAATCCTCAATTTAGTTTAAAAGCATCTCAAAACTTAAATTCTCTCCACCTAGTCGTACCCCTATTTCTGATCCACCAATTCTGTATATGCCGTCAATTCCATATATCCGTCAATTCCATTAATAATCTGTCAATTCCAATGTTAGTCCATCAATTCCATCCTCGCAGGTCTCAGAGATAACACTTCAATCTGAGCCGCAATCCTCGCAGGCCTCGGAGACACCAAGTCCATCCGAGCTGCATTCCTTGCAGGCCTCAGGGGACTATTAGTCAGCCTGAGCCGCAATCCTCGCAGCCTTCGGAGATACTAGATTAGCTGAGCCGCAATCCTCATACCACACGGTTCAGGCGTCCCCGAAACTCATGGGGCATTATCATAAATAACAAACTGTCTCAAGGTAACTAGGGGGTACCCTCGCGGTGGGTTTGAAAACCATAATACGTCATTTATATAAACTTTCAATAACTTGGTTCTCAACTAAACTTAAAATATATATATATATGCCAAAATCTGATAAAAATCAAAAACTATAATTCTTCCTTTTCAACCACTGAATATATGTATCAATTACTTAGCTAGTTTGTTAACCATATCGATCTTTGACTAACATATCATTCCAATACTATATTTATAATCTTACAACACAGTTAACCACATGAATATATAAGCAGGTGATAAATAAACAGATAATTAAATACTCATCTTGAATTCACATAAATTCAAGAAATTAAGACCATAAATAAACCAATTGAACACTCGCACGCACATGAACTTTCTAAAAGTTTGAACATATTCTATGGAGCTCATCCTCAATATTTTATCCAAAGTCCTGGCACTGGGCTTCTAGAAGTGCGTGCATTGAATTGAAGGTCATTCTCGGGCCTATGTAAGCTTTTCCAATGATTAGAATGGTCTAGAAGCGCCTCGGGACTCAAAAGTGATAAGTCCCAAAAAGTCAACCTAGGACCCGTGGGGTCCACAACCTCAAAATTATGATCCGAGAGTACCTAGAGGTTCTAACATCCCTAGGACATATGTCCTGAGAGTCTGATCTCAATCGGACGGTCGGACTACTCATGATCGAACAGTCGGACTATTCACGATCGCACGATAGGATGGTTACTGTAAACCAAGCCCTAGGGTTGGCCTTTTCGGAGTATCCGGGACTCCGATTCACAATCCATTGAATCCTACACAATCCTGGAATTGCATAGATCAACATATAAGAAATTGATTGCAATCCAACGGTTCAAACGTATCAAACCCGGAAATCACACAATATGTGAGATCCGTTCAAGGTTCAAACGTTGTCCGAATTGAGATCTGCGAATTCCTACGCGCTCGTGAAAACATAAGGATAATTTTAGAACATGATGTCAGACCACCACCCTGCCCATGCACCTCCACACGCGCCGGCAGCGCGTGGGTATCTAGAGTAAACTCCGACGGCCGAAAAAACTCCAAACCGCTGGCCAAGATTCCTGCCCTAGGTCCAGGACATCAATTAGAGTTACTTTTGTTCTTGGACCAATACCAAAAACTAACCGGAACTAGCCGAAACCGTCGGCATAATATGGGTATATGGGACAATCTGTGAAACTTCAATATCTACATAAATGGATAGAGCACGAAGATTAGATGAAGTTTCATACCTTACTCGACAGATTTCGTGGCCGGGATCGCCGGAAAATGCAAAAATACCTCCGAAAAAAGCCTAACCATTTCTTAGCTTCGGTTCGAGCCCATCATTAGCCAATTGGATCGGGTCTTAGGTGGGTTTTATAGAGGAGGACGAGATGAACACTTTTCTTGAAGGTGGCATGGCCATCTGGTGAACGATAACGTCGATTTTGTGGCTTGGAAGTCGAACAGTCATTGTTGCTACAGTGACTGTTGAAAAACAAAGAAGAAGAAAAATGGCTGAAGCTGCTGGGGGAGGAAGAAGGAGAGAAAAATACAAAGAGTTCTGGTACTGTAGCAATAAGAAATTTTAAAATTCCATTTACGTCATTTACGTTTCTTGACCTTTCCTCCTTTGTTACGACTCGGAATTGGGCCTGCCACATGTCTACGAACTCGTATTGTCGAGCTCTACGCGATGGTATCACCCAAATCCCCAAATTCCTCCCCAGTCAAAAAGTCAACTTTAAACCTAATAAAATATTCTAGGGGTATAATTTTCTTTAATCAGAATAAATTATTAATTAAAAATTAATTAAAGACCGGGTTGTTACATACAATCAATGACAACAATACAAAATAGTAAATTCTAGAATTATTCCTTTCCCTTTTAATTTAAATCCAACACACCAGACAGTATTCTTTTTAAGCATCAATCTTTCCCCGATATAGTTAACTAATCCCTTTTTCCTCTCCTTGTTCTTTTACCACACGCCGAAACTCTCCAAAGCCACGTGTGATAATCCATAACAAATCACAAGGTCTCACACGCCGGAATATTCCAACGCCACGTGTGAGACCAAATAATCGCATAATCTTCGCATACGCCGGAAATTCCAACGCCACGTATGGGAAGTGTCTTACACGCCGAAAATTCCAACGCCACGTGTGAGACCTAATAATCACATTATCTTCCCATACGCCGGAAATTCCAATGCTACGTATGGAAAGTATCTCACATGCCGAAAATTTCAACGCTATGTATGAGACCTAATAATCACCTTATCTTCCCATACGCTAGAAATTCTAATGCCACATATGGGAAGTGTCTCACACGCCAGAAATTCCAACCCCACGTATGGGAAGTATGTACTTTTACATAATGTAATCATATAACTTTGCACAATAAAACGTAATATCTAATTCCCAATTTCCCCCAAAAATTCATCCAAGACTTAATCACAAATAACTTGACCCTTTACATAACTCATCGTCAAATAATTCAAACCTTCAAATAACAATATAACATTTAATAATCCCTCAGTTTAAAACAATAAATTAATCTCATAATCCCACGTAATCCCATAACCCAAATAACGGTCAAGACTTGTCAATAGGGTCGTTTTAATCCTTCTAGAAAGGTGAAACTACCTCAGAAGACTCACGATCAATCATGGGTCAAACTACCCAAACATGGTCAAACGGGCCCGCAAGGCCCATGACCTCCAAATTCTGATTCGAAAGTTCCTATGGGTTCTACAAGGTTTAGGATATACGTCCTGCAAGTTTGGTCCCGATTGAATGGTCGGATCGCTCGTGATCACCAGATCGAACGGTTATTGTAAAACACAAACTTCAAGTTATTAAATCAGAACATTCGGGGCTCCGATCCACGATCCGTGAATTCCTACATGACCCTAGGAATGCCTTGATTAACATATATTAAATTCAAGACTATCCAATGGTTCAAACCTATCGAACCCGGATAACGCACAATATGCGAAATTCAATTTAAAATCAAACAGTATCCAAATTGAAATCCGAGCACCCTTACGCGCTCGTGAGAACCTGAAGATCACCTCGGGACACAATGCCCATTTTCTACAGTGCCCACGCGCCGACAGCTCGTGAGTGTCCAAAGCGATAACCTTTCGCCAGAAAAACTCAACATTACGACTCAAGACTCCTACCCTAGGTTTAACACCCTATTTGGAGTCACTTTAATTGAAATATTATATGTAAATACTATATTTATGAGTGGATATTCTTATTAAACAATTTTTTTTTTAATGGATGGGAAAAGAGAAACCTAGATAATAAGGATATGAACCAAAAATCAGAGGACGATCATAAGAGATAAGTGAAATTTTTGTGGGAACATGAATATGAGGATGACAATGTATTAAATTATTTGTTTAGGCATAAAAATAAGTTTGTAAAAGCATATTTTGAATATGCTATGAGTCATATTCAATAAATAATATATAGTTTTAGTTTGAAGACATTTCTCTCAAATTATTTTAGAATTAGCTTGAATTCTAAAATTTCGTACATGAGAAGCGAATGAGATGGTAACCCAATCACTTTCTTCCCCTTCATTACCTCATTTAGTATTTTGTTATGTTACATACTTACATAAAATTTCGAGTATTTGAGTTGAAATTGTATATATTATATGTAAGCATAACATTTATGTATTTACTATTGATTATAAAGTGCAATATGTATTATTTAAGTATTATATTATTATATATATTCGTATTCAACATTTTTTTTTATTGATCAGAACATGAACCAATTATATTACGAAGATATGAACCAAAAAACAAAGAAGGGTCATAAGGGAAATTTTTGTTGGAAGATGCTATGAGTCATCTTTTATTATAAGACATTTGTTTAAAGTTATTTTTAGAATAAGCACGAATACATATATATTTTTATATAATAATATG
Source organism: Prunus persica (assembly GCF_000346465.2). Classification (NCBI taxonomy): domain Eukaryota; kingdom Viridiplantae; phylum Streptophyta; class Magnoliopsida; order Rosales; family Rosaceae; genus Prunus; species Prunus persica. Next base: position 2,345,395 of record NC_034010.1, read on the forward strand.
TCATCTTGAGAAGTAATTATAGTGTGGTTTCAGAGTATGGTCATATAATATTTATTATAATATAAGTGGATATTTATTGATATTATGTCTTAAAAGTTGAATATCTTATCATTAAATGATATTAAACACGTAAGTGAATTATACTATGTAGTTGTATTTTAGTTCCTTATAGTAATTTATTCACATTTAAGAAATAACAAAACAAAAAGAATAGTTTAGAGTTTCAAAAATTGTTTTTGGTTACACGTTAAAAAACAATTTCAATTTGGCCAATTGAATTTATATAAAGTTACCCAAGTTTTATTGATTTTGGTTACAAGTTATATAAAGCAACCCCTAACTCATGAATCATGAAAAAAATCTGCAAATGTATAATTGTAATAACATTATGGTCCACCCTAATCCATAACACTGTAATACCCTAATTTACAAAGAAAATGACACACAATACCAACGTAAGAATGGACTTTTGAGGAATAAAATTATGTCATTATCCTTGTAAATACAACTAAAAATCTTGTAATCTATGAGAAAACTGTAAACTTTCTTCTTTTATACTTGTGATCTTGAAATTTAATCCTAACAATGTACTATAAAATCCATGGCCATGTTAGGAAAAGAATATACATTTATAATACTTAGTGGATGTCTATAAAAGTACAGCCATGTAACATAGAGTTCAACAATTAATATAGTTCTTATTTTAGAAATTGATTTCAACCAATTACATAGACAAAACTCAAGGTGAAAAAAATTTGATGGATAAAGACTTTCAAGCTCTCAAATAAATGTTGATGCGCATTCACGAATTCTATGAAACAAAAGAAACAAAAAATTAAAACTATCAACCTCAATTGTTTTTTAAAAACTAGGCATAAAATACGGAGGAATTAACCACAATTAGCTATCATAATTCATATAAATAAAACCAGCAACTCATAATGAACTTGAGTAAAGCTACAATGAGGTCACATATCGAAATCAGAAGGAAAAAAAAAGTCTAAAACGGTTCTCATTAAAATAAAAAAAAAAAGCCATTGCGAAATTCATAAGCATGTCATCGGGAGTCAAATAGAATAAACTCAGTTGAAAAATAACATGTCAAATCATATGCCAATTGCCAAACAGGAAGGGCATAATTGCACGACCCTTATGCAACTGCATTGTTTCTCTCTTAACCTTCAAATGTTGCTGTTGTGAGAATTTCGAAATACTAGAGAAGGAAGCCTTAACCTTTACCTGCTATAGTAGGTTATGTTTCAGTTTGTTTATAAATCAATTATCATGTGCTCTATTAAAGACAAAAGGCGCATCCATGCGCTTGGTGCACCCTAGTCGTTGCCTTCACGATGATAGCAAAAGACGCATGCACTACAAGGCACATACCACTCCTTGCATGTCACATTCAAGTATCAATCATTGCACCACAGCCTCAACCACAGTTATCATCTCATCTCTTGTCTTCTTTCAATTTTTTACTTCCAAGAAAAAGTACAAGGAAAAACAATTCATGGAAATGATAAAAATTAGCATGTTTACTTACAAGTAATGGAAATGATAAGAAAGTGAATTATTTTCATTCATGAGTTTCATGCATTTACTTACATATGAGAAATCATTTAATACGCGAATTTCACTTACAAATCCTTAATCAAATACTCAAAGGAATGGAAATCGGATCCCTCCTAGTTGGTTTGATTCTTATTCCTTATTTATCCTATTCCGTTTTTTCTTATTCTGATTACTTATAAGTGAACATGCCATGGGTCTTTCTAAAAATATTAAATGGGAGCCACCACCTCCAACTTTAAAGTTAGTTTTGATGGCCAACGTGGTCTAACTTAGTGAAAAAGGGTCTTGACTTGCAGACCAGTAGTCACATCTTCGAATCCCCTTAACATCTTAAATTATTTGTTACTCATTTCCTTTGTCAGGTTGGATCATTTCATTTTATATAAATTAAAATGCATGTGTTAGTAAATTACCAAAGCACTCCCTAAACACAACTCACATGGCATAACATGACGTGTGACAGAACATACAAAGTCTTCACAACCATCTGGTCCCTCTATCTTGTCATATAAGACTGAGTGACCTCTCATAGCCTTTCGTGGAGATTTCTTAGAACAATCATTCCTTCTTTGCATCCAAACCTAAAAATCCAAAGCCTCTGATCTCCCTAATTCATATATCTCTTTTTCTCTCCTTAATTCATATGACTGTCAAAATGCAAAACAAGCCTTGTTTACTTCTTTTCTTAGTTCTCATTCTTTCTTGCTTCATAGCTCAAATCCTTGGGAACAAGCAATCACAAGCACTTGCTCAACTTTTCAAGTCCAAGTTGAAGGAAGGCTCAGGCATCGACACGAGCCAATTCGAGGCAATTCTTCACGCCAATGGAACCAAAATTCATCCTCAGGAGGGGTTGAAGGAGAAGGACAGGATTGATATCTTGCCTGGACAACCCCATGTGAATTTCTCTCAGTATGGTGGGTATGTTACAGTGGATAAAGAAGCAGGTCGTGCATTCTTTTACTATTTTGCTGAAGCAGAGAAGGCTAAGGATTCCTCACCTCTTCTTCTATGGCTCAATGGAGGTAAATTACTTTCCTACTCTTGCAATGTAGTCAACGTCACCAGCTCAATGATGCTGGTATAATTTGTCGCTGCTTGGAAAATTATGTGTGGTTGATTGTGATTTCCTCTTTGTCCATGCATACATTATTTCCTTTAATTCTATTGGTTTTAGTTCTTTGGGTATTTAAAGGGATGAAAATACATCCCATTAAAATGCGAACAAAATAAATAAATCTCTGTTAATTGTAAATTACGCTAGAATTTGCATCCATCAATCGCTGACAATGATTCATCACGACGGACAAACTTCCCTCCTTTCATATTTTCTTTAACAATAATTAATTACCATTACTCATTATTTTAAATTTGTCATTGTTAGAAACATTTCAACTTTCATTCACATTAATTCCTCAGGTGGCTTCCTGCCCCCCTCTTTAATTTGAGGAATGGCTGCGATAACAAATCCCAGAATTCACTCTTGTGGATGGCATCCCGGCGCTCAAGCTGTAGCTGTATATTTTTCAGCAGGGAAATATACAAAAATTTAAAATTCAACGTTGAGAAAGTTCTTGGTTGATAATATGCAGCTCAATTATTTATCATTAATATAATGAATCTACTTTTTTTGGTAGAGAGAGAGTGTGTGAAGACTGTAACTTCCAGTGACATTATCTATTAGTTTGATGGCAATTTAATAATTATATTACCTGTATGTCTATAATTTAAACGTTGCAATGACTTAATGTCTTCACAGGACCTGGATGTTCTTCTCTTGCCTACGGAGCAATGCTAGAGCTTGGACCGTTCCGAATCCACAGCGATGGAAAAACACTTTACCAAAACAAATTTTCATGGAACTATGGTAAATCTAACACAATTAAAAGGGACTAAAGTATGATTTTCAATGCTTAAAGAAATTGATCTTCTTCTTTTTTTCTTTTTCTTTTTTTGTATTTTTTTCAGCCGCTAATGTTTTGTTCCTTGAGTCCCCTGCCGGGGTGGGATTTTCGTACTCGAATAAAACATCTGATTATGATGCCAACGGGGATAGAAGAACAGCTGCAGATAATTATGTGTTTTTGGTGAATTGGTTGGAGAGATTTCCAGAACACAAGGACAGAGAGTTCTATATTTCTGGTGAAAGCTATGCAGGGCATTATGTACCTCAACTTGCACACACTATTCTTTACCATAATAAGAGGGCTAACAAGACAATTATCAACCTCAAGGGCATAATGGTAATTCTCTCTCTCTCTCTCTCTCTCTCTCTCTCTCTCTCTATTGTGAAGTAAAAATCTATTGCTAATAAATATTGGAATTTAGACTCTATTTGGTACTATGTTCTTGGATTCTTGGTAGTTAGTGTGTAATAACCGATCTTAAATTAATATTTAATTATTTGAGTATTCAAATAAAAGACAATTTACCTACATAATATTTTAATGGGTTTAAAAGTTGACTTTTTATTTGGGACAGAATTTGAGGATTGTAGTAGTATCGTTGCGTAGAGCATGTCGAGATGAGTCCGTAGACAAGTAGTGGGCTCAAATCAGAGTTATAACAAAGAAATTATGATATACGGAAGCCCAATGGCATAACCGTAAATATTTTTTGAAGTTATTTTTTTAAGAGTGGTGATTTCCCCACTCCATTTTATAACTAAATAATGAGTACTGTAAGTGGATAAAATTGGAGTGGGGAAATCATTTAAAACCCAGATTCTTTTTTTTTCTTTTCTCCCTCAATTCTCTCTCTGCCACCGATCTTTGGCCGGTGACATCTCCTCCCTCCAGCCAACGTTGGCCACGAGACCACTTGCGTTAGAACTGTCTCGACCTCCTCCACCTGTTCCACCCCTTCTCCGACGAGCCTAGCCACCCCTTCGCTTACGGTAGCTCGATAAATTTCCAATTTTTGTCAAAACTTTCCGTCGTCATTTCTGACGATTTTAGCTACCAAAATTGTCAATTCAGGTATGCTTTTTCATCCTCTAAATGTGTTCTAGTTGATGGTTGGGTTGATTAGGATCGATTTTTGCGTTTTGGAACACGTTTTATCGCTGAAATTTTCAGCCAGTTTTCAGCTCTTAATTCCGGGCATCTCCGGCCACTTTTTGGCCATGGTCCAAGAACAAAAATTGCTCCACTCATTGTCCAGGTCACGTAGGTATAGGTCTTGACCAGCGGTGTAGAGGCTTTCCGGTCGTCGAAATTTCTTTGGGCACCACACCCTCACTACTACAAAAAGTGAAAAAGACGACCAGAAAACAACGACGGTCTAAGTGAAAACCGTCGTGGTTTATAAAAAGACGACGGTTCTAAAAACACCGTCGTGTAATACAACCTTAGACAACTAAAAAATGGAGTTTCAAATGGCTGTTCAAAAACAACGACGTACATAATTAAACAACCGACGTCTATTTGAAACAGATTTCCGCAGTGTAAAATCAATGCCAACAAAGAACGGCAGAAGTTATGAATCGACCGACGTAGAAAGTAAAGACGACGATTTCAATAAAAACTGCCGTTTTTACTCATAAAATAACACGACGAGGTTTTCGTATAAGACGCCGTATAATTACAAACAAATCCACGGCTTTAAAATACAAAATATCGCCGTATTAAATTAATTTACAACGACGGAAAATATAAATATATCGACGTCATTCTCGTATAGTTCTACTACGTTATCTTTAAATCGTACAATAAAATTTATCGTCGTATTTATTCATTTTATACGTCGTACCTTTAATTTTAACGGTCGTCTTAATAAGAATTTTTGTTAACAATTTTTTTCTTTGATTTTCTTATCCTACGTCGGTAGATCTACTTAATGACAAGAATTGAAATAACCATGACGGTTTATATAGAACACCGCCGACATAATCAGTTTTGTCTGAGATCCCAAGGGTTACGAAATCTTACCAGATGGAACTCTGTTCCACATCATAATCTTAACAGATGACACAGATTTGCAAATATTGCGTCGTGTTAGTTTACAAATTCTAGAACATTAATTTCCCTCATTTTAAATTTCCTCGGGAAAGAAAAATCTATTTATCACGCTTTGGAATTGAAAACTAAAACTGAAAGAATACGGGAAAAAAAACTCCATTTATAATTTAAAATTAAAATCCACGTCGGTTGTAGTACACTTAACGACGTTTAACAAAATAATCTACGTCGGTAATTATAAATCTACCGCCATCGTAACTTAATATAGACGACGAGAAAAGACGACGGTAGAACAGAAAACCGCCGTTGTTTCAGTTTCTTTAACATATCTTTCTGCAGGACTTGTGTAGTTCAAAGCATTGACAATGTCTTCATCATATCTCCCAGAAACTACTGATTCAATTGCTCATGCTTTAGAGGCCATCTGAAGCCATTTCTATTCTTTATCGCATTCTTGAAACCCATCTTCTTCTTCTGAAGCTCTACGGATAAAGGAAGAGGCTATCACAATAAATCCGACGGATCTTCTTAGGCAAGAAAATCAAGCAGAGGATCAGGCACATCTGATCTTCAGATTTCCCTGAGAAGCGAACTTTCCTTCGACAGCGAGTGGAGGCCAGGCTTGCATCTCTTTTGATGGAAAGCAAGGAGTATTCAGAAGCACTAAGTGTCCTATCAGGCTTGATCAAGGAAGTGAGAAGGCTAGTTGACAAGCTTCTTCTTGTGGACATATATTTGATGCGAGTAAGCTCAATTTCTCTTTGAGAAAACATCCAAATTATTATCTTTGAGACATGAGAGACTGAGAGAGGAAGAACTTGGAACCTTAAATGTAAACCGAAAATGAATGAAAGCGACAAATTTATAGAATAAATTTTTAAAACCAACGGCGGTCCTTACAAACAAACCGCCGTTTAAATTGTAAAATCAACGTCGGTATGATCGACGTATATTACAGAAATCCACGTCGGTAAATTAATAAAAACGACGTGTTAAATAATATACCATGACGCGAGTTATTACTTATGTACTTTAATTTTTGAGTTTACTACGACGGTACCTACAAACTACTGTCGTATTTATTTACCACGTCCGAAGTTAAATGTACCGTCGTATTTTGTAATTTATACGTCGTAGTTATATGTAACCGCCATATTATTTTTTTGAAATGGTTTTATATGTAAGCAACTTTTCGTCTACTTGACTTACACATTTGTTGTTTTTATATTCTTATTTTATTTAAATCTGTCATCCAAAAAAGAAACTTTACATATTGCAGAATATTAATTTCCTTCGTTTTAAATTTCCTCCGGAAAAAAAACTCTATTTATAACGCACTGTAATTGAAAAATAAACTGAAAGGTCACGGGAAAAAAAATTCTATTCATAATTTAAAAATTAAAATCCACGTCGGTTATATTAAACCTAACGACGTTAAATGAAATGATTCCACGTCGAATGAAAAATATTGCGTCGTTTTAGTTAAAAACGACGTAGTTAAATGTAACCGCCGTATTATTTTTTTGAAATGGTTTTATATGTAAGCAACTTTTCGACTTACACATGCACTGTTTCCAAACCCGATTAAAAATTTCAATCTCCCAGAGAAACCTTTTCGTCTTTTTTCCTTGTCAGAGCATTGTCAGAGTTTCTCATCGTCTTCCTCTCGTCTTCTTCGTCGTCTCTGAACTTAAACATCGATCATCTTCCTCTTGCTTTCATTGCACGCAAAAGGTAAGCTTTCATTTTCACTATTTTGGTTACTGTTTTGCATGCTCATACGTTTTTTGTTTGAAAAATCTTTTTACCTTTTTTCTGGCCAAAATCATTTTACTTCTTTCCAAGTTTGATAAAATATACAGACAAAGAGAGAAAGTTTCCAACTTTGAAGACAACTACATCAACTAAATAAGACGACGGTAGACCACGACGGTTCGTCAGTTGTTCTAGCGTCGTCTGAAAATTGACAAAGTTGTTTTTAAAATAATAGTCTTTTTTTATATGCTTGTTTAATTGCAGGTTTGATTTCGCTGAACAATGGTTTTTGTTTTTCCCTTATTTGATAAAATATAAAGAAAAAGAAACTAGGGTATGAACATAAATACCACGACGTTATATAAATAATAGTTTACCACGACGGTGTATTACTATTGACGTCGTATGAACATAAATACCACGACGTTATATAAATAATAGTTTACCACGACGGTGTATTACTATTGACGTCGTGTGAACATATATACCATATCATACGTCGTATTTTTTTAATACCGTCGTTTGTGTTCTTAATGTTTTCCTGAAATATTTTCACTTGCAGTTTTGTCTGTTAAAATGGTTTCTCAACAACAAACTAAGGATTCTGGCTCCAAGAAGCTTGGAATGGTAGCTCCTCAAGATAAGTCTTCGAAGGAGATGAAGTCTTCGAAGAAGATGAAGTTTGCTTCATCATCTGCTGAGACAGAACAAACCAGCCAGACAACAATCTCAGATGATTCAAAGACTGGTCGAGGTATGAGCACAATGCCTCGTGTTGTGAAGAGAAAGCTTCAGAAACTGAGGCCAATTGTTGAGTACAATAAAAGGGGGAAAGGTGTTGGCCAAGCACATATTGAGATGCAGTCGTATATTGGTGTGTTGGCACGCTCCAGGATCCCACTTGTGGACAAGAAATGGTCCCAAATCCCCAAGGATATAAAGGAGCAGATTTGGGAAGCAGTTGACATGGCTTTTGTCGTAGGCCAAGGGGGCAAGACCTCTGTTTTAGCTTCTGCTTCCAAGAAATGGAAGGATTTCAAGTCTACACTAACGAGGCATTATATCCTTCCATACACCAATGACAGGGAGAAATTAAGCCAACCCCCTGAAACATATAAATTCATAGAGAAAGCACAATGGGATGCCTTTGTAGCTTCAAGGCTATCCAAAGATTTTGAGTCTGTGCATTCTCAACATGCACAGATTAGGGAGAAACTCGAGTACAATCATCGATTGTCTCGAAAAGGATATGCTGGATTGGAGGATCAATTGGAGGAAACCATGCCTGGGGTAGAAATTGATCGATCTACCTTATGGAAGAGAGCTAGACAGGACAAACATGGTAACATCCCTGATCCAAAGGTGGCAGAGAAAGCAAAATTAATTGTAAGCCTACTATCACTCTGTTTTAAATTTTTATTAAACTGTGAATTATTCTTATTACGTCGTATGTTATATTTTTCGTCGTGTGAATGATATTACCACGTCGAAAAGTTTTTAAAAACGTCGTTAAAGGTCTAAATAGGAATCACTACTATGTTTTCTGTAATTACAGCATAAGACGTCGGTGGTTCATTTTCGCGTCGTGTGAATGATATTACCACGTCGAAAATTTTTTAAAAACGTCGTTAACGGTCTAAATAGGAATCACTACTCTGTTATCTTTAATTATAGCATAAGACGTCGGTTGTTTATTCATTTCGTCGTTTTAAATAAATAACCACGTCGGTATAACTACCGTCGTGATAAGTTATAATAACGTCGGTTTATACGTTATTGCGTCGTGTGAAATTATATAATACGTCGTTTGTACATAAATAACCGTCGTGTGTTTTTTTGTTTATCTTTTTTTAGGATGAATTGCAGAAACAAGTCTCGGAAGGCAAAGTCAGAGTAGATGGCAGCAATGATGTGCTGACCATGGCTTTGGGCCCCGAGCATCCAGGCAGACTGAGGGGAGTTGGTGCTGGTGTTTCCCCAAGGCAATATTTCAATTTGCCCAAACCACAGAGGGTGAGCTTTGACGACCGTTTGAAGGACAGTTTAAGAGTTCTCCTTCAAGAAGAGACTAAAAAGATGGAGGCTAAGGCAAGGGAAGAGGCCTTAAGGATGGAGGCTAGGACAAAACAATTGGTAGAGGCTGAGAGGGAGCATTTCCTGAGTCAGCTTTCCCAATTAATTCCCAATTTTGATCCAAGCATGCTTAAACCAAGAATTAGCCAAAGCCCCAAAAATCCAATGTCTGACAAAGCTAGCTGCTCTGGAGGTGATGTGAGATCCCTACATTTGGAGGATGATACTGCCAAAATGGGGAAACATCAGCCAGATGAAGAGAAGGAAGAAGAAAAAAGAGATGAAGAGAAGGAAGAAGAAAAGGAGAAAGAAGATGAAGAAAAGCATGACGACAAGGTATGTTCACATAACTTTGCCTTTTTTATTTGTTTTTCAAAATTTCAGACGTCGATATTTTTATTTAATCCGTCGTTTGTTTAAAACTTAGACGGCGGAATTTTTTTAAGACGTAATAAAATATTTAAACGACGGTTTTTGCACCGTCGTTTAAATGGTTTCAGACGACGCTTTATTCATAAAACCGTCGTCTTTATTGAATTACCACGACAGTTTTTTCACCGTCGTTTAAATACTTTTAAGACGACGTTTTATTACTTAAACCGTCGTCTTTATTGAATTACCACGTCATTTTTTTTATTTCTTTAAACAGGTTATTGAAGTTGGTGCTTATTCAAAAATGGAGGCGCCATCTTCTTTAAAAACCCTTTGTCGTTTTGTGGAAACGACACTCCTGCCTGAGGATAAGACAGTCCAATTTACAATTGATAAGGAGGTGTTTGGTGGTGAGCGCGATACCTTCCTCCTGCCTGAAGATATTACACAATTTGCAGGCATGGAAGAAATTGGAGCTACTGTATTGGCTGTATATATGAGGTTTGTACTTCTAAAATAATAACTCGTTGGTTTATATATTGCGTCGTCTTAACTAACTAACCACGTCGTCTTAACTAACAACCGTCGTGATAAATATATTATAACGTCCTCATCTATTTCAGTACGTCGTGTGAAATATTATAATACGTCGTTTTTTTATACATAACCGTCGTGTTTTGTGTGCTGACTTGTTTATATTATTTTATTTGTTTAGGTACTTACACGATGTTTTGAAAAAAGCCAATATGTGCAGTATGGTTGGCTTTATCGACCCTGCTACAGTTAGTGCCAACTCTGGCACAATAACTGAAAGATCACGACTCGTAGCAGCTCGACTTCAGAAGACAGACGGTGAACAGATTTTCATGATGCCTTACAATCCAGGGTTAGTCTCCTTAGGATTTTGTTTTTATGATTTTCAATAAATGACAGCTTATAAACTAACCACGTCGGTGTTTTATTTTATTTAGTCGTTTGAAACTACTAACCACGTCGGTATTTATTTATCGTCGTGATAAATATATAATGTCGTCGTTAGCTACTTTACTTCGTCGTGTGAAATACTATAATACGTCGTTTTTGTAAATAACCGTCGTTTTTATATTAATTTTGTGCAGCCGTCATTGGATTTTGCTGATTGTAAGAGCAAAGAGAGAAACCGTCTATTTTCTGGATCCTCTGCCAGGAAATCGTGTGGTCGATGAAGAGGCCAAAAACATCGTGAACAGTGCTTTAAAAATATATAATACCCACATAGCCCGAGCAGGACGTAAAAATGTAATTTGGAAAACTCTCTCAGGCACACCAAAGCAACCCAGCAATGTCGAATGCGGGTATTATGTAATGCGCTTCATGAGGGACATCATCATGGATCCTTCCTTGGGGTTTGAGAATAAGGTAAGAAGAAATTACCTTCATACATTTCACGTCGTTTTTTGTATTATCAACGACGGTCATGTAAAATTAACGTCGTTGAATGGATATACTACGTCGGTTATGAAAAATATCGTCGTCTGTGATTGAATTTCTTTTTATTTATAAACCCTAATAGTCATTGTTTATGCAGTATGCCAAGGGAAACCAGGAAGCTTCATACCCCCAAGAAGCCATTGATGAAGTCCGGAATGAATGGGCAGAGTTTGTTTTCCAAATTATTAAACAGGGCAATTATTGAACACTTGATATTTATGTATAATGTACCAATTTTCTCTATAATATGTAATGTAAAAATTTGTTGAGGTTTTCTTAAATTAAAAAAAAAACAAACATACAAATTGCTTAACCGACGTGTAATACTTTTCCAACGACCTAATAAAGTCAATAACCGTCGTATTTTGTTGTTGCGTGTTTTAAACAAATACGACGTAAAAAAATAGTTAGACGACGTTCTTTGAACAATTGAGTCGTTAATGGTTTACAATATCTTCAATTTCTTAAGGGTTCAGGGTATAATCGACGACGTTTATGTAACGACTGCGGTTAAGTCGTAAAATATATATTTTACGTCGTATAGTTAAATAGCCGCCATGGTTTCTCATTTTAACGACGTCATTTTAACGACTTAGTAGTCTATTACAATTTACAACGTCTACAATTTATTTAACACCGACGTGGTTTGTTGTATGGTAAGAATATTTTATTATTTTTATATCAAAATATTCAAAATAAATATAAAATAAATCAGAAAATTGAAAAGTCAACTCCTATGAAGTCATTGATATATTTTCTTCCACATAAACCTTGAAAAAATTCATTTTGAATAACAAAAATTTAAAATGACCATCCAAAACAAAATTGTTTTGATGAGTCATAAAATCACTTCTAGTTTTATGGTTTAGGGTTTAGAGTCTAGGGTTTAGAGATTAGGGTTGTTATTTATTGGGGTTTATTTTTAAAGTATAATTTTTGGGTAGTCTATGTTATATGTTAGGCTTTAAAACCATAAAACCTTTTATAAACTTAATTTTTTAAATTGTATAATTTAATTTTATGGGTTTAGTGTATTAATTTTTAACGACGGTGGTTGGGTCGTGGAATACATATTTTACGTCGTACAGTAAAACATACGACATGGTTTACGCTTTAAACGACGTTATTTTAATATGTAAGTCGGTTTATATAATTTACAACGTCTTTAATTTCTTAACACCGACGTGGTTTTTCAGTCGTCGTTATATAAAAAATTCAAAATAAATTTAAAATTAATCCGAAAAATGAACGGCCTTACGTTCTTAATCCGAAAAATGAAGTTTCCGTCGTGGAATATTAAATTTACATCGGTACTTGTAGAACTTTCGCCTTGGTTTTTCTTTCGACGTTTTATAACGCGCGCGCTCTAAAAATTTTCGCGCGACCTAAATTTTTTTAGATTTGGCTCTTATTCTTATACTTTGATCCCTGAAACCTAAAATTTCAGATTTCACGCGACATAACATTTCGCTCTCTCACTTCTGCTCTAATTAAAAGTTGCACTCTCCAGGCTCGTCGAATCTGTGAGCTCGTCCAACCTGTAAGTACAAACCCTATCTTCCCCTTGTAAATTCATTGAATGATATTAGGTTGTTTTGTTAAAGGGTTTTAGGTATATGCTTTGCGATCTGTTAATAATGTGCTTATAGGTATGGGTTCATGGATTTTCTGTTTAATGGGTTCATGACAAGATCAAATAAAGGTGTACTTTTGCTGGAAATCAACACAAAAAGACACATCACCAACTTCCAAATGATTTCCAGCAAAAGGACACCTTTATTTGATCTTGTCATTTTCCGCTCTGGAGAAGGTGCAAAGTGCACCAATGCTTATAGGTATGGGTTCATGGATTTTCTGTTTAATGGGTTCATGGATTACATTATCTGTTATGTTGAATTGGGAATGGATTTAATTTTGTCGTATCTTTTAATCACCCTATGTTATGTTGAATTGGGAATGGATTTATTGTTTTCATGCTTGGTTTCATGTATATGTTGGTTTCTTGCTTGGTTTCATATATATGTTGTGTTCTTAATGGGTTTTGTGTTCTTGAAAATAAACTGAGACACGACGAATTTTAAGGCGTACGACGACGATTACACGACGGTGTTTTTAAACTACCGTCGTTGTATTACTTATACACGACGGTTTTTTCATAAACCGTCGTTTGTATTACTTATAATAGACGACGTCTGTTGAAAATCCGTCGTCTATATATGCCAAATACGTCTGTTTTTGATTAAAACCCGTCGTCTCTGTTGTTTATTACTTGCGATTAGATCATTGTATAATCTGCTATAGTGATGGTCATTGCCTGTATTTTCACTTTATTATAGATAATAGGTTATAGTGTCGGAGATGGATAAGTCATGGATGCACTCGGATAGAAGATCGAAGGCATATGAGTTTGGGGTGGAAGCATTTTTGAACTTTGCTGTAGAAAATCTTCTAACTACAACACATATCCGTTGTCCATGTGTTAAATGTGTTAATTTGAAGTTGTTTGGGGTTGGAATTATAAGGGATCACTTATACTTTAATGGAATTGACCAAAGCTATAAGAATTGGACATTTCACGGTGAAGATATATGGATTGAATGATGCTTATGTAATTGGCAGTGTATGACATTAATTTTGTAATATATTGTAATGTGATTTCTTCACTTTCTACGTTCAAATAAAACACGACGTTATTGTGAATCAGTTATTCAGCATATTTACCGACGTCTTAAAGCAACGTAACAATGAAGAACCACGACGCTATTGTGAAGCAATTATTCAGGATATCACGTCGGTGAAGGATAAAGAACCGCCATGTAATTCAAAATAACACGACTCCAATCCCATAATACCGACGTCTAAAAAACGAGATATATAATCTGAACGTTAAAAAATACGACGTCATCATACATTTTCCACGTCGCAAGTTCTTTTATAAACGAAGAGGAACGAAATTAATTCCGACGGAAATTCATTATAACCGCCGTCTAATAACAATTAAACGACGTTATTTATAATACGGCTCCCATCATAATCTACGCCGTCTATATGTTCTGTAATACGGCTCTCATTTATTTGGAACCGACGTTGTTTAGACGTTCAACGTCGTCTATATTATTAAGTGCGTCGTGAGTAATGAATACATATAAATACAACGTCGACTATATAAATGTATACGTCGTAAATAATGACACTGACAACTATTTCCACGTCATCTTTTTTAGAAAAATCGAAGTGGAAAATTTATTTCACGACGGTTTTTTGTAAATAAGAGACGTTGTAGAACTTTAGCAGACTAAACACGTCTGTTTTTATTGTTTTCCGACGTTGTTGTATTTAACAACGTCTAATATTTATGGTCGTTGTTTGTTTCTCAAAATAGGACGTATAAATTTTTTAATACGACTCTCATATATTTGTAACTGACGTTGTTTAGTTTTTCAACGTCTACTATAGAAACACATACGTCGTAAATAATGACACTGACAACTATTTCCACGTCATCTTTTATCGAAAAATCGAAGTGGAAAATTAATTGTACGACGGTTGTGTTTATATGTGCGACGTAGTAGGTATCAATAACGTCGTCTTCTAATGTATTTAAAGACGTCATATTTTTTATTGTCGTGAAAATTATATTTAACGTCGGCGTATTTTTATTGTCGTCGTTGTATGTCTATCTTGCGGCTTTGTTCTCTTAATATGTGTCATATTTTCCCTTTTTAACGACGGTGTTTTTAGAGAATTGGTCGTCTATTATCATCCTCGATTGCTTTTTTTAGATCTTTTTGCAGTACAAAGACGTCGTTTTGTATTTTTTGATGACGTTGTATTGTTTAACAACGACGGTTATTTAGCGTCGTGGTTTATGAGGGAAAAGATGACGGTGGATTCCACGACCATTGAAAAACCAAATACACGACGGTGATTTACCGTCGTCTTTTTGCTTTTTTGTAGTAGTGCCTGCTGACGCGTGGACACTATTTGGGTGACCCTTTTGGTCCTAAAATAATCCTCATGTCGTCCCGAGCACTACGGTATGCTCGGATTTCAATTTGGTTATCGTTTAACTGTCGATCGGATATCTCATATTGAGCGTTATCCTAGTTCGATATGCTCGGACAGTTGGATAGACTTCATTTTCAAATATGTTAATCTAGGAATTTCTAGGATCGTGTGGGAATTCGTGAATTGTGAATCAGAGTCCCGAATGCTCCGATTCAATAACTCAAAATTTAGGATAAACAATAACCGTCCGATAGTGCGATCGCAAGCGATCCAACTACTCGATAGAGATTAAACTTGCATAACGTGTTTAGTAGACTTGGTTTAACTTGTAGGAACTTTCAGATTGGAAATCGGAGGTCGTGGGCCCCGTAGGCCCATTGACCATTATGGGAAGTTTGATCCCTCGGATGACCGAGAGTCTTCCGAGGTGGTTTCATCCTTCAAGAAGTTCAAGATCGATATTATTAATGCTTGACTATTATGTGATTTATTTTGATTATTTTTGGATTATGAGATTATGTTATAGTATTAGTGGCGGATTTTGATGGAGTCTCGCTTTGGTATTCCTGGGTGTTATTTTGGTATTCGAATGCAATATTGGAAGTTATGGGATCTCTAGGGGTTATTATTTATATATTTATTATTATTATGATTATTATTAAAGTATATGACTGAGTGATATTGGATTATTTAAATATTTATGAGTTACTATGTAATCGCTTATACTTTCTAAGAATATTATATTATGTTTGATTGTGTAAAGTTGGGAACGGCTTATTAATCGGATTTTGGACGTGACTAGTAAATTAATTAAATATCTAAGTATATGTCTATATTTAACATATATACTCAGTGGTTTGAAAATGATGAATTATGGACACTAGTTCTCAATAGTATGTGGTGCAAATTCAAATGTAGTTGAGAACTGATTTTTGGAAAGTTGAGAAAAGATTTGAAATATGGATTTGTAGAATAAGAGAAATTTTATGATAAGTTTTGGAGTACGGTTTTCAAACCCACCACAAGAGTAACCACCACCCTTCCCCCCCCCCAAACACCAAATTGCCTTTGGAACAGTTTAGTCATTTATGATAATGCCCCATGAGTCTTAGGGATATCTGGATCGTGAGGAGGGATGAATGCAGCTCAGGTTGACTAAGTGTCCTCTTAGTCTTGTGAGGAATGCGGCTCGAGTTGACTTTGTGTTTCTGAGGCCTGCGAGGATGTGTAGCTTATGTGACACATTGGAATTGACGGTATAATGTGGGAAATAAATATAAAATGATGGAATTTACGGAATATTATTGGAATTTACGGAATATTATTGGAATTCACAGAATATTAGTGGAATTGACGGGTTATGAATGGGGGTACGCCTAGGTGGAGAGTATTTGAGTTTTGAGATATTTTAAACTAAAATTGATAATTTTATCTTGGTACTTATTAGTGAAGATTTTAATATATGTTTTCCAACTAATGAGACAAGGATTGAGAGTTTTCTAAGTTTTAAGGATTTTATATAATTCACAATTATTTTCTTAAGTGATGAATTTGTTTTTAAATGTGAAAGAGGAAAACATGTTTTATTTAAATTATTAATATTGACGTTAAGGTTTCATGTGGTCAAATCTATTGTAATAATTTCCTTGTTTTCCTACTTATCTGTAATAAGTTTATTATATATATATATATATATTTGTATATGCACGCATGGGATGAGTGGAAGATTGTTCTGAAATCAACAGCCCTTACTTGAGTTTCAATGGAATGATTTGCAAATTTCATTGAAAAATAACAATTGATGAAGATATACAAGTGCAAATGTGAAAAGTGAAAGAATTATGTATGGCTTGATCCCTTAGTAAGGATACATAGGCAACCTAGAGTTACTAGTTGCAGCCACAAGATCAGTTGTTGAAAATTTGTTTAGTTAGGTTATATTGGAACTTGATAACATATTCATGTTGTTCTAAGAGTAGAGAGTTTCAGACAGCAAAATGATTTATTTGGTATAAAGAGGTCTGAAACTATTTAAAGTTATTTGTCTAATGCATGCTAAACATTCTGGATATATGAATTGCTTTCTGTACATGTGTAAATTTTGGGAAACGAGCAATTTACAGAGGAGGTTCTGCCGAATTTTTGGTAGAAGTCAAACTTTAAAATAATTTTGAGTCTTAGTTAGAAGGGCAATTTGGTCAAGTGTGCCCGGCACCTGCTAGGTGTCGGACACGGACAGGATTCGACGCAGATTCCAAAGTGGAATTTGAATCGGGTCCTGTCATAGTGAAAGTTGTAATTGTAAAGGTCTTGGGAAAATGCTTTGCATTGGTCCCTCTAGAAAGTGGCTAAATGCCCACATTTGGTGGAGCAAAATACTTTCCTATTTGTCATCATATATCTTTTACTCTTCGTTTCTCATAAAATTTGCTTATTGTCTGTTGTAATGAAAGCATCAAGTGGAATATGGTTGAGTATAAGTCCATAAATTGGGTAAAGAAACAAAAAAGTTCTACATGTTGGGAGGTGTGTGTCGGGCTCGTACAATGTTGTGTAAGAAATCCACTATTGTTTATGGGTCTCTAGTTTGGTTCTCGTAATGAAACTCTCATTTTTAATCTCAGAAGAATGGAAGATGTTCATTCACTGATTTTTAGAACACTAAAGAAATGAGGATTATTTAATGTTTTTTTTTTTTTTATTCCCATGTTTGGTTTGTGTAGTATTAAGAATAAAATAATGTTCTGTTTTCCCTTCTTCTTTTTTTCCACTTCAAATTGTCACCCTTCTTGGGTAAGTAAAAAATTTATTTGGCGCATGATGCAGATTGGAAATGCAGTGATTAACGATGAAACTGATTTAAGAGGAATGTACGACTACTTAGCAAGCCACGCCCTCATTTCGGATCAAACTGCAAACAAAATCAACAAATATTGTGATTTTTCACCCAATGCCACAAAGCAGCCTAAGGAGTGCACTGATGCCGCTGAGGCTGCAGCTAAGGATACCTATTACATTGACATTTTCAACATCTATGCCTCCTCATGCGTTTCCTCCAACCTCACTGCAAAACCCAAAAAGGCTTCAGTAAGTTAAAAACAACGCCCTTAATTATACTGCATGTAGGTATTTACCATCTGCTGTTTTCAAAACATTTTGTCGTGTTGAACTGCCGAGCTGCAGATATTCAAATTCGACCCGTGCAGCGAGTACTATGCTTATGCTTATTTGAACCGGCCAGACGTTCAACAAGCTCTCCATGCCAATGTCACTAAACTCACACATGACTGGGAACCATGCAGTGATGTTATCACAAACTGGGCCGATAGAGCATCGACCGTACTGCCCCTTTTAAAAGAGTTCCTGGCTAATGATGTTCGAGTGTGGATTTTTAGGTGAAATTTTGATACTCTTCTTCTTCTTCATCATCTTAAACTTGTAATTTGCTTATCTGGAGTTTCAGTATTTGAACTCTAAAGCTAATACCAGCTCATTCTTATGGAAATAATGAGTGCAGTGGAGACATAGATGCAAGGGTACCAGTCACTTCAACAAAATATTCTATTGAAAAGCTGAATCTTCCAGTAAAGACTGAATGGCATGCTTGGTTTCTTGGTGGAGAGGTAGCTTCTCATTTCCCCATCTTTTTTGTCTTCGGATTTTCAAAACCACGTCTTTGAAAGTCTTTGGCGTTAATTATTTTGGATGTTTTATTCATATATATATATATATATATATATATATATATTAACAGGTTGGTGGTTACACACAAGTGTATGAAGGAGAGCTAACATTTGCTACAGTGAGAGGGGCAGGGCATCAAGTGCCAAGCTATCAGCCTGCAAGAGGACTTTCCCTCATCAAGCACTTCCTTGATGGCACACCACTCCCTAATACTACAAGACATACCTAATTTCTTTAAATATTTCTAGCAATCAGAATGTCATTACCTTGTTATTAATTTTTGGGAAATAGCCCTAAATGACACCCATTTCATAATTTTAATTAAAAATACCATCCTTTCCCAATTTTTGTACAACTATCACCTATAAATATAAAATTATTGCCCACTTATTGCTGAATTTTCACAAGTTCAGAAATTTTGGAGAGAAGAAGCTCACACAGCTCTCTCTCTCTCTCTCTCTGGCACAGCTCTCTTTCTCTTTGGTATCTGTCTATCACAGCTCTCTGTGTCTCTCTTGGCTCTCTCTATCTTGGCTCTCTCGCTCTTGGCTCTCTCTCTCTTGGCTCTCTCTCTGTCTCTCTCTTTGCTCTGTTTCTCATAGCGCAGCTGTCTCTCTCTAGCTTCGTTATGTCCCTTTCTCCCCTATTTGATCTCTTGCTCTCTGTTTGGAATCGCGAACCCCTCCCTTTAGCTATGTCTTCTGAATAGCTGCTTGCAACCTTGAAGCTCTACTGGATTGCCGACCTCGAAAAGGTAGTGTTGATGGTTATTTTCTTAATATCAGTATTATGTGAAATGGGTTATAGTTTGATTGTTTGGGTTTGTGTTAAATTCGTTTTGGCTTTAATTTATTTGGGTTAGGTTTTGTTGAATATTCATGCTCATTCATCTGGGTTTGTACCAATTGCATTTAGATTGGTCTGGATATGTGAATCTTGAAACTTGGGAATTTCTATTTGATGTAGTAGATCTGTATAGTGTGATTCTGATGTGTTCCTCTTATTTTACAGTCGTATTGCTGTTATATTGCCATTATATTGCCTATATATTGCTGTTATATTGTGGTTATATTGCTATTGTATTGTATGGTTATTGTGGTTATATTGTGTGAATGAAATGTTGTTTTGTCATGGTCAGAAATGGAGACAATTGTTATTCTCGTGTGCTACAATGGAAAATAGGTCACCTCGAAGAAGATGTGCAAATACGAAGGGGGTGACTCAAAAGGCTTAATAGTTCCACGGACCATCAATTTTGCTGAACTGTTGGACCGTGTGCATCAGATTGGTAATACAAACAGCAGGGAAGACAAGGTTTGCTTAAAATTCTCAGTTTTGGTGGCCTCGAATGAGTGGAAGCACATAAAGATTGAGGACGATGATGATGTCAATTTTTTTATGAAGTACAATTCCGAGGTAACACCTTCAAAACTAGCTCCCTTACTCGTGAGTATAGAAGATAAAGGACTGACAAATGATGTAGTTCATAGTATGCATATCACGACAGATAGTAGTCGGATGGGTCATTCTTCAGTTGCCATTGTTGAAAGCAATGAAGTAACTTGGAATAATACAAATGTCACTGATTTGGGAGGTGAAGTAGGGACAGATTTTATGGATATGATTGATTTTAGCGAGGTGGAGGAGATGCATGGTGGTGATAATGGTACTGAAAGAAATGAAGTGTCAGTGTACTCTGCCCCTCCTAATTTGGGGTGCTTGAACACAGCTGCCCAGTTGCCAAAAATACGTTTAGGAGGAGAATCTGAACCCACTCGTCAACATTATTGGAGTCAAATGGGTGAACAAAATCGGTATAATGCAGTCGGTGTAAATGATGAAGAAGCATATTTGGACAGCGGGTTTTCACGAAGCGATTGGAATCCGAAAATTACAGTTGGGCAAATTTTCTCTAGTAAGAAAGCATTGTTGACGGAGTTACGGTTGACGGCATTAAGAGGCCACTTTGAATTTAAGGTGCAATTCTCTTGCACTAAGAGGTTGCTTGTGGTTTGTTGTCAACGTCCATGCCCATGGCGGGTCCGAGCATCGAGAATTGGAGAATACAGCTTCATGATTGTGAGGTGTACAACTGTCCATGAATGTGATTTGAGGTTCGTAAGTGACAAGCATCGTCAAGCAACCGCAGCACTTGTAGCCACTTCACTTAAAAGGAAGTTGAAGGATTGTCGGACAATATACACACCAAGTGACATTATGAGAGATGTGAAACACAACTTTGGTTGCACCATCCATTATTCGAAAGCTTGGAAAGCAAGGGAGTTAGCTCTATTGTCCATTAGAGGATCAGCGGAGGAGGCATATTATATCCTTCCAGCTTATTGCTATGAATTGGAGCGTATGAATCCCGGCACAAAAACACACATCCGAACTGATGAGAACAATCACTTTGTGTATTTATTTATGGCGGTTGGCGCATGTATTAGAGGGTTCCGTTCTTCCATGCGCCCAGTGATAGCCGTGGATGCCACTCATTTAAAATCCAAGTACAAGGGTGTTATGTTTGTAGCAAATGCATTCGATGGTAATCGAAATATATATCCTCTTGCTTTTGGGATCGGGGATTTGGAGACGGATGCATCATGGCATTGGTTTTTCACTAAACTTCATGAAGCCATTGGTGAGTGTCCCAATCTTGTTATTATTTCTGATCGCAATGTTAGCATAGAGAATGTGTGGAACAAAATTTTTCCAACTGCACAACATGGCATATGCTTTTATCATATGAAGGGGAACATGAAACGCACTTGCAAGTTGAAAAAGCGTGATCACATACTTATGCACTTTGAGAAGGCTGCGAAATCTTATTCCATTGCTGAATTTGATTGTCATTTTCGCAAGATAAAGCGAAAGGAACATGTTGCTCAATATCTTGAAGAGGCAGGGTTACATAAGTGGTCTAGAGCTCACATGGATGGACGCCGCTACAATGTAATGACAACAAATATTGCGGAGTCAATCAACTCAGTCCTTAGGTTTGCAAGAATGCTGCCAGTGGTTCATTTGCTAGGGGAAATTGTTAATCTCCTTGTGAAATGGTTCACCGAACGTCGTGAGTTGGCTTTGAATTGCACAACAACATTGTGCCCCAATTTTGGAGAGAAGAAGTTGAGGAACAGGTTGGAGGATGCTGCAAGGATGAATGTGGTTAAAGTTAATAATGCACAGTACAATGTTTTGGACGGTGATATGGACGGCCTCGTAGATTTGACGAACAACAGTTGTAGTTGTAGAAAGTTTCAGCTTGAGCAGCTACCTTGCAAGCATGTAGTTGCAGTTTGCCGCTTCTTGAAAGTAAGTGTATACACAAAGGCTTCTCGGTATTACACTCGGAAAACCTGGATGGATGCTTATTCGGATAGCATCTACCCGGTACAACCTCACGGAATGTGGGATACTCCTGAAGATGTTCGAAGTCGAGTTGTGCTGCCTCCCATGGCAAGGGTCATGCCAGGCAGACGAAAGAAGTTAAGAATTCCCTCGCAAGGAGAGGGCACCATTAGAAGAAAGTGCTCAAGGTGCGGTTCCGCAGGCCACAATAAAAGCACCTGTAAAAGCAATATTCCATTGCGCAATGTAGCTTAGACAATATGATTTGTGTTGCTTTAGTAGGTCATGTCAACTCTACTTTTATTTGTGGTGGGTTTCGTGGTATGGTGAATGGGAATTCTTTTAAATTTGCATTATTTGGGTTGCATTGCTACAGCATGCTGTATTGCTGACAGATTGCTATTATATTGACCTTTTATTGTACCGGTATTGCTTTCAGATTGCTATTATAATTTCAGTGCGAAATTAATGGGACTGGAATGTTTAGTAGGTCATGTAAACTCTACTTTTATTTGTGGTGGGTTTCGTGTTATGGTGAATGAGAATTCTTTTAAATTTGCATTATTTGGGTTGCATTGCTACAGCATGCTGTATTGCTGACAGATTGCTATTATATTGACCTTTTATTGTACCGGTATTGCCTCCAGATTGCTATTATAATTTCAGTGGGAAATTAAAGGGACTGGAATGTAATTCCAAATGGATCCTAAACATTAAAGTTCTTAGAATTCCTATATTACATAGTTACTGTGATACTCCGACTATACCTTCTTTTTTTATTACAAATTCGGCCGATGCATAGGCCAGATGTGGGGCAAATACAAGGTGAAATGTCCTGTGTGTTTGACTGCATATACTTGTTGAAAGAGCATTACGAATGTCAACCTCAATAGATTGCTCATGTCTTGCCAAGAACACTCTTGAATTTATGCAATGTGCCCAAGCCAATCCCAAAGCTGGACTCACCCGTCTGCCTGATGTGTCCAGGGACTCCAAGTTTCCCAACCTCACCCCATTCACTCCATCATGTGGCCCAATAAAATCCACCACTTGGTTGGTGACAACCAACGCCAACCCAAACTTATTTGCTAAACCCTTCAATGTCCCAGATATGTTGAAGAACATTTCAGACCGCCGTTTCAAATCTGCCGGTGTTGTCTGATACTGTGATCGGAACAATGCAGCAATGGAATCAATGACAATGAGTTTCACAGGTAGGCGGGTGTGATCAATGGCAATAAATGCTTCTATGTCTCCAAGGACATGGATGAGTTCTTGAGCATCATGAACACCATGAACATATATGTCTTCCAATGGCTCCAACCTTATTAAGTTGGGGTATGATGCATGATAAAGGTTGCCTAGTTGTTGCAATCGACGAAATGGGAAGCTGAATTCTGTGAATATGTAGACGGAGGAGCCCCCTAGTCCGCCATGTGAGGGTGGGAGCTGAGCTCGTACCGTAAGTTGGAGACAAAGCTGCGTCTTCCCAGAACCACTCTCCCCTACTAATTCTGTTATGGACTTGCAGGGTATCCCACCCCCCAAGCAGTGATCTAGTATTGGGCATCCAATGGATAATTTAGGGGTTGAAAGAGGAAGGAGCATGAGGTTTTGGGGTGTCATGTTTCTGTAATTTAGGGGGGGATGTGATGGTGCTACAAGGCATGCATTATATATATATAGAGTTCATTTTGAAGGTCTGTACTGTAGGCCATCTGTCTTTTAAGGGATGTATAATTCATCCTTTTTTCCAGGTTGTAATTACTTTTTTGTTTATTTATTAGTATTTTTTTGGACCATATAATTTAAAACTTATTCTGATGCAGTACGTCCTGTAATAGGATCATATTGTATCTCTATCACCACTCTATTGTACTGATATTGACATAATAGTGCCACTATCCGCATATTTATTGCATATTTATTGCTGCTATATCGCCACAGAACTGGAGACCGATAAACTGTATACGCACAAATACAAATACAACAACAGGCTTCATCATTCCATAAAATCCTATTTCCAAACTTACATAATACAACAACAGGCCACCCCATCGTTACATAATACAAAAATACGCCACCTCATAGTTCCATTTCCCTGCTGTTGACAAATTCGAAGTTGCATACTCTTCAAGTGCGGTGACCGCGACCCATGAAATTCATGACCCCGGCCACAGTGATGTAGGCCCAGTTTCCTGCCGGATCCACAATTTTTGCAAATTTACGAAATAGTTCGAATCCCCTTTCCACTTGTTCTTGCTTCAACTTGGCCATTGCTTCTGATTCCTTGAATACCATAATTGCAGTGGCAGGGGCAATTTCAATTTTTTCTTTCATTCTCTTTATATGTAGGAGATGCATGCGCGCATGATAACGAGAGCGAATTGTGCGGTTTTTTATGACACCCCATCTAGCTTGGCCCTCCACAATTTTTGAAACTATCTCTGCATGAAGATTTTTCCAAAACATGGTATTGCCTCGACATTGCTGTATGCCATGGACCAAGTCTGCAGGGAGTGAATTCGGTGACTTGGCTTCTGTTTCAGTCTCCCCTCCTTCAGTAATTGAAAGCGTTGGGTTTGGTGTGAGGTTATGGTCCATGGTCTTTGATATTTATTGTTGCCTGGTCTACAACTTCCTTGGAACAACAGGGGACTAAATGCGATGTGAGTGAAATCAGTGGGGAAGGTAATGACTGTAAGCAGCAGTTAATGTGATGGAAGTTTTCTGAGCCAAACAGCTGGGTTGATTAATATAGGCAGGTTTTAATGACCAAACCAGTAAGTCAGAGAGTTATTGGCGGGAGGGATTAGGGGGAGTAATTGGCGGGAGGGATTGGCGGGAGTGTTAGGCGGGATAGTATTGGGCGGGATAGTATGGGCGGGAGTTATTACCCAGGTTGACTTTATGCCTTTTTGTAATATATTTGTATGTTGGACGTTCCGAACTTGGTAATTTTCCCATTATGTATTTGAAATAAGGGAGTTGCCTATTTGCCTAATTCACCACCTCATTCGAATTGACCAATAATGGTTATTGTCTGATTTCTCATTTCAGCAATCTCAATTCGTTTCCATTTTGCCATTTTTCATATTTTCCTATTTTCCATGTGTCATCCAATTTTTTAATTTTTCATTATTTTTTCCTATTCCCTATTTTCCTATTGTGCAATTTCCTAAGTTTCCTTTTGTTCTATTTCCAGTTGTCCAATTTTTCAATGTTCCCATTTCCCCCCATTATGTACTTAAAAAAAGTTGCCTACTTTGCCTAATTCAGACAGTCATTAAAATTGTCCAATATGGTAATTGTCTTATTTCCCATTTCCACAATTTCAATTCGTTTCCAGTTTTCTGATTTTCCATGTGTCCCTGTTTCCTATTTCCATTTTTCAAAATTTAACATTTTGTCCAATTATCCAATGTTTTTATTTCCAATTCGACTATTTTCTAAGTTCCTTTTTTTCCAATTTCAAATTTTTCATTTTGGTAACTGTCCTTTTGTTCAATTTCCAATTTTGCTATTTTCCAAGTTGCCTTATTTCCTATTTTTCATTTATCCAGTTATCCAATATTCCATTTTTCCAATTTTCCAATTTTCAATGTCCCAATTTGCTTATTTGCCTATTTTCCAAGTGTCCTTTTTTCTTATTTACTATTTCGAATTTTCGACTTTTCATGTTTTCAGAGTTTCCTTTATTTCCTATTTCCTTTTTGCCTATTTTCCTATTTTCCTATTTTCATATTTTCCAAGTTTCGTTTTGTCCAATTTCAAATTTTCCAATTTTCCAAGTTGCTTTCTTTTCCAATTTACAATTTCCAAATTTCCTATTTTCCAAGTGTCCTTTTTTCCTTTTTCCAATTTTCCTATTTTCCAACTGTCATTTGATCATATTGCCTACTTTCCTGTTTCCAATTTTTCCTTATTTCCTTTTTCCAATTTTCGAATTTTCCAACTGTCATTTGATCCTATTGCCTAGTTTCCTGTTTCCAATTTTTCCTTATTTCCTTTTTCCAATTTTCCAATTTTCCAACTTTCCATTTTTTCGTATTTCCGATTTTCCAATTTTCCATTTCTTCAATTTCCAATTTTCCAAGTTTCCTTATTTCCCATATCCAAGTTTTAAGTTTTCACTTTTCCAAATTTCCAATTTTCGTGTTTTGCTATTTTCCTATTTTCCAATTTTGTGTTCTGAAATTCGCAATAAATGCTTACTTACATAGTCCTATTTTGGGTTCCAATCCACAATTTCCTGTCTCCCATTCAGGTTTGGTTTTTTGTCGTTTGGAAGCCAATTTTATTGTTGTTAATGTCATGTTGTACTGCTGTAACTTACAGCCAAGGAGTTAATGGTGTAGTTTTGAATCCCATCAATTTAATGCACCAACACAAAACCCAATTTACCTCATATAAGTTCGTACATATAACTGAACCTTCCTATATAGAACTGCAACAGAGGCACCTTCTTAACGGGAAAGGTAATTAGTCTTACTGAAAGGCAAATATTCTCCACTCAACCTAACCATATAGTCGTTTGCAACTGGAGACTGAATGTACCTCTATTTGTTTGGTTGCAGGCAACAGCTGTGAATTGTCCCCAGTAATACTTCAACATGTCAGATGTACGCCCTCCTAACGAGCATGTGAGTTACCCGGGGGACCAGCCCTGGCATGTGCCATTCCCATCTCCACCTCGGACTCCCAATCATGATCCCACTTCATCTGGAAGTGAGGCTGACACTCATGATCCGCTTGACAAAATCTCTGCCGTCAAGCACCACCTCCAATATATGTCAAAGGCAACGGATTGGTGGGAGAGTAAGTGCGATATTCATGGCCAAGTTATGGGAAACTTGGCCAACAAGTTGAACAAAGCATACGCTGGAGAGGTGAAGCAAGCTCTTAAAGCAAAAAGTCGGAGCAAAGAGTTAGAGTCCTTGAAGTTGAAATTGGAAGACACAAAGAAAAATGCCCTCGAAACATTCACACAATCTGAAGAATATAACCATGAAATGGTTGAATGTTTCAACAACGGCTTCGAAATGTTCCGAGATTATGCTTCGGTCATCTCACCAGACCACAATTGGAGTGAAATTGATGTAGCTGGTGTCTGGCAGGTACTGAATATGGGTTCTGATGGAATGGCTCATCATAGCCTCGTGCATGCAGCGAGAAGAAAGGACAAAGACAGGGATCTTTTGATGGACCTGTAGTAACGGTGAATGCTGCTTCAGTTTATCTCACCCGAGTACATGGATCTTTTGTTGCCTTCATTTTCCCTTCGCGGGATAGATAGTATTGTTCAGTTTGGGAGGCGATTTCTTTCGCATGTGTGAAATGTTGTCTGTAATGTGTATGTATTGTATGTACATTGACTTAATATTGCATTTGTATTGTGTTTGTATTCCCTTAATACTGTAATGTGTATGTATTGTATGTATATTGCCCTAATATTGCCTTTATATTGTACTTATATTGCCCTACTATTGCCTTCGTATTGTATATTTATTGTGGTCATATTGCCCTACTATTGCCTTCGTATTGTATATTTATTGTGGTCATATTGCCTTCGTATTGCCTTCGTATTGCCTTTGTATTGTAGGCATATTGCCCTACTTTGGAATATGATGAGGACTGGAAAATAAATCCACAGGCTCAGAATCACCAATTTTGCCTCCTTCAAGAGGCGTCCCATGCTTGTATGCAACCCTCACAGCTTCATCCTCGTTCAGCCTCGCTTGTGAAGTCCCAGACTTCATGTCATCTTTGCTATTTGCCAATTTCAGTTGCATCAGCTGGCCGTGTCTAGGGTTTTTTATCTGCTTTCGTTTCATTTTTAAGCTCTGCTTTGAATCAATACGTGGCATATTGGCTGAATATGGGAGTGACAAGATCAATTCTTACTCTCCCTAAGTGGATAAAATAGATGCTCAATATGAATCCTTTCCTCCACAAGTTTGTGTACAGTGCCGTACGTTGTGTGTTTTAGGTGCCACACTGGCTTATTAAAATTGATGCTTGGCCATGAAAAACTTTTTGTTTTCTTACTTTTAGAAAAGTACATATTTGTGTCAATAACTAAGTTTGGACTGTTAACAATCATTCAGAAGAATGGTAGAAATAAGCTCCACTGTGCCAATCCACGAAGTTGAACAAAGAAATTGTGTTCGATACACAGATGACATGTGAAACTAACATTAGCATTCTCCAATAAGAAGACTTCTCTTCTTTCCAACCCCTCGTCGATTGAGAAAGAAAGAAGAGGGACAAAACACACACTACCAAGTTAAGGTGACATTACAAACCTAAAAAATATCCTCATCAAACTTATAATGCTCCTTTTTTTCTTCTTTAAAGCAAAACTTCATTCAAACTGAGATAACCACGTGCTCTCCATAAGCACTCCGGAATTATTTGCTCATTATCTGCATCGCCTTCTGTCTCAACTTGAGGCTTGGAAGGAGCTTTGGCACCAGGAGGCTGCTTCTTCTTCATCCCACTAACAATGTCATCGATTCTGAGAAGTAGGCAAGCAGCTTCTATGGCCGTTTTAAAACTCTGGCCCTTCACGTTGTAGGCATCCCATATCTGACATCATAATTCCTCAAAATGAACAGCCTTACCAACAAAATAAATTTATTGGGAAATTTTTTAATAACCACGACAACAGCACTTCCCCTCACATGAGTGCTGTCGAAATATATTGGGAGAAGCTCTAAACTAGAACTACTACTGAAGCAAATCGACAATATAAACCAGAAGATTGACACTTATGCCATATCAATAAAGGGACATATAATGGATACATTTGAGAACAATACTACATTAAAAGTCCTATTTCAGAGCTTTCAGCAAATATAAATCACCCAACAAATGTGAATATTGAGATAGCGAAGGAAATAAAAGAGAGCAACAATAGTAAGCCAAAAAGATATCCACCTATCTTTTTCTCTTTCACATCAGTTATCACACCAGTGTTACCATCAAAGCCAATCCATGATTTTTCACCATTTGCATGCTATGGAAAAAAAATTGTGGTTAGGATCTAAATGATGCATCATATTCTGACCAAAATAATAATGATGCATCATATTCTGTGATAACCACATCTGGTTTAAACTTCAATATTTGCACACATAGCCTCTCGATGTATTCTTCTTCCAATTGTAGCAGGACTCCCCAATCTTCTTCTTTAAGCAACTCAGCATTTGTTTGGTTCTCGCCTTTCTTATATTCGAGCGGCCAATCAAGAAGAATGATGCGTTGGTTGAAAATCTTTCTTCTCATTTTTCCAGGTGCAATAACATCTTTGTTAATCATTACTCCTTTGCGAACCACTGAATCTTCCAACTGGCCACCAGGAACCTTCTCAACCTTTATGTACTTTTGAATATCCATTCCCGCAGACCCTGGCCAAGGTTTACATATTGACCATAATCTGAATATTGGGGAACAAAATACCACGGACAAATACATGAAATGAAAAACGACTCGGCAGTTACTGTGAGATAAACCAGAACATAAAACTTGGAACAACCAAACCAATTAAAGCAAAGCCATGTCATACAAAAAACCTACATCAAATAACAGTGTATGGTCATCTTGGTTGGAATATTGCAATCAACCCTTGGTTGAGACCGACCTGCAATAACAATTGGGTTCAGTGCAGATGAAGGCATTTATGAAGGGCAGTTCTAGAATGAAGACTATGTTCATTTGTAACTGCCACCAAATCAGTTCATTGTTCATAGTGCCAAATATCATACTGCCAAATCAGTTCATAGTACCAAATAAGTTTTTGTATTTGTGTTGGCATAGACAGCCGAAAATAAACTTACAGCGTGAGGTGAATTAACGGACATGAAGAAATTTACCTCATAAATATGCCTCCCCCCTTAAACCCTCAATTGCAAGCTTGAGTCGGTAATATTTGATCTTCAAAGGGTCAACTTTATCTACCGACATCCCAGCACTGAGATGCTCGATGATTTTGACGGTCAAGATTCCGCAAGACGCACTGTGAGGCCAATTAGTTGGGAAATTAGAACTGCAGTTATGTCAAATTTGGATAAACAGCACAAAATTCACAAACGTTACCCATCTCGTTGTTGTGGCACATCTGCAATGCTGCACACTGAGAATGGCGTATACATCGACATCGTCAGCCCCTTTTGCTTCACCTCTTCAACCTCAGAAGCATCATAAAAGTGCATATCGAACAGCACTCGTGCCAGCGTATCGCTAATAGGGTGCAGAAGCGTAACCAGCTTTGAACGTTTCGTATAATCAATATAGGAGTCATACACGGTTGCAGTATGTCTTACGAAATCAAGTTCGATTGCAACCCAATGAGACCCTTTCAGATTATATGGAAAATACACCTTCCGGACTTTTGTCCAAGCTTGGGCATAGCCGTGTTGCCACGTACCACGCACAAAGTGATGTAAATTCTTCACCTTGCTGGCTGGAAGGTCAACGGTGTTTGAACTAGCAGCCTTCTTCGATCCACGTTTCCTGGCCGTCGGTTTGAACGGCTCTAGAAATTGCTGCACAAATTTAAATGAAGGCATATTAGAAAAGCACAACCGACAGCAAATGAAGCACAAATTGCTGCACAATGGTTACATGTTTACCTGCAAGCAACAATCTGCCGTTGTCCAGTCCGTTCCAAAAACCAACGGATGAGATAGTTGCCTTTTGCGGATAAGAAAGGTTGCCATGTCCAGGTGCTGAAAGTTGACACATATAATATTAGCACAATTTCATACAACTCAACACTTAAAAAAGGTGAGAAAACAATTGAATTATCGTAATAAAGTACAGCTTTGTGTATCGTTACCCTTGAGCTCATCCATTCGGTTTCATCGACAAGTCTGTAGAAAAAATCAGCGCCCACTGAAAATGATTCCAGCTGCACCTCCGCACTACAAAAGGCAAACTTGCAACGGTTACTTGTGTAGTCATGTCATAAATATGACTTTGTTGATGAAAAAAAGACACATGTATATTAAAGCAAACTCTGCATTCTCTCATTAGTGTATGACTACATAGTAGAATAGGATGAATATTGGAATTGAAAGGTCAAGAATCGTAACCTGATATCGCTTTTCCAGGCACTGCAAAACTGTATTACTGCCTTCACATCTTCAATGGGCAAGGATTTGGATGGATCAAAACATGGCGGGGTTGCAGTCGCAGCCGACACAGTCATCGTCCTCTTCTTCCTCAAAGGATCTGTAAATGGGCTCAACAATGTCTGCGCCGGGCGCTTCTGTCTGCACCCTTTACCTTCCACTTCTTTGTTTTCAACACTTGAACTACCTTCTTCATCACCAGCCATAGTAACTGTGGGTAGACTTGGAGGATTCATCAAACCTCCCGATGGCATACTCTTAGTGATTTTCCAATCTTCTAACAGCTTTCATGACTCTTGGCAGATTTCGTCACACCCAGCACATCTTCCGGGGTAGGCAGCTCATCGGATTCTGCCGGGTCAGCTAATTCATGCAACTTCGAATGAGAAACTGAAGCGGCCATTTTTGCCTCTTCAACTACCATGCTGCGGAAGGTTCGGCTCCATCACCGGGGACTTGTGTTTCCATTACTGCCGGTTCTGTCGGCGGACTTACATAGGCATGTAATGGCGACAAGTCATTATTGCCTCCTTCATTCATATGAGGACTACCGAGGTCCTCATGTCCTTCCGCAGCTTCATTCACCCCACCATTTTGTTTTTTCAGCTGCTCTATCTCCAACTTAAAATAATGCTCCATTGAAGACAGGGTGTTGCGGAAATCCTCCACACACTTTGTATTTTTTTCGAACTCTTTTTCAGCTTTCATTGACTCCTTCCGTACCTTGTCTTCCAACTGATGCACTCTGTCGCAAAGTGCTCGATTTGATAGGGAAACTTTGGCCAATTCATCCTTTGTCCTTTGAAAGTCACGCTTCAAAGTGCGTAACTCTCTGGACGCGACTGTACCCTGCACTAAGTTATAATGCATGTGTTACTATGCAGGCCACAAAATATTGCAACTATACAGCAGTTATTTTCCTATTGTAATATGACGTATATCTTCGAAAAACTGTAATGCTTGCCTTAGAAGACGACGGAAGGTTTGCAGTATCGTCAATGTCCTTCTCTTTTTCTTCTACAGAGGCAGAAGTGCCGGTTTGTTGTTCAGCGTCATCGCCCAACAAGTCAACAAGTTCTTCACTGTCGTCAGCACTGTCACCCCAAGTCCAATACGGCTGCTGCTTGTCCATCACAGATGGCCGAAGAAGCTGCACATCAACCTGCAATTTACACATACAATATACATATCAGTAAAGTAATTATATTATATTTTCATATCCCGAACATGATCATTAAAAACTGAACTAACCTCACGGTTCTCGAATACTTGGCTCATTAGCTCATAAAAACGCGGCGAACTATTGCTCCTCCAATGTAGTAAACGAGGGATGTGCGCATTTTCTTCGTGCACCACCAAATGTAGTGCAGCCAACGCTGGAAACACCTCATACGCCCAAATCTGGTTTCAGGAATAAAAGGTCAGTCATTGTAAACAAATGCAATTTAACTTCAACATCAATGGACATTTGCTCACCTGAAGTGCATACGGAAAACCTTTGAGGTGGTACTCTCTTGGTCTACCGGTTGCCGTTGTTGTTGGTTTCTTTCCAGATTTTTTTGTTTTGGCAGTTTTTGTGGGCACTTTCACTCGCTGGTAATCTGCACAAAGTGCCCTCAGCAGTGACGCATTTGTCTTCGCATAAGACACAGCACCCCATGGATACTTCCCAAAGTCTTCAAGGTCTTCCGCCAACTTCAAATATCGCATGTCAATGTGGACATGTTTTTCGCTGCCCAACAGCACAAAGACAGCAAAGTATACGAATCCAAGCTTGAATACATCGTCCACATCATCGCATTCGAGGAAGGCCTTTTCTAATTCCAACAGGTTCACAGCTTTATCGTTGGCAAAGTACTTCCGTTTCAATGAGCAGTTCTCATTCGTGGGAATCGGAATCAAGGGAAGGTTTCCAAACCTTAGCCCTGTCACGATGCAAAATTGCTGCGCCGTGAATTGGATGACCTTCTTGCCAACAATGAATTTGATCCCGTTCAGTTGGGAAACTGTCTTGGGATCAGCTTTCCTGAGCAGCAACCCGTGGACAATCGGAGAAGTCCACTTGAGGTCCTCAATCCCTAGGAGATGACCAAAACAACTCTGTTCAAACAGTTGCAGCTGCTGTTCAGTGAATTTCTCCTTTATCGTAGTGATTGCCGTCTTCGTATGGGATAACGACAATGCTTTCCCTTGGAATTTTTGTTCCTCCGCAATCATCAACTTCATTTCACCAACCATATTTCCCTGCATGCCAATATTATAAACAGAATTTCAGTCGGTTGCAATCTACACAATAACAAGCAATAAACAATCACCACTTATGAACAGCCTATTATAGGATATGAAGTGAAAAAAATTCAAAAAATACATATCATAAACAAAACCCCAGCTATTTACAACTGACCTCCTCATTTAATGGCTCAAAGCCAAGTTTCAACACACCCAGTACTCTACCACTCCTGCATAATATAATATCTAAACACACATCTCAACACACCATATAATCACACCATCTAATCATGAGACAGCTTCAGCTAGAATGGGAATGTGCGGTAGCACAAGCCTAATTGACAACAATTCAAGAGTAACGATATCAATCTATCTGACTAGAAAGAGTTTTAAAAAACAACAAGACATCGGAAAACAATTTATTCACTTCCAGGTATAATGTAATGGAACATCCTATGAATTAGTGGCAACCACAGTACTGACTCTACTATGGCCCTCCTTTCAAATGTAAGAAAATGAAAGAAATTGGCACCATCCCTTCAGTTTTTTCTTAACAAAAAATGAAAGATAAATTCATAAATAAACCATCAAAACGGTATAAAATGTTTGTAAGACATGTACAATTACAAAATTATAAGTTCTCCTCAGAAACAGACTTCTCTAAGTATCCATACACAAACAACAAAAGCAAAAGCTTAAACAGTTAGCTTATAGCAAAATCAATGTCCCCATTTCTCTAAACCACAGCTGCTGCTGGTAGGTTCCCATCTTCACTCATTTCCCGCTTTCTTTTAAGCACACAATGATCAAGCACAAAACAGCAAACTTTTAAACAACTCATATTACACCACATATGGTTCTAAACAAAACTCATCCATATCCAATATGCAAGCCCTAAACTTAGTAAACAAAGTTATACAAAAATATGTCGAATTAACAAGCATTATTCTCAAACAAAAAGTATGATATGGTTGGGAGTTTACAAGTTCAAATATTTATACAATACTTGATTTTGTCAAACTCTGTCTTGAGATATTTTATCAATCTAGAAGTTTCTTTCACATATGAAAACCTACGAACGATAACAAAGGAAATTCTTTCTATGTAAATTATTCTTCGATTCCATCAGACAACCATGCAAATCCTTTGCACATTGAGAAAATGTGAAGGGTCACTACCTCGTAGAAGATAAAGAGAAAAAAAAATAGGACAAAACAAGCCACCAACAGA
>NC_034010.1:2380331-2385017 GCF_000346465.2 Prunus persica
CTAAAACTAAAAAATACAACTGCACTAAAATGCCACACAACATCACTACATTAGCAATACACTAGCAAAAAAACACAATACGACAGCAATAGCAACAGCAACAGCAACACAACAGCAGTGCAAGCATCAGTCCACAAAGAACAAACCCATTCACTGTTTGAAACAAAGAATCATCATACTCAGATCATTTCAGACAAACCCTAAAACAATTTCGATGAAACCCCTAAACCAATTTCAGAGAAACCCCTAAACCTTCAACCAATTTCGAACAAACCCCTAAACTAATTTCAGCAAAACCCCTAAACCTTCAACCAATTTCGAACAAACCCTCAGCCAATTTCAGAGAAATGCATAAACCCTAAAACAACTTGAGAGAAACCCTTAAACTGTAAGAAAATGCCGATGAACAGTACCTGTCGCTGGGAGAGGAAGAGAGAAGAGACAGTCGGAGCTGAGTGAGGAGAGACTGAGAGCTGAAGGACCACAGATTCGGAGCAAAGCCACCGGAGAGTGAAGAGAAACAGAGGGCAGCGAAGAGACAGAGGCGAGAGAGAACTTCAGCAAAACAGAGACAATAAAATTTCAGCAAAAGTGATATCTGTGCAATAAGGGGACAATAAAATTCTATTTATAGGTCATAGTTCCAAAATTTTTAAAAAAGGATGGTATTTTCAATTACAATTATAAAAATGGTGGCATTTTGGGCTATTTCCCTTAATTTTTTAGTCCACACAAGGTCACTTGTGTCAAACAAAGTAGGGCAAATATTTAGATATGCTCAGATTCACTCATATTATTATTCTTCTCCAATATGGAAGTATTTATACAAGTACAAAGATGTGTTAACCCTAAATAAAATAGGAAATATATCTAAATTACAATAGGAAATAAATCTCTATTACAATATGACTAAATAATAATTGGTAAGTAACCAAAATTCTAATTAAATAAGGAACCAAAATCCTAAGTAAATAAAGACTCGCCAACACTCCCCCTCAAGTTGGGCAAAGATATTTCACACACCCAACTTGACAAGCGAGTCACAGAACACCATACTTGAGAAGCACTAATTGTAGAGAATGTCTTTTCGTCAACCACGAGTGAAACAAGTGACAAACTAAAGCAAAGTTCGCAGCGGAAACATGAGCAAACCCTAAAAAATAGGGCACACAAAAGAACACATAAACCATGTGAGCACGACAGTAGATAAGGCAGAACACAGAAACCATGTGAGCACGGCAGTAGATAAGGTAAAACACATATACCCTGTGAGCAAGGCAATAGATTAGGCAGAACACAGAAACCCTGCAAGCACGACAGTAGATAAGGCAGAACAAGAAGCAAGTGAAGAAATAAAGGCATCAACATTGGGTATGATGATGGATGGCGGGGTGGCGGCATCGGCGGCAATAGCAAGGTAGGCGGCGGCGATGGTAGCAAGGTAGATGACGGTGGCGGGTTAGGATTACAGGCTAGGTGTATAGTGCAGCATAAATATGTAGTGTTTAGGGTTAAAGAAGAGACAGATCAAAAACATAGCAACATCATCAGCAATAACCATAGCAACGGAAAGCGAAGCAAACAAAGGCAAGGTCAATGGTCATGATTGCAGCGGAAAAACACACCAGCAAAGGCACAAACACAATAGAAGCAACAACAACAATGTCCCCAGCAAGAGACAACAAAAATGACAGCAGCAAGAGCAACACAATGCACTGGCACCAGCAAGAGCAATATAAGTCACTGGCACCAGCAAGACAAGGCAGAGCAAACAACTGTGTCAGCAGCAACAACATAGACAACTTCTCTTCACTCTCCCTCTCCCCCTGAAGAGAAGGAGTCAATAGAGCCATATGATCAGTGGTACTTGAGAAACAGACATGGACAATCAGCCATGATAGATAGGTAGGTGAATTGCAAAGGAATAGATGAGCAGCAGTGTCACTCCCCCTCAAATCTGATGATGTATGAGAGTTGAGATTTGGAGAAAGTAACACCCAAATAAACAGAAAGACAAAGGCCGGCTAGGAGAAGGCTCAGCGAGCGGTGACGAGGCTTGCGGAGGTTTGAGATGGCTCGGTGAGCGGTGACGAGGCTCACGGAGGAAAGAGATCAGGCCATCAATGGCCAAGGGGCGTGTTGCCTATATGGTATACATTTAAAAGAGAGGCTCGGCTGTGAGCGCAAGAGACTAAAACTAACATGGGCTCAATCTGATTTTAACAGAAAGCAAGCTCATAGAGAGATGAAAAGTAAGAGAAAAAAGGCAGCAGCATGCATAGGTAGAGAAAAAGAAAGGTAATGACTCAACATAAAATAGCAAGGACAGAGACAAGTAAAATTGCAGAAAGGTGCGGTTATGGCTAAGGCATAAGAAATATATGTTCATTATTTAGGAAAGGAGAAACGGGGATTTATAGCAAGGTGAAGACCCATGATGGGTTAGGAATGAGGAACGCCAACGACTCTCAAGTTGTCAGAGGATCTAAAGCATTAGCAATCTGGCTCTGATACCAAGTCAAACAAAGTATGGTAAATATTTAGATATGCTCAGATTCACTCATATTATTATTCTTCTCCAATATGGAAGTATTTATACAAGTACAAAGATGTGTTAACCCTAAATAAAATAGGAAATATATCTAAATTACAATAGCAAATAAATCTCTATTACAATAGGACTAAATAATAATTGGTAAGTAACCAAAATTCTAATTAAATAAGGGATCAAAATCCTAAGTAAATAACGACTCGCCAACAACTTGATTTCACGCTCTTCTAGTTGTAATTTATTTTCATTGATTAATAAAAGTTCATAACAATTGCTTTTTCAATTGAACCTCTACCCCCTAAAGATTGTCTTGTAATAAGCTGTATAGTTAGTCCAAAATGCCCAAACTATCTATAAGTGGCGGAGCCAGAAATTGATGTTAGAGGGCTTGCGAAATATAAAAATTGAAGGGAATAAAAGCATAAACACTGCAAAATTCTAGTAGAGCTTCTGCGTATTATTTTTCTAAACCAATATCCCCTAAAGTAAAAATCAAGAAATAAACTTTTAAATTACAGATTTTACACAACATGCTATGATTGTTGTATACATAAAACCTTTGATCCTCCTTCAATATTCAATTCAATTAATAAACACAACATTAAATTATTTACAGAGAGAGAGAGAGAGAGAGAAGGAGATTGAAATGGCAGGGAAGAAGAAAAAAGAAAGGGAAGAGAGAGAGAGAGAGAGAGAGAGAGAGAGAGAGAGAGAGAGTAAAGAGTTGAGAAGGGATCTGGAACCCCTTTAGTCCCTACATGGCTCCACCATAATTGCATATTGTAGCTTTTCTGGACGTGTGCATAACTAATTCGGGATACTCTCTTTTATTGGTTCCAAGTGTTGATCATGCATGTTTGACATAAACTTTTTTACAAATTAGGCTTGATTATTTCTTAGTTGCACAATGTTTGATAGGGAGGACTAGATTAGATTAGACTAGTCAAATGCCTATATTTCATGTGCATTGAAGATATAATATGAATATGTTGCCTAACTTGGAGGAAGAATGGAAACTATCTATAAGAAGTGGATGACTAAAACTTAATGTTGAAGATTGGCTCACCATAGATGCAGGAGGATGACTAAAACTTAAAAGAGTTTTTCATCCCATCTCTGAGACCTTTTCCCCTCTCCTTTGTGAGAGTTCTTTTTATTTGTATTGTTATGGCTTGGTATTTTCAAGCTTTATCTCATTTTGGTTGTTCTGAATTTGTATTCTTAGTTAGAAAGCCTATAGTTTCTCCACACCAAAAAAAAAAAAAAAAAAAGATAAGGGCATGAGTGTGGTAATTTGAGCATTGATAGCTACTTTTGATTATGATTGATTCTATTCTTTGGTGTAATGATTGTTGATATGATTTTCAGTATCACATGGCTATGTTTATCTTAAGGAAACGATTTGACTTAATTTGGCTACTTCACCTATTCTGAGACTAAACTGTGAATTTGATATTGGAAGAGAATGGTTTTAAGGGTTAATCGTTTTATTAGTCCCTGAATTTAGATCTGATTTGCATTTGAGTACCTTAATTTCCAAAATGGTTCCCGTGGTCCTTTAACTTTAGTTTCCTTAGGACAAATGGTCCTGCCGTCAATTTTGTTAACTTTTCTGGCGATGCAGGGGCGAAATGGTATTTTTGTATCAAAATTGATTAAAATATGAATAAAAGATTCTGATTAAACTCTCTCCCTCCGGACAACACGTCGACTTATACCCCCATTAATCATGGGATTGTAATAAAAGAAGGAGAATACGTACGTGACTTAAAAGGCCTTTTTTTTTAACAATGACAGAAAAGCAGTCGGTGAGCATACACACGAGAAGAATACGACTTCCGAATCCGGGGTGGTAGTATTGTAATTAAGAGCAGAGGTTGGGGTATTTGAGGCTGACGCTAAGATGACGTGGGTTTGGGTTACGACAGGCATGGACCAATCCATGGGTGGTCTGTTCCTCAACTCGCGGAAAATACAGCGAAGACTGGAAAATGTTTTATGCAATGATTCTTGAACCTACCTTTCTCTGGTGAATTGCTACTTTGAAGGGCTGTTATTATGAGGCAACAGTGCAATTTTTGCTTGCTGTTTGAGCATCTCTCAGTTATGTTTGGAAAGAGTTATGAATTTATTTG
>NC_034010.1:2385117-2528926 GCF_000346465.2 Prunus persica
TGATAGGTACAATGGTTTATACAAGAGTGTGGTGTACAAGGAAACAAGTTCTCCAATCTAGAAAACTACTAGGAAAGTAAATCTAATCACAACAGTATTGATATTAATTGATATTATACAAACTTATTTCCTAATACTCCCCCTCAAGATGAAGGATGCGCAAATCCTTGAGAAGGGATCGAAGCTAAGACAACTCACAACATGCTGCCACTATAGATCTATATTCGGCTTCTATTGAAGATAAAGATACAGTTTTCTGTTGCTTAGATTTCCATGAAATTAAAGAAGATCCCAGAAACACACAATAACCTGTAGTAGACCTTCTAGTATGAGGACAACCTGCCCAATCAGAATCACAGAAGGCAAGCAAAAGTCAAGTTATTTTGAGAAGACAATAATTTTGCCTTGACCTGGCGAGTTTTACGTGGGGGCATGCATAAACCTGCTTAAGACATGAATATAGTAAGTAATGTCTGGCCTTGTGATTGTCAAATAAATTAAGCGACCAACAAGTCTTCTATAATGAGCTGGATCTTTAAGTAATTCACCCTTATCCGAGAGCTTAAGACCTTTTTCCATAGGAAAATCAACAGGTGCGGCACCTAGGAGTTTTGCATCCTTCAAAATTTCCAATGCATACTTGCATTGAGATAAGGAAATGCCCTGTTTTGATCTTGATACCTCAATCCCCAAGATCTTTAATATGAAAAATGACTGTGCAAAAAATCCTTGAGTGCCGAGATAGCTATAGGGTCATTGCCCATGATAACAATGTCATCAACATAAATCAATAATGTTGTGAAAGAGTACCCCAACATTCTGCGATCCCAACATTGAGATTAAAAGAAGTTTTTCTATTTAAACCCCACACTTTTCTTTGTTGACCCCAATACTTAAATCAATAAGCTTTTAAGTTTTATTATTGTGTAAAAAGACCACACCAAAAAATAAAAACAAAACAAAACCAAAAAAAAAAAAGTCATCCAACTTAATACTTAACCTAGTACATCTATAAAGAGCCATATAAGGATAGCCAACAGCTCTTTGTTACAAAAAAAAATAGAGCCATCGCTCTGTTATTTTACGAAAAAATAATAGTTGCGGCTCTTCTTTATGAGCACAATCCATCTCATGCTTGTGTTGTGCATGGTTATCCTACCAACAGTCGAATGATCTTCATGTAAAAATTACTTGTTCATTTCCTCAAACTGATCTGAAAATCCACAGTAAACATGTTGTTGGCAGAGATTTAAATTCTTTACCATGTTATGTGCGCCAAGAATGATAAATGTTGGTCTGTGTAGGGGTCCAAATCTGTAAACATTTTATTAGACATAATCATTCCAACCTCCAAGCATTTGATTGGTATAGTCCATATTGAGATTGCATTGACAATTGAAAAGAGCTTGTCGGTTCATTTGATAATGGGTTGTGGAGTGTGAGTTGATGAGTTTTTATTATTATTATTATTATTATTATTATTATTATCTATTGAGTGTGTATTTCGAGGTAGTTGGAGAAAATAGTATGATTTTCTTAGAAATTGTGAAAACTTGAATTAAAAGTTGGAGTGAACTTAGAATATGAAGTGAACAAAGAGAAGTGCATGATTTAAATAGGAAACTCGATTAAAAACTTAACATCTTGCCCAAAAATATAATATGGATGCATTTTCAATTAAATTAATTGATTATCACACAACCTTCGAAGACATTAATCGAATCCTATTCAAACTAGCGAGACTAACCACAGAGTCAGAGACCTTCGCGTTCTTTTTTCGCCGGAAGAAAAATATAGGCCTAAAACTCGACAACTTTTACCAGCAGATAGACAGAAAAAAATAATATTCAACCAGGCGTTGTACCCGGAAGCTTACCACCACATATGGATCTCTCTCTCGCCGGCGACAAGAAGAGGCCGCGCAGAAGCTCAAGAGCAAGAGCTCCGACCACAGTCGGCTCTTTCCAACAGGACATCCTTTGCATCATCTTCTCTTTTCTCGACTGCTTCGACCTCGCAAGTTGTTCCGTCGTATGCAAATCCTGGTACGCTCTCCCACTCTCTCTTTCAACTATTTGTTCTTCTTGTTCTTCCGGAATTTCGAAGGTGAATTTGCAATGGGTTTTTGTTCAATGCAGGAGTGCGATTATCAACAAGTCTAAGTTGCTCCAATTGCTTTACCGCAAGCAATGGCAGACGGGTCTTTTGGGTTCCAGCAATTGGTCTAAAGAATGTCCTGAGAAATCTTGGAAGGATTATTTGGAGGAGATGGCTGTGGAGCGTCATAGACTGGCATTACAGGAAGGTCGAATTCGTGTTGATCACTTGAGGGGTCACTCTGTTGGGTACTGCCTTTGTCCTTACAATTCAATTTTACCTCTTTTTTTTACCTTTACTTATATAGTTTTATTGTTGGGTATGATGGAATTGTTGTGATTCTTCATTCATGTAAAGTTTTTTTTTTTTTTAATAATTGTGTCTTTACATTTTACATGATTCGACCAAAAAAGAATTACAATACATGAAGGTTTTAGATGTGTCAATAACCTAAACAATCTAGCAGTTAATCAAGGGGTCGTGCATCGAAGAATTTGGAGCTTAACAACTCGGACCATTGCTTGTGAAGACCTTTAGTGAAGAAATCAGTTGTCTCATTAACTGAGAGGGGCAAACAAATATGAACCCTAATGCTTGTTAAACCTCAGGAGATATTTCACGCCTCATATTTCAATTTTAATCAAATTAAGATTATAATTTCTGTATTTGGTATTGTTTAGTTGGCTATGAGTGTAAGTAGTCTCATAGATTGATGAGGGAGGGGATTTGTCTTACTGCGTATGTGAAGCTAGGCTGCTGCTCTCTACAGGGATGCATCATTCTTCTAACCTTGCTCTCTATTAGGGGTGAACAGTGTCGAACGAAGATGGGGTTGCTTCTTACTGGCGTCGGTGATAAGGTAGTTTCCCTTGTACAGAGCTTACAAAGCTAGCTTTTATGTACAAATTTATTTTAAGTTCCATAACTTATAATTATCAAAATGCACAAACTTCTGATCCACAGAAGAACTAAGAAGGGAACATTAGATTATTTTAAGCTCCTTAACTTATAAGTTCCTACACCACTAGTCCTCCCTATATTTTTTCATGGTGATATTTCAACTGTATACTGTCTGACGTGTTCTTGACGCAAGAAATAAATTACCTTCTGAATTATTATTAGCTTTTGAATATGCTTGTGGACTTGTTACAATAGAATGTAAATCATATGTATTGGTATCTGGCCAACATATGTATCATTTGTACAAGTATTCCCTACTTAGCTGGTGAATCTGGCTTAAGGTCATATTAAAAAATGCCATATCTCAACTAAATGAGTTTGTCTGTGAAATAATTTTTCTGTTTGAGGGCAATAGTATAATTGAATCAATGGTCCTTTTTTGTCAGTTCAAACTAGCTCAACTTGCATGTATAGACTTTTCCACTTTATACCAACCCTCACTGCTTTGCCACTTAAGCCAAGGCCTCTATTGCATTTCTAGCCTTTTCTGTTATCTCCATCATACCTTTCAACAGGTTATGTCTTTTTGAGCAACTTTGGCCTTTGCTTGTTCTGCTCGGTGACTTTCTCCGTTTGATAGCTTGTAGTATTAGACTCCATAACCTACACAATTGTCAATAGTTTTGTGGTTATCCTTTCACGAGCTTTATTTTCAGTGTAATTCTTCTGACTTTTTGGTATGGCATTGATGCTAGGTTATGCGTCTTTGGTCATTGGAGAGCTATAAATGTGTAGGGGAATATCCCATTCCAGACAGAGTCCGTTTAGTTGACTTTGATTTTGATGAGAGCAAGGTCAGTTGAACTATTCATTTTTCATTTTTCATTTAAGCAAGATGTACTGAAATTCTATCAACCATGTTAATCAAATATCAATCCCAAAAAAAATGTAAGACAGTGACTGTTGTTGTTTGCTAGATCACATGTTCTTGTAGGATTGGAATGTCATGTATGCATCTTCATTTAATGGATCAACGTACAAGTTCAAATGTAGCATTAACATCGATTATTCGACAGAATATATGTATTTGTAAATTATGCTGTTGAGCTTACTAAATTCTTCTAGCTTCCTTGGAAATAATTCCCTTTTTTTTTTTTTTTTACCGTCTCTAGTTTAGACTGATATGGATGATTCGTCATGGTAATATTGACCTCTCATCCTCAATGTGAATAGCTAATGCATCCAATTAATTATACTTATTGAAAGCATGCTGTTTTCTTTTATTAAGGGAATTTTCTGATATCTATACAACCCTCTTACTTTTCTGTAGATTGTTGGCTTGGTTGGCACTCGTATATGCATATGGAGGCAGAATGGGATAAGTAGAATATTTCCCTCGCATGAGGGAACCTTTTCGAAGGGTTTATGCATGCGGTATGTGGACAAAATAATAAAACTGTCATTAGTTTTAGTTGTAAATGTAAGTGGTAAATGCATTGCTTCATCAGCAGCAATATGCATGGTAAAGACTAAGAACCTAAACTTGGAGATTCATTATTTACTTTCTTTCATCAAATGGTTGAGCATTTGATTGTCTGAATATTTTACTTTTGAGCTACTATTCCCTAATTTTGATTAATTATATTCTGTTTTAGGTTACTAGTATTGCCACTATTATTGTTATAGTTCAAAATATTGTTAAAATTCTCTCTACTGCATTATTTCTGTTTTGGAATATATATTTGAAAGTTTGCTTTTGGTGTGTACAAATATTACATTCTTCTCTGAATGCAGTTACTGCGATCCTGAGGCTGTGGTCGGCTGTGAGGATGGGACAGTTCGTGTATTTGACATGTACAGTAGAAAATGTTCTCAAATCATTAGGTATGCACTGCAAGAAATACATTTTCTTAATAGTGTTTATATTTGTTTTTTCCTGTAAAAATAGAGCTAATGAATAAGGCTTAAGAAGACCGTTTGACTTGTAGACATGCATTTTCAAGCGAGAGATAGATTCTTGCCTGTAAAGGGGC
This sequence comes from Prunus persica, assembly GCF_000346465.2. Lineage (NCBI taxonomy): Eukaryota > Viridiplantae > Streptophyta > Magnoliopsida > Rosales > Rosaceae > Prunus > Prunus persica. Next base: position 2,390,148 of record NC_034010.1, read on the forward strand.
CAAGGGGATATATAGTTTAGATTAAACTTCCTGTCTGGCCTAAAATTCTCAGTATTGTTGTAATATGCAATTATATTGCTCAATGGTTTATGGACTCCATGTTATTTTCTTTTGATTCCTGATTGTAGGGCACATGAGGGGCCAGTAAAATGCTTATGTTTGAGTGATGATCAGTTGATACTTAGTGGTTCTTCTCTTGGCGATGTCGCATTATCTGCACTTTCATCTGGCGAGCGGGTAGTGAAGTTACGATCACAAGATTCCTCAGGTTACTTTTTATGCCTGCTCTACCAAGAACTTTTGGAGTATAATCGGATTCTAACTATGGTTATCTTATAACTGCTGTTTTCTGAAATATTTTCTTCTTTTTATGCCCATAACATGGACAGTAATTTTGTCTTCTGTCTGGAGTTGATTTTTTGTTTTGTTAGAGAGAGAGAGAGAGAGAGAGAGAGAGAGTTGAAACCCGAACTTATTAACTGACTATAAATGAATAAAGTACTCTCTGTTTTCTTTTTTGTGAGTACTTGTGGGCTGCAAATGGGATCAACTAGAAGCCATAATTGTACTCTCTAACATATGTTTGTGCTTGATAACTGCTGGATGTAGTCTTAGTTGTACCCTTATGTTCTTGTTGAATGAATTGTATTCATGTGAAAGAGAAATGAAAGAGATCTCATTGCAGTTGTTTGGAAATGTTGGCTCTGTTGGGACATATAATATATGCTAAGTAATATATTTATGGGTTTTATTAATCCTCTTTCATGGAGTGGTAAGTTATATTCATGAGAGCATAAATCTAGTTTATACTTTTCATGGCAGGCATAAAGACTTTATGTTTCAACCCATGCTCTCACCAAGTATTTGCTGGAACTGCTACTGGATATGGACTTTGTTGGGACCTAAGGTATGGAATATGACTTCATATGTTATTTAAAGAATCTCAACTTACCTGGGTAAATCTATTTCATACTTTAGCTTTCTAATTTCTGATGAAATCTATGTTATCTGTTTCCATATTTCCACATCATTACAATTTTAAATACTAGGTTTGCATTACTTTAAATCTCTGAAAAGAAAAGTCAAGCCTAATAGCTTCTTACAGAACAACATTTGTAATAGAATTGTGGAAGGTAACTTTCAATTTGTGATGTTCATGTACCTCTCATGAATTGTGTTCAGCTTTTGTCAATGTGGTCAGTATTGCCCATCCGTTGTAATCGGCTTCTCAATAGGGACCAATTCATTCATTTCATGGTTTTCGAATCTTCACTTTCTTTACATTCATTTAGGGTTCTCTTGGAGTGAACTACTCCTAATAGAATCCATAATTTTTATATGATTGTTTTGAAATCATACAAGTAGCATACAAAACCTCAAAAATGGGTCAGCCTGACTCTTTCTGCCCTAGTTGGCACCACCTCCACCCTTGGATCTCACTCCTTTGACAGTAACAGATGATGTAATCCAGTTGTAGTTGATTGACCATGTTCTTCCGTTATGTAATTCAGGATGGGACTTTTGTGGAAGACACGAGTTAGTCAAAATAGTGTATATTCAATGCAACACCAGAGAAATGATGCATCAACTTTGGCTGTTGGTGGAATAGACGGTGTGCTACGTCTACTGAATCAGAACACAGGTGAAGTAATTTCAAGATGCATCTTGGATGGTTATTTATCACCAAGTTCACAAAACACACTTGGGGCTACACAAAGAACGAGGGGAAGAAGGCTTTCAGAAGATACCGCCATTGACAGCATTCTCAGAAGCTGTCGACCTCCCATTACGTGCTTGGCTGTAGGGATGAAGAAGGTTATCACCACACACAACAGCAAGTACATCAGAATCTGGAAATTTGACAGGGGCTGAGAGGCGACTCTTTTTCCTTAGGTGTTGATCTTGACTCTTGACTGAGGCCATTCTGTTTTTGCTAGGTTTTGATGATATTCATGATAAATGTAGATATATAAAGTTCATGTATGATTATCAATCATTTCATTCAAATACGCTCAGTTTCCAGTTGTTTATGGTTTTCTTTTCTCAGATTCATACTTTAGCTTCTGGTTCTTGGACAAACTACAACACTTTATTCTTGAAAAATGCAAACCTGTTTTCAATATAGCTCTTGAGAAAAATAGTTGGTCCAATTTACCTACAGTTACAGAATTGAACAGGTAACAGAAAACGTTTAAATTAAACATGGAAGTTGCTTATCTGGCCTTCTTGTTTCTGATAGCAGAACTGGTAAATATAAATTTTTTACAAAATAAGTATTTGAAAAAAAAGGAGGAATTTCATCATAGCTTAATCATGCATATTTCCCTTTTTGGGGTTTTTAGGTTTGGTGCTTTTTCTGTCTTGTAAATGTATTTGTTATATTGTATTGTCAGGAATTTAACTAATGAAATTTGTAGTCAATGGGGTCTAGTCCAATATAAAAGGGTACTGACTTGTCGAGAAAATGTCTCAGGTTAACACACCCCCCACCACCACACCCCACCCCCTCCCAAAAAGGCATTTTAGTTGTGTGTATGAGAAACCCCTAATTTAGACTATCGTTTGTATTTAAAAAAAATTGACATTTGCAAGTTAATAATAGGGCTAACGACAAAAGACACATTGCTGGTTTAGGGTCATTCTCGAATTGGACCCCATAGTATCAAGTTTATTAATTTACGCCCTGACGTTTTGAACATCGTCCAATTTGATCCTTCTGTTAAGTTGACCAGACGGTCAATTGTTAACTGCTGACGTGGCACCCATAGGACCCACCCCACCAGCGATTTGACCATTCCTCTCATGCCATCTGAAGGGCAGTTTTGGGTTTCTACAACTCAAAAAAAAAAAAAAAACATCGCACCCAAAATTGGGCACGCTTTGCAAGAAGACGACTGAAGAAAAAGCCCCAAACTGTCGTTCGTCCTCAACCTCAATTTAACCTAAATCCTAAATCTCCATAGCTGACAGCAAGTTCTACGATTTCGAAGAAGTGAGAAGAAATGAGTTGGGATTTCAGGGCTCCAAGCGCTCTGCATCCATCATATGGTAAATTGGTTTAAATTTTTGCAATTTGGGATATCTGTGTTGAATGGGTTAAAGGTCGTATGGGTTATTCTGGTTTGAATGTTGTGTTTTATAGGGTTTAGTGGAATAGTGGGAGAAGTATGAAACAGTTTGTCGAATATAGGTGGCCTTATTGCAGATTTCGAATATAGGTGGTCCTTCAAGCTAAGCATGTACTGGAAATGTCTGCCTTTAATACTCTAAGCGTCTGCTTTTAATAATGCAAAAGTGTTAGGTGGAAGGGTGTGAAAAGGGTTGTTTAATAAAAATTTGGACTTTTGTATAATGGTCCTAAACTAAAAATAATTGAAAAGTCAGTTATGGTTTTTGTGTAATGTTTGAATACTGTGTTTTGTGCTGTGTTTTATGTTTGAATTGAAAATAACCCATGTTTGGGACATGTAATATGTAGGTGATCCTGAATTGTTTTCTATTCGAATGTACTATGGTGGTCAAATCTGTGGTAATTGTTATGCTTCTGGCAGTGTAGCTTGGTTTGATTATTGTGACAATGATAGAATGTCAATGACTGAGACAGACAATATTGTGAGGGAGTTAGGCTATGATGGGGTAATTAGTTACTAGTATAGTATCCCTATCTATAGCAATGGTGGCCTAACAAAGCTTAATGATGATCAAGATGTCATAGACATGCTTGTATTTGTACCAGAGACAAGGCTAATAGACATCTTCCTACATCATGGGGTTGATAGTAATGAGGGTTGGTTTTATAGTCAATCAGGATCAAATCTGTTTGTTGATATAGAAGCTGATATTGTGCCTAACAGAGGAGTTGTGATTTAGGAGCTTAATGACAATTATGGGGCTATTGTTCTTGTTGGTGGGAAATGCAAACAATGGAGGCAACAAAAAAAAAAATACGTGTGGTGATAGAAGAGCTCAATGAAGACCCAAAAGGGGAACAAAGTGGTGGGGGTACGCAAAAGCCAACGGAATCTTGTGCAAGACAGGGTGTTTCTGAAAAAGGCAAAGAAAAGGCAGTAGAGAGGGAATCTTCTGTTGTGCAAAAAGACAAAGAAAAAGCTGCTGAAAGGGAATCTGCTGCCACTGTAGAGAAAGGGAAAAGTAAAGTCAGTTCTGTTTTTGGGAAAATGAGGGCAAGAGCTTTTGGTAAAAGGAGGTGCAAAAATGTAAAAAACACACGTGATAAAGAAGACCAAAGGTCTAATACAGTGACTGATGGACTAGTTCAGAAAAAGGTTGTTGAAGGAAGTGTAGAAAAGAGCAACTTATCAAGATGTCATCCAATGAAGACAAGAAAAGCAAGAACAAGGACCACAGTCTGTCATGATGAGGAGGAGTCAGCAGACAGTCTTGACTCTGATTTTGCAGACCCTAACTTCAATTGTGATGATAATGATGATGATGTCAATTTTGATGAATGGGTGGACAAACAAACTTAATGGGTTGGAGATGGGGCAAAAGGAAAAGAGCCAGAGTCAACAAATGCTGGGGTTGAATCTTGGGATTGGGGTGCAGATGTTGAATTGGATTCAGAGGAGTATGATTTTGATAATGTGCAGCCTAAATATAACTCTGATGATGACACTCCAATGACGGATAGATGGCCAGAGTTCAATCCGGCAACTGACATGGCAAATCCAGAGTTTGAGGTTGGGATGAAGTTCAATGATTGTAAAGTTTTTAGAGCGGCTGTGAGAGAACAATTTATAAAGAGGAATAGGGATGTTGTATTTGTAAGAAGTGAGGCTTTCAAGCTAAAGACAGTTTGTGCATACCAGATTGCCCATGGGAGATATATGCTTCCAAAATGCAGCATGAGAAGACCCTGCAGGTTAAGAAATATGAGGGTGAACACACTTGTGGTATTGTTTGGGAGAACCGCACTGTGAAGTCTAGTTGGCTCAGTGCCAAACATATGGAAACATTGAAGAGCAATCTAAGTTAGCCAATTAGCTCATTCATGGAGACTGTGGAGAATGATTATAACACTGGAGTTTTCAGGCAACAAATTTATAGGGCAAAAGAGAGGGCATTGAGGCAGATTGAGGGAATATACACAGAACAATACTCCAGAATTTGGGATTATTGTGAAAAGTTAAGGAAGACCAATCCAGGAACAACAACCAAAGTTCAATGTGATTTCAATGAACAATTGGGTCATCCAGTGTTTCAAAGGTTATATGTGTGTCTAGGTGCATGTAAAGTAGGGTTTATTGCTGGATGCAAACCCATTATTGGATTGGATGGCTGCTTCTTGAAGGGTGTATATGGAGGGCAATTTTTAGCAGCAGTTGGTATAGATACTAATAATAAAACATGGGTGATTGCGTATGCAGTGGTTGAGTCTAAGTGTAGGCCTCATCATTTGGCCCGCGGGCTCATGGGCCGATGGGGGCCCGCCCGGCCCAATTAAAAAAAGACCGGCCCGGCCCATTATGGGCTTTGAGATGGCCCGACCCGCCTTGGGCAGGGCTAGGCTTGGGCTTGGGTGTCTGAAGCCTGGCCCGGCCAGCCCACAAAAGCCCGGCCCTTTAGGCCCGCGTACATATATAATTATGTATAAATAAGAGTTTAGGTTTAGAATTATATCACTTAAATCACAAATATAATTTGTTTCATTTCATTTACTTTTCTTTACTCATTCATGGTTTATAATTAGATGATTAGCACATTAATTTGTGTCAATTATTAATTATATATATATCACATCACATCACATCACCAAATATAATCATATCACGAAACATAATCGTACCACCAAATATAATCATGCTTTTCTTGAACACATCACCAAATATTTGCATATTTATTCATACCATCCTTAAAAAAAATATTTTTTTGATACTTATTATTTTTTTGAAATTATTTCTTAAAATGTATTACGATCTAATTATGTAATAACCTCAAAAATAATACTTGATTTTATTATTTTTGTGGAAAATCTTATAAGTTGTGTGACTTTATTGAGTGTTTTATGAATTTGGTTTGAAGTAAAAATATTGGAATTAAGTGAGTTTAATATCAAATTTGGGCTAAAATGCCTTTATGATTAAGTTTATGATTTTTTTTAATGAAGTAGGGCCCATTTAGGCCCGGTCTGTTGGGCTTAGCCTAGCCCGGTCCGATGGGCTTTTCAAGCCCGGCTCATGGGTCGGGCTTGGGCTTTGAATTTTCTAAAAAAATCCAGCCCGGCCGGCCCGATATTTTCTCTCTCTTCTTTAAAACTCGACCTAAGCCCATTAAATTTGGGCCGGGCTAGCCCGGCCCGACCCATTAACGAGCCCTATCTGAGTGCAAGGAGTCATGGGTTTGGTTTCTGGAATTGCTGATAAAGTATGTAAAGATTGTTAACCAGTTTGGATACACTTTCATATCAGACAAGCAAAAAGGATTATTACCAGCTTTTGAGCAAGTTGTTCCTAATAGTGAACACAGGTTTTGTGCAAGACATCTGTTCACCAACTTTATATTACAATTCAAAGGGAAAGCTTTGTCTGACAAATTTTGGGGTCCTGCAAAAGCAACAACTGTTCCACAATTTGCAAGACAGATAGAAGAGCTGAAAAACCTTGATATGGATGCTTATGCTTGGCTGACTGAACCAAGAAAACCTTCTAGGCATTGGTCTCGATCACACTTCAGCACTCATGTGAAGTGTGATATGCTTTTAAACAATATGTGTGAGTCATTCAACTCATTCATATTGGCATACAGAGATAAACCAATACTGACCATGCTTGAGATAGTTAGGTGTAAGTTGATGAGGAGGATACAAGGCAGAAGGGACAAAATAAAGAATTGGACAAAGGAAATTTGCCCCAAGATTTTTAAGAATGTAGAGATTAATAAAGCAAAAGCAGGTGGTTGTGTCACTATGTGGTCAGGTGGAGGAAAATTTCAAGTTGGCAGTGGTGGGATTTCACAGTATATTGTGGACTTGGATTTAAGGACCTATTCTTGCAGAGAATGGGATTTGACTAGTTGGCCTTGTGTTCATGGAGTGGCAACTATAAATTACAATGGGGGCCTGAACGTAATGGATTATGTGGATGCATGTTATCACACTCAGATATATTTCAAGGCATATGAAAACCTCATACTACCTATGAATGGGATGGAGTTGTGGGATAGAACTAATATGTGTGCCTCCTTCATACTCCAAACAACCTAGAAGGCCAAGAAAGGCTAGAAGGAAGGAAGCAGGTGAATGCAACAACAAGGCCAATGTTGTTGCAAAAGTTCAAGACTCACTGAGGTGTGGCCAATGTGGAAGAAAGGGCCACAATAAAAGGACTTGTCATAGGAATCTCCCCCCAAAAACAAAAATAAAAAAGAGGAAGGCTGAGGTAAACATCTAAGGATTAACATTTGTTAATGTTATAAATTTTAATGTTTTTTGAATATGATGCAACTAACAGTTTATTATTTGTTGTCTCATCCCAGCAAACTATTCAAACAAGTGAAGCTGGTCCCAGTACAAAAACAAGGCGAGCTAAGCTTGCAAGATCTGTGCATAAAGGAAAATGGAAGAGAAAGGCCACCATTGCAGCTGGAAGTTCAAATGCACCACCAACTGATTCAACTGCTCCATCCTCAACACCTGCAACTGGATCTGCCTCTCTTGCAACTGGATCTGCCCCTCCTGCATCAACTGAAGCTTCAACTGGCAATTCTTATTTATTGAGGAAACGACATATGGTTGTGGGAGCATCAGACTTGAGCAAGGAATGATGATGCTCTTGCACACTTGTCTGTGTTATATTAGCTAGTCTGGTTATTTTGAGCATGAGACAGTTTTACCTTTATTAGCTGGTTGGATTAAGTTATTATGTTATCTTGGAAGACAAGTTGCCTTGTGTTAGGAAGATAGCTTATGATATTTTGTAAAACAGGTTCTGTTTTTTGGGAAAACAGGTACTGTGTTTTTGGAAAACATGTACTCTTGTTTTGGAAAACAGGTTCTATTTTTTTTTTTTGGGAACACAAGTTCTATTATTTTGGAAGGTTGTAAATGCTGTTATGTGGCCTATTTTGTTGTAATGCTGCAAGTGAAAATCAATTTGCTCATATGTTGTACAAACAAGTTGTTGGAATGAACAGGCTATTACATTACCAAAATTTCACATTGTATGGAAATTACATAGCCATTCCCATTACATAACCAAAATGCAAAATGTTCATTCCCATTACATAACCAAAAGCACACTGCTTTCCATATCAAAGGCACAGTGCAAACCTAACCAAAAGCACAGTACTTCCCATACCAAAAGCACAATGCATCCCTAAAACACCCCCTTCCATGCAAATTCCAAAGTCTTCAACTTCAGTCCATCTGATCCACCATCCTGTCCAAAGAAGGACATTGCAATAAGCATCCATGACACCACCAATGCTGCCCAAAGAACCTTCTCTCTGTATCTAGCCTTTGCTAGTGAATTCTCCTACTTATCCCACAATTTTAGCAACCCCGGAATCACAACTTAGACTTTCACACATTTCCACATCATACCAAACCCAGAAATCACAACCTCCTCTACCCTGCACAAAACTCACTCTATAAATTAACATTTGCACCTGTTACAATTCAAAATCAAATATTTTGCACCAAATTCAGTTTTTTACCTTTACACACACAGCAAATCACCTCCCAGGATTCGAAATTGTCCACAAGGTTCAGATTCTCACATTCTTACCACACCAACACACCATCACCTTATGCTCCATTTCTCCTTCGTTTTCTGGGTTAAGGAGCCAATACAATCGGGCGGCTCACTTCTTCGAAATTGTAAATTTGAGCTCTCAGCTATGAAAATTTAGGATTTACGTTAGGGTTTAAGACGAATTTGGGGCTTTCTCTTCGATCTCCAGCTGGGGTTGAGGATGAATTGCAAAGCGTGCCCAATTTTCGGCGTGATGTCCTTTTTGGTTTTTTGTTTTTTGTTTTTTTGAGTTGTAGAAACCCAAAACTGCCCTTCATATGGCATGAGAGAAATGGTCAAATCGTTGGTGGGGTGGGTCCCACAGGTGCCACATCAGCAGTTAACGATTGATCGTCTGGTCAACTTAACGGAAGGATCAAATTGGACGATGTTCAAAACATCATGGCGTAAATTGATAAACTTGATACAATGGGATACAATTTGAGAATGACCCTAAACCAGCAGGATGTCTTTTGTCGTTAGCCCTTAATAATAAATAAATAAATGCTTTTTATCACAAAACATCCATGACGTTTGCGAAACTATCATATTGCATCCTTAAAGTTTTTTTCTATCACTCATGGTTCCTAACATTAATATAGGTGCTCTTAAATAGTCCCTCTGTCAAAAAAACTGTTAAATCCAGGGATATAATCGTTAAATCAATCCTAAACCCTAATTTCCTTCCCTTCTCTCTCTCTTTCTTCTTCTTCTTTCTCTCTTTCTTTTCTTCTTCTTTCTCTCCACCAAATTCCTTATAGCAAACACATCCAAATTTCTCTACCACCATCCGAAAGAATGAGCTTATAGCGGACCCCATGACCATCTGAAAGCTACCACGAAGAGGCAGATCACTGCCACCACCAATACTGAATATCCTTTTGATAGCTCTTGATTCTCACCGAACTTGACCCCCAAGATTATGGCGACTATGACTCGTTTCACATTCAGGAGGAGAGAATATTAAGTGTTCAGAAAGCCTTCTAGAAATCCAAAGGAAAGAAGGAATTTTAATTAGTTGTTAGTGTTTATGAAGAGAGATCAATTTTACCTGGCATATAATCATTATTATTCCATCACTAATAAGCAAAACTCTTCGACCGAGCTTGTCAACTATTGCAGTAGATATCAGTGTAGACAAAAAAAGAACTGCTCCAGTTAAAGCAAAGGAGTAAAGAGCGGCATTTCCCCCAAACCCCATACTTTGAAACAACACTGGAGCATAGAAGAGAATTGAATTTATGCCTGTGAGGATCTGGAATGTTGGCATGAAGATTGCCATAACCAGTTGAGGCCTGTTCCTTCTCTCCAGGATGTTTCTGAAAGGGTGCTTTATTGCACTAGCAAACTCACTTGCATCTAACATGTCCTGAAACTCTGCATTGACATTTTCAATTCCTTTGATTCTCTCCAGAAGTTTTCGTCCTTCTTCTTTACTTCCTCGTTCAATTAAGCTATTTGGTGTCTCATGAAGAAATATTCCTCCCACTGTCATTACTATAGCAGGTACTATAGCCAGGCCTAGAGAGAGCCTCCAACCCCATGGTTCGAGCTTTTGTGTTCCATAGTTTACCATGTTTGCTATGAAGATTCCTAGCGTAGTTGCCAACTGAAACATCATGTTTAAGCCTCCTCGAAGATGAGTCGGCGCCATCTCTGATGGATATAGTAGAATAGCCTTTTAAGATATAGTGTAGTAGTTTTTTTCATGCGCAAGCATTTTTTGTTTATCGTTTTGAAGAATTTATGAAGAAATCCATCCATTGAGGTAACCCCACCTATTGATTGTTAACCAACATTTTAAATGAAATCTTCAGGAATCTGGCGGAGAGAAAGAAGAAGAAGAAGAAAAGAAAGAGAGAAAGAAGAAGAAGAAAGAAAGAGTATATATATTTTATAATTTTTGATTGATTTGACGATTATATCCCTAAATTTAATAGTTCTTTTACCAGATGGACTATTTAAGAGCCCCTATATTAACGTTAGGGACCATAAGTGATAGAAAAAAACTTTAAGAATGCAATTTGATAGTTTCACAAACGTTAGAGACGTTTTGTGATAAAAAGCCATAAATAAATAAAATCCTTTAACCCCGAAGTTTGTTTTTGTAACAATCGTAGAATTTGTTTTCTTTTTTGGAAAATTAGACTTTAAGCCCATGATTGAGCCCAAGCACACCCAACCGAAGCCGATCTCATTAAAAATTCAGAACCCTCAATTCATTTCTTTGACCTCACTCTGATTTTCTTCTTCCCCAAAATCAAATCAAACTAAAAACCCTAACCCTAGAAACCTAGACCCTCCCTCAAAAATGGTGTGCATACGCAAGGCCACCATAGACGACCTCCTGGCCATGCAAGCCTGCAACCTCTTCTGCCTCCCAGAGAACTACCAGATGAAATACTACCTCTACCACATCCTCTCATGGCCTCAGCTCCTCTACGTCGCTGAAGACTACAACGGTCGCATCGTCGGCTACGTCCTAGCCAAGATGGAAGAGGAGAGCAACGAGTGCCATGGCCACATCACCTCTCTCGCCGTGCTCCGAACCCACCGCAAACTCGGTCTCGCCACTAAGCTCATGAGCGCGGCCCAGAACGCCATGGAACAGGTGTTTGCAGCTGAGTACGTCTCGCTTCATGTGAGGAAGAGCAATCGTGCGGCTTTCAACTTGTATACGGAGACTTTGGGGTATAAGATTCATGATGTTGAAGCTAAGTACTATGCCGATGGGGAAGATGCGTATGATATGAGGAAGGAGCTGAAGGGGAAGAAGGTACATGGACATAGTCATGGACATGGTCATGGGCATGGGCATGCGCACCATCATCACCATCATCACCATCATGAACATGGTGGTGGGTGTTGTTCGGGGGAGGCAGTGAAACCGGAAAAGACAGAGGCGAAAAAGGTGGAGAGAGGGAATGCGAAGGCGGAGGCAAGAGCGGGATGAGAGTGAGAGAGGTAAATTGGGAACTGGGTAAAGTGTATTTTCTGTTGTTTTACTTAATCTATGGTTTTGATGCTTACTGCAACTTGGAAAATGCATTTGAGAGTTCAGAACTTATATGGTATTTGTATTAAGGTGTTGACGTTTAAATACATACTCTGATTTGAGTGGTTTATGTTGTCATATTTTGTTTATTTGCTGTTTATTGTGTCAGGGTCTTTTGTTGATGTGTCTCCATTTTTTTTTTTATGTTGTCTGCTAATAGGTACTCTGATAATTTAGTTTATGAATGCATTACTGATTCAGAAACATGATTGTGCGTTGACAAGAGATTTATATTGTTGATGTGTGTTTGTTCTGTTTGATGATGGGTGCCTGATGCTCCTTAACAATTAGTACTGATTTTATTTTGGTCAATAGTACTGAATTATATTAGAAGCGGAGTTTACAAATAATACTGAAATAGAATAGGAGAGCTGGCTAGGTTTGTTTTATTTGCTTGGTAATTCAGCAAGCCACACTCCCACGAGATTACAGGCTTGTTCTTAAATGGGGAGGAGCTGTCTTTGTGCCCAAAGGCAATTTTCTGGCTGGATTATGGGCGACTCTTTTTTTATATGTATATATTTCAAGTAGGAATGTGCAAGTGACTACTTTGGCATAAGAGAAGCTCATCATTGTATACAAGAGAGGTTTATTTGATGCACGTGTCAACATCAGACATATAGGGATTAATGATATATTGAGAATGACTAAAAGTAGCATTTTTTAAGGTGAGCATGTCTCTGAAATTAAGTTAGATGATTTAAGTTGACCTACGTAGTCTGCCTGTTTGATTGGAGATCTTTTTTTTTCTCGTTGCCAATGCTTTTAATCATAAGCAGTTAGAAATGAAAGTTTCTCTGTTTCTGGCAATAGTTCTTTGTAGCAGCATCTTGCTCCCTTTCAGGCTCCTAATTCATTTGTTTGTTTAATGTTTAGAATTTTAACCTGCTTTGACACATGAGTTGTACTTGGAAAATAAGAATAGCGAGCCTCGTCTTTATGTTCAGTAGTTAATAACCCAAATGTATTAGCATGCTGATGCACAATGGGTATTGAATTTCTTTAGGCATTCCAAGGTGTTGAATGACCATGGATCCAGCAAAGTATAGGCAAAAAAAGTTACAACATGTATAATACATTAATGATAGAAAATTACAGGGAAATGGAATGGAAGCTTTTATCCATGCACTGAACAAAAGCTTTGATATGCAATAGTGTGGCAAGAATGGGCAACCAATGAGAATTTGCTAATCAATTTCTTACACTATTTGCGGTTTCTTAGGAGTTTTAGTGGCCATGCTAAAGCATCAAGTTCGCTTCTTGAAAAAGAGAACATGCAGAAAACAATATGATGTTGTAGTGTGAAAAGTCAGCCTTGTCAGTGATGTAAGTTGGGTCAAGTTATCTGGTGAAGGTTTGGATATCGTGATTAGGAATTAATGTATTTGGTTCAACTAGCATTGTAAGTTTCTTTCTTTGATTCTACATTGTTTTTTTCTTTTATTAAATTATATGGGTATGAAGATTTTCTTCTACCTTTCAATTTAACTTATCGGCACTTTAATCTAGTCTAGATAGCTTGTCAGTTGCAGAATTTGTTATATACTAGCAAACTGATTAAGAAAACAATACTTCTTAATTTTCAGCCTTGCCCTGGCCTTGAATTTCTCTACTACTTGCCATTTGATTCCCACCCCTATTTTCTTTTCGCGATAGGCGTGCTATTCATATGTAGAATTATGTATACAGCCATGTGATATATTCATTGAGAGTGGCCTTTCCCACTTGGACTGCTTTATCTGTGTTTGTTCCTCCATTTGAATTCTACCTAGTCTGCATGTTTTTTAAGAGCACAGATTAACTTGGTATAGTATAAGACCAGAAGTTGTATGAGAATGGGATGCCATTTTGTTTGGTTGATGGCATCCTCTTTTGCCACTCTGGAGCATACAACTGCCAACCCCCTCCCCTTTTTTTTTTCTTCCAAACATGTTTCTGCTGGAACGATTGTATAAAGAGGCATTTGTAATCTTCTTGCTCTAGACTTAAGGCTAGAGCAAAGCAGTAGAAGGTGGAAATCCCCACCTGGTTCGGCCCCTTCTTTTGTAGTGATGTGCTCTCTTTTTTTCTAGGACTGCTAGGATGAGTACACTGAGTAGCTTTACGTTTCATGTGCAGCGACATCTGTGTGATTCAACTGGACATGTGCTTTATAAGCCCGGACATTTGTCAACTTAGTTAGTATATATGCGTATGGTACGTGTATTATAAATGTATGTACGTATTTTTAAAACATACCTTGCGTTTTCTGTACACTTTGCAAAGATATGATAAACACGCTTCTTAACATCAATTGTACTGTGCAAGTGTGCGTATTCTTCATGTTTAATGTATTTCTTTTGCAACTTTTGGATAATCCATGTGTTGTATATATTTTTGACATTTTTTGAAAAATTATACAACGCATTAAAAATATTACATAATTAATATTAAAATACTCTGAAATTGCGGAATTTTTCATCATGTGTTCTTTTAAATTTAGGTCAATATATGTATCAAAAACGCTTATGATATAGTTTGGTAGAAAAACTTTTAAAGTGTTTATGGATAATAATCCAAATTCACTTAAGATTTCATAGGCTCGAAAATAAGAATTTGAAATAACATATGAAATTAGGAGTTTGGAAGGATTCGAATTTTTATTTTTATTTTTCACCTATGCCTTTCCTTCTGTCTCCTGAACTAAAATTGTTGGTATAAAATATTTCATCCAAACAGTTAGATTTAAAATCTATAAATTTAAAGGAAGATTCATTATTATACCCAATATAAGGGCTCAAATTATAAAAATACCATATGAAATGGACTTACAAACATACTCAAAGTTCATTTACAACATAACAAAGAAGCTTTTAACTTCTTATAAATTACAAAACTAGCATCAATTTCTTAAAATAAGCCCAACCCCAAAACCTCATAAAAAATTCAAAATACTCAATAGGGTATTAAAGTAATTTAATAATTAAAATTAAATTTAACATGGTCAGCTGTCATTTTTTAGATTTTTTAGAGTTTGTTTATAGAAATTAAATAGTGTAAGGCTATATTATTAGTGCTAAGAATCAGTATATGATTGAATATCTCAAATTTTAAATGCCTAGGTCAAAAGATTTCAATCTAAATCCAACTCCAAATCCTTGGACCCATACAAGGAAGCTTTTTTTTCTTTCTTTTCTTTCTTTCGTTTTTTTGGGGTTGAATGATGAATTCCATTCCGAAAACTCATTCAAAAAGAGGATGGCATAAATACAACAAAACCAAGCAACCCAATAAGGAAGCTCAAACATACAAATTAATCTACAATATTAGATAAACACGGGCAACAAGACTGTCCCAAATAATAATATAAGGAAGCTTCTTATTCTAAGTTGGCGTTTAAAACTCAAACTCTGTATAATGCCCAAGTCGGTGCTTTGTCGTATCATATTTCCCCTTGACATTTTGACACAAGCAAAGGCTACGGAGGCTATGTGGTGCTTTAACACTAATGGCAAAGTGGTTGTGCTTGGTTGGCTACGCCTACGCAATTACACCAAATTATAAGTAAAAAAATATGCTTTATGCCAAAAACAAGTATTACAACTCGTATTATTTCTTTTTTCTTTTTCTTTTTTGAGATAAAGCCTCCACAGCACAAGGACTCAAGATATTGAAATCAAGAAATACAACTGAGGGCATGAAGCCTGACTCAGATCAATAGAAACAACTAATAGGACTTCCTGAATAAAATCAGAGGCACTTCTAGCCAAGTCAAATAAATCTCTTTAAACAAACCAAATTTTGCCAATGTATGTGCCACATTATTGACTTCTCTTGGAGCAAACTGAAATAAATAATCAGGAACATGCTGTAGAAGACATCGAACATCGTCAAAAATTTGTCCCGACGGCAAATCATTGCCTCCATGTTGTAAGGTTGTTATTTATTTTTTTTAGTACAAATGATAGTCTAAACTACATGGGAGGGTGCGTCTCACACATATAATCAAGATGTTATAAAATTTAAATTTAAAACCACTAATCTACCAATCAATACTTTTTTTCACTGAGCGAAACGTAGATGACGTATGGATGACATTCTAAACAAGTTGTTTAGTTACAACTGCATGCAATGCCAAATGGCAAAATATTTATTGCTTTGTACAAATTCTCTTACTTTACGTTGTATATGTCACACGTGATAATAACTTTAATTTATGAACCATTTTCTTTTATGATGGAAAAGAAAGGTAACGAACGAGCAAAGGTAGATCAGACCTACCTACCCTACAAGCAAACAAATGAGGAATTTTTTATTTCGAAAAAAGGGTACGAATCTTTTATCTTATTTATTAGCAATTGTTACAAGGTTAGAGGGAAATTATATTAATGAGTTGGTTTCTTTTTCATGAAACCAAAAATGAACAGCTAAATTATATTCTTAATATCTGGAATCACAGCAATAAAGCTGCTTTTTTTTTCTTTTCTTTTTTTGAAAAGGCTATAAAGCTTGATAAACAAATAATTTAGTGCCAATGGATCTAATCTATTGGAAAAAAATCTTGATTTGCAAATCATTAATCTCATATTCAAACCCATAACACTTTGGTAGTGTCCTTGTAATTTAAAACATCGCTTGTATTCAAAAACTTAATGTTTTATGCTTTCAACTTTAACATTGCTTTTTTGTTTGGGTTTGAACTTCAACAATATTTTTAATCATGGCTCTTCCCTACAAGCTACAATGCTTGCCACCAGAACCAGACAATCATTTTTTTTAGTTGGTTTATATTCAAAAGAACTTTTACCACTAAAAGAACATGCGTTCAGCTCAAGAATCATGATTTTGTATGAAATCCAATCATAAGATTTTTGACTGGCACTCCAATTACTATGGCTCCTCCAATCATTCCATTTGAAATTCGTACTAGAATTTCTCTTCATAATAAATATACATATATATATTTTTTACATAATCCAGATTTTCTCAATTGTCGATAAAAAAAAAATTCAAAACAATAATTTATTTATTAATAATTCTACAGCTACCAACTTATTTACAAACTTATTGATATAAATATATGTGGCACGTGACACGACAATCTACTTCCTCTGTTGCATAGTTTATCATTCATTGCCTCATTCGGGACACTACACAGATAGGCCAGCCAATACACATTAAACAATCCTAGCCAACCTAAAGCAGTGTGTCAGTATCAACAATGTGCATTAATTTAATTAAGCTGAACCTGACTTTCAGTCTTTACCACAAACATACGAAACTCGGGGGCATATCTACAAGATTGAGATCAGAGAGAATTAAATAATGAATAATTACAGAAAAATAATGGTGGGTCTTTTTGAACAAGGTGAAGATAATAAAATAACGGTGGGCCATTTTTAGCAAATGGTATATGCCAAAAGTATATAAATTATTCAAAAGGACAAGGAGCAAGAGACACTTCCTTTTAAGCCTTGTTGGATGGAATCTCAGTGCCTCCACGTTCCTTTCAACAGTACATCCAATAATGCTTCAACTCTCCCATTCAAGAAACCTTTGATCAGCAGCACCATCACTCACTCTTGCAATTGTAGGTAATTTTAACTTTGAGCATATTTGTGGCCGATTCCTCGACTCCCCGAAAATTATCGTATGTGCCAGTTATACATACATACTTCTTTCCATTGTCATGCACGCGATGGACCACGCATACATGTTACAAAAGGTAGTAAATATATAACTTGCACGTGCAAAAATCCGTCCGAACTATATCCGATGCCCTCATAATATCGTACAATTAGGGTAAATCAGGGCCGGAACTATGTTTGGGAGTGCCAAAACACCTCCTGCACTCCTTCACACTTCTATGTGAGAGCGCAAATGGTGGTGCTGCAGTGCGAGGAGTTAATGGCAGTGTCACTATGTTTTACCTTGCTGCAAACCTGCGGGGTACTCGAGGTGTGAGGATGGCTACATCTCGACCAGATTTCATCAAAGCCAGACGATCCTTAATTGTGCTGTCAAATAATCTGTTGTCTGGGTTCTCTGCATAGCAAACAAGGTAACTACCTACACAAGCATGTGGTAGTGCCATGGCTATCCTGGTCTGAAAAGGCAAAAATTAATAAACATTGATTAGGTTAGGTTAATTGAAGAGCAAAGCAATAAAGATTAAAGAATTGACAACTTGATCACATGGTTTATATGCATAAAATAAATAAAAGAGCATGAACATAGACTCGTCAAATAGGGGCCACCAACCATAAGGTATCCAATGAAGAATGCAAGGAGGGAAATGGTGGCTGTGAAACTTTGGTGCACCTTGGCGGTCCAAGCAGCCACAACTATGACACACATTGAGCCACTGCAGACGCCGGTTAAGAAGCAGATTGAGCTGGTAATATCCGAATCAACAATTTGTTCCATTTCTTGCCTTTCAAAGAGCTCCCAAGTGTCTTGTGATGCCTTCACAAAACCCTTCCCATATGCTGCTATCTGATAGTAATTGGTTGAAATTAAGATAACTGAGTTTAACTTCTATTAATTTTGTGCTAAATCATTGACCATTTAGACAATGACTGCATTATAAGTAATTCAAAATATCGTACATGATCACAAGTGACTTGACAAGATAGTAGTAACTTAACAACCAAATTGAGAAAGATTGCCTAAAAAAATGTTATAGATAAAACCTTGGGCGAAAAATAACTTGATGTTGAATATAAAAGTAAATGCTGATGCTTTGAATTATTCAGAAAACTAAGCAACCAATCATGATCTTACATGACATCTGCGAATGACTTAAAATCTACCTTAAACCAAAAGATTGCATGTACACTTCCGACAAAGAAGTTCCATCTAATTTGATTCATTTAATAACAAGAAATTTATTCTTAATCCATAGCAGGTAAGATAACTCATTTACAGATGATTTCATTAAGCAGCAGACATAATCAGCTGTCAGCATAATTCGTTATCCATATTATTCAAACATGATAAAGGAACGGCGAGTAAAGTCGCACTGTGTTATAGAAATATTGATCAGCTGGCTAAACAAATATATTTTGCAATGCCAAAGAAATTCCTTCTGGTTGAAAAAGAAGCTAGGAACCAATGTTATAGTTCTTTGTTCTGCTTTGTATGATATGCAAATAGAACCGAAGAAAATTAATCTCAAAATCAATTGACAATGGCTTATGAATAAAGGTACCTGTACAAAGGCCCAGCCATTGCCATATCTGAAGATGGACTCCATGACCCTGAGACAGCAATGTGCACAAGAAAACATGAACTCATCTTCTCCCTCAAGTAAATTTAAGGCTCGAGCAACAATTCTCAGGGCTTCAATTGCAGGCACAAAGAGAGATCCAAAGCATGCACTTCCAAGACTTTTACTCAAGGCTCTTTGAAAGCAAAATTTAGTGTTAGATTGCATTCCTCTGAGATAATACAGAGAAATAACCCTACTCACGGTTATATTTGCCACATTCCTCATTACTTCGGCTGTCCAAGCCAAGCTCAATCCCAGCAAAACTATCATCAGTGGGGTAAAATAGAAATTCAGAGCTCCAATTACTGCTAGATTCCATAGGGACATCCACAAAAATCCAACCCCAAGCATCCAATAAGTAGGTTGATTCAAATCAGGGAACTTTGATACTGGTTCGAGCGATTTGATCAATATCTTGCTACAAAATCCAATCCGCTGCGTGATCCAACAAGCGTATAAGCCATTGCCTATTGCAAAAGCAATAAAACAGACCCCAACGCCATCACTGGCAGGCTTTTGGAAGCAAATTAGTAGAATTCCAGCAGACAGAGACATGAGAAAAGTGGTCCATAATATGAAATGAACAAAAAATTTAGGCCACACCCTCACTGCCTTTTGCCATGCAAATGCAAGGGTAATGCTTAAAAGAGATGCAGCTTCAACTTGTGGTAGAAAAAACTTTAAAACTCTTTTCTCTGCTCTCTTAACTCTGTTGTCAGATGCTTCTATCAGCCCCTGAACTCCCTTGAATACAAGAAAACCAACAAGCCCAATAGCTGCAACCATGTGTAGAAGGAACAGGAACAGAGATATCTTGTTGGTGTATTTTCTTGAATTCAGTGTTGTAATAGATGGCTGGTGAAAATTTTGAGAGAAAACCCAACAACATATCAGATTGATGATTTACAAATTCTTACACGAACTTTGCATATACAGTTTCTATCAATGAATTAATGCCATAGAAAGAGACCCAAAAAAGACTCCATTTCACATTGGAATAAAAGGGGGAAAAGAGGAACTTAAAAAGTTAAAAACAAAATTTTGTACAAGTAACTCCCAGATAAAGCATCTGTATCATTTCAAACTGATGAAAGAACTTTAGGAAAAAATTAAATTAAAAAGGCATTCCAAGAAAGAAAAAAAAAAAAAAAGGGATATCCTTGTTTAATCTTCCGTAAACATCACTTAATTGACTTGAAAATCACAAACTGATGAAAGCTAAGCTACCCCATATGTTTAATTTTGTGGGAAGAAAAAAAAACAAAAAAACTTACTTGTGGGTTTGGTGTAGAACGAGGCTGAGAATGCGGGGGAGTATGAGAGAAGTGAGGAGGAGATGGAGTAGCACCAACTCTGATATTATTACTTCCATGAGAGAACCGAGAAGGAGGAGGTGGAGTTGCAGCTCTGGTGTTACTATTGATGACGATTCTCAAAGGGTTTGTAGGATTTAGCCTATGCATCATTGACATATGAACATCTCTCTGATTATGGTCATCATTGGTGTTGCTCTCTGCAGCCACCGCCTGTTCTTCATATTCAAAACCCACCTCCTCACCTTTCTCAACATCTCTCTCTTCCCCCTCTTCCTTCTTCTCCCCATTTTCCTCTCTCACCTCAACTTCTTCACTTTCTCTCTCCACCACCTGCATATCACACCAAAGTTCAGACCTTTTTGGCATTTACATGACCAACAACAACAAAACAAGAAAATTTGTTGAATGGTAAAGATGGTTGTTTTACAGGCTCTGCAGCACCCATGTCGGCGATGATGACGTGGCACCGGCAGCTGTGGAAGTGGCGGTGATGTTGCTGTCTGGAATGTTTAGGTGTGTTTTGTACCTATATGTGTATCTATCTCTCCATCCATCTATGGTTGTGGTGGTGGATGCTGATGTTAATTGGCTCCTCTCTTTTGGACAAAATTAATTACCTCAGAGTATCAGAGTTGCTGGGACCAATATGTTCATAGTCAAGATCAACGCACCAAGGTGGCGCGTGGGAGATGTTGCCCAATGGGAGGAGGCTAGTTGGGTTCATGTCAGATTGAGGATGAGGCACGTTGAAACAGAGTCTTCCTGCAGTTGGTGGGTGTCTTTGTAATTTGGATTGGGTGTTCAGAGTATGGACGGTTGGATTTTGTTGTGGGTGAAGTATTGGACGGCTGAGATGGATGCCTGATGTGCCATGATGGGTAAGTAAAATCAAATTGAGGAGGGTGAGAGAAATGGTGGCATAAAAAGCATTTGACTTTTTTACAAAGAAAAGGAGGAGAGAGAGAGAGAGACGTATGCAAAAAGGGAACAACAGAAAACCCACCTTATCGTCCTTTGACTTGTAATTTCCAGGCCGTGCAAGAAACAAACTAGAAACTGCTGTTATTGCTTCTGTTTACTTTGATTCAGAGGAACCGTTATTTGGCATCCATAATTTCTTACGTTTTTTCCAATTGGAGCAACCCCTTTAAAATATAACTCTTCAAATTAAATTAAATCAAGTCGAAGTCAACATAACAGTTGCTATGTATTATGTATAGTTGTGTTCATAAATTCATCCTGAAGTGTCTTAACACAACATTTATTATGTCCGAATTTCTGTTAATAAAATATATGTCGGGTATGTGATTATGTTGAAGTAGTATTTTTCTTTCTAATGTTAAAAGATATCTCAATTTAAATCCCCTCGTACTTACTAATAATAAAAAAAATACTTAAATTTTTAATTATGGTCAAACAAACATAGTCCACTTTTAATTTGTAATTTTATAAGATAAATTGTGAAATGACTCAACACCAAAACAAGTATGAGAGTATAATTCATTTCATCGTATGCTAGCTAGTAGTAGTAGCAAAATCTTATTGCTCAAGGTGATCAGAAAGTAGATATTTATTCAAAAACTTATTTTAACAAGTAGAGCCTATTTGGAGAGACTAATCCAAAATTAGTCATTTGTCAATTTTTAATTAGTTTTTAGTGTTTTAAAATTTTATAAGAACCAATTAAAAAATAACAAGTTGTAAGTTTTGAGTTTTTTACTTCAAATAGGCTCGACAAAAACTTTTTATATATTATGTCATATTAAAATGAATTTATTAATGAAATCCTCAAGGATTTAGATGAGTCAAGATGATAGAAAAAAGAAAAAAAAAAACCTATTCTTTTTCCATTTGAAAAGTTTCTGACATTAAAAAAAATGTTTATTTCAGCACAATGATCTTTTTGAGTCGTTTACCATGAAAATCTTCAGTAAAATCTCCAAAGTTCCATGCTGTAAAAAGTGATGGCATGCCACATTTGACCAGGAGTAAAAGTTGAAAACTATTATGATCAAAGGTCAGTCAAATTGGAGAATTACTTGGACCCCGAGCTCCACGTGGATGTGACAGGTCAAGCGGTAGGCCCGATTCTGCTGACTACGTTGGAATTAGAGCTTTTTTATTCCTTTTTTTTAAAAATTATTTGACAGTTAAGGCAGGCCCTACCTAGAAGCATTATTTGTTGTCCCCGTTTTGGGTTGAGAAAACGTGGCTAAGATAAGTGGGCCTGGACCATCAGATTTGATGACTCATATCCACCTCAACTTCTCTTATTTATGCGTCTGTGTCATTGTTTTTGTATTCAAAAACAGAAAATGACAAAGATAACAAGTTAAGTTTAGAGCACATTGAAGATGTGTTTCTTTCTTGTTTGGTGCACTGCCGATTTTACAGTGTTGAATGGAGCATGTTGTTGATATAAATAAATGGAAAGAAAAAAAAAAAAAGAGACTACATCACTTGAAAGTCTGTTTTTTTTATTTAAAAAATTACAAATAATTGAATAAATTTCACTTTACTACTCTGATGTTTACTGAGTTTCAGCCTTATAGTACCGGAAGTATTTTTTTGTCTCTATCTCATACCTAACGTTTATTTTCGCAAGACTTTCATACACACCGTCAATCTTATCCGTTAAGAGGTTTGTTAAACTTTGATGTGGCAATGAATGAATCACGTGGATTCACTCATATTATGAAAAAAATTTAAAAATCTGAAATAAAAAATTTTAAAAATGAATGAGCACATTGAAGCTGTGTTTCTATCTTCTATTACCATTTTGTTTTTTTTTATTTATAGTAATTTTCACTTTACTATCCTAAAGTTTATCGAGTTTCAACCTTTACTATATTAACTTTTTTTCGTCTTTCATACCTACCGTCACTCTTGTTTTTTATAAGTATGTTAACCATTAATGTGGCAATAAATATGCCACGTAGACCCACTCATATGGTGTCACATGGTCTGATAATATTATTCATTGAATAAATAAGAAAATATTATTATTTCAATAAATAAATTAATTAAAACTTAAAATTAAAATAAAATAAAAATCCATCTCCAATAGCCTTCATCTTCTTCCCCAAACCCTAGCACCCCACCATCTCCTCATCACCACCCACCCCCACCTTATCCTATCATGACCGCAAACCACCTCCACCCCACCCTTTCATCGTCGTTGCTCACCCCCACCCTCACCCTCTCCTTACTCTCTTTGCCCCCACCGGCGCCCCCCCCGGGCGCGCGCCCTTGTAACGGACTCTGAAAAGGGAGGGGCAACATTTAAAATGCTAAAAGTATGTGAGGGAAAGGAAATTCAAGTGCAAGGAGTCCATGAACCCATCTACATTAGTTAATAGGAAAGAGAGAAACTTTGAATAAATAAGAATGAAATCTGTTGAAATATGCAAATCATATCACAGATTATGTGGAGACAATTGTGATTTAGTTACCTTGTATAGGTCTTGATTATAGGATCTTGATTCCTTGTAATTACAATACCTGCCTTGTATAGCCTAGCCCAGCACTATATTATTGTATAATGTATTCATCTTTAATATATGAAAAACAGAAGTCTTCTCCTTCATTAAACGTTGCCTAGCCTCTGTTTCTTTTCATGGTATCAGAGCACCATTCCTGGTGACTCACACACCTTTAACACCTTTCGCAAACACTGAGACATGGCTGGCGACGATGAAACACCAAAACCTTCAGGCTTCAAGCCTAACACACAAGATACAGAGACCATTGATGCCTCTGATCCCTTTTACATACACCATGCTGATCAAACAGGTCTGACCCTTGTCACGCAACTTCTAGATGGTGACAATTATGCAACTTGGAGTCGGGCGATGTTGATCAACTTGGAAGCAAAAAACAAACTCGGTTTCGTTGACGGCACAATCAAGGCACCGCCAACAACTAGCGCCAAATACCTATTTTGGAGGAGATGCAATAAGTTGATTAAATCTTGGATTCTCAATTCCATTAGCCCTTCATTGGCTAACACTGTAATTTATGCCGACACCACCGTTGAGGTTTGGTCAGATCTCAAAGAGCGATTTTCTCAAGGGAATGTGTCTCGTATTTTTCAGATCAAGCGAGAAATTGCTGAGATGCGACAGCACCAGCAGTCTATTTAAACATATTACAACATGCTTAAAGGTCTTTGGGATGAGTTGGGATCATATCTTCTCATGCTATCATGCCAATGTGATCCAGCATGCAAGTGTGGAGTCATGAAGGAGCTTGCTGACAGAGAGCAACAAGAACAGGCACTCCAATTTCTTATGGGCCTAAATGATACTTATTCAGCTGTTCGTACGCAGATGCTCATAATGTCTCCCTTACCTACGGTGCGCAAGGCATATGCCATGCTCCTGCAAGAAGAAAGACAGCGACAAATAACTGAGAATAGCACAATCAGTTCTGTTCATGCCATGAACACATCAAAGAGTACCAACAAACAGCCTCGCAAAGTGCACGACGATGACAACAAGAATTTACATTGCACACACTGTAATGGAGACACACATACGGTTGATCGCTGCTACTACCTTAATGGTTTCCCAACATGGCCCAAACTACATAGAAAGGCAGTCAAGCCACCTAACAAGAACAAGTGTGTGGGCGCCAACAACACCACCCAGGAACCACAAAAGGGAACCGTTACTCAGACTTTGGATGATCTGAAATTCACCCCTCAAGAAGTGAATCAGATCAAGTCCTTTTTACGAGGTGATGGTAGAATTCAAGCCTTTGCAAATGCTACAGGTATATCACATGACTCTTGGATAATTGATAGCGGTGCAACAGACCACATTTCCTTTCACCCAAATTGATTCCTAAGAAAACCACTTTGTCTAATTCTTCAGTCAACATGCCAAATGGTTGACAGGCACATATCTCTTGTCTTGGTTCTATTCAGATCACTCCTCATCTAAAATTAGAAGACGTGCTTTGTGTTCCTGGTTTTCGAGTTAATTTAATGTCCGTCAATAAATTAACCCGTCATCTCCATTGTCTTATCTCATTCTTCCCTACTTTTTGCATCATGCAGGATTTAACAACGAAGAAGATGATTGGGTTGGGGAAAGAGCATGATGGTTTGTACTATTTAGTACCGGTCACCGAAGATTTTCTTCGTGAGCGTGGTTCCAGAATGGCAGCTGCTGCGTTGTCCTCCACTCCTGATCTTCGGCATAAACGCTTGGGTCACTTGTCTACTGGCCCAATGCGTGTTTTATCTCAAACAGTCCCTTCCATTTCATTTCATTTTCATTCTCAATGTGATGTGTGTCCTCTTGCCAAACAGACCAGATTACCATTTTCTCTAAGTTCAATTTCAACCAATAAACCTTTTGAGTTAATTCATTGCGATATATGGGGTCCTCATCGATTACCCACTAGCTCAGGTGCTCGATATTTTTTGACTATCGTAGATGACTACTCACGTTTCACATTGTTGTTCCTCATAAATCTTAAATCTGAGACACAAGAAAAGATCAAACTTTTTTTTGCCTATGTTAAAACTCAATTTCATTGCGACATTCAACAGGTGCGCAGTGACAATGGTGCATAATTTCTATCCATGCGTTCTTTTTTTGCTCAAATGGGCACACTATGGCAACATTCTTGTTCACACACCCCCCAACAAAATGGGGTTGTGGAACGCAAACATCGCCATCTTCTCACTGTTGCCCGTGCTTTATATTTTCAAGCACAAGTTCCCCTCAAGTTTTGGGGAGAGAGTATTCTTACCGCAGCTTATATCATTAACCGTTTGCCCACATTAGTGCTCTCCAAACGATCACCCCATGAGGTTCTCTATCACACCCCACCTTCCTATCGTCATTTTCGTGTCTTCGGTTGCCTTTGCTACTCCACTCAAACAAATTCTCTCCACAAATTTGATGCACGGGCTCGACGTTGGATCTTTGTTGGCTATCCCGCAGGCCAGAAAGCTTATCGTTTATATGACCTTGCAACTCAGCAATTCTTCTCCAATCGCGACGTCGTCTTCCACGAACATATATTCCCATTTTCCACAATTTCTCAGCACACCCAACCAGCACTCCCTCACGGCCCAGTCTTACCATATCGCCCACATGACCCATTTCCTCCTTATGCCACTTTCGAGCAGCCCATTATCACCTTGGAAACAGATAAACCCTCCTCAGAAACAGTTTCCCTCTCCTCAGATACCCATCACCACTCTGAGTCTATTGCTGATCCACCAGCAACCCTCACTCCTTTAACATCCTCCGATAATCCCATCTCAGCTTCTTCCTCTCCAGCACTTCGAAGCAGAACTCGTTCTCAGCAACCCAACGTACGCCTCCTCGACTACGCATACTCACTGGTGACTGCTCCTACTCCCACTCCATCGTCTTCTTCGGTGTCAGGTACTCGCTATCCTCTCTCCAAATATCTTTCTTCTTCTCATTTATCTTCCTCATATCGCTCTTTTCTGCACAATATTACTACCAGTGTCGAACCCGCTTCTTTTGCACAGGCTAACCTTGATCCCAGGTGGTGTGCCGCCATGGCAGCTGAATTGCAGGCTCTTGAACAAAATAATACATGGACTCTCACCTCCCTACCTCCTGGCAAACGTGCTATTGGGAGCCGATGGGTTTACAAAATCAAGCATAAATCAGATGGCTCTGTTGAGCGCTATAAGGCGCGGCTAGTAGCCAAAGGCTACACCCAAACTGAAGGCTTGGATTATTACGAGACTTTTGCCCCGGTGGCCAAATTGGTCACTGTTCGATGTTTGTTAACAGTGGCTGCTCATCACACTTGGCCTCTTCATCAACTAGACGTCCAGAATGCTTTTCTCCATGGTGATTTGGAGGAAAAGGTTTACATGTTACCCCCACCTGGCCTTCGTCGACAGGGGGAGCACTTGGTTTGTCGACTCCGGAAATCTTTATATGCCTTAAAGCAAGCTTCAAGGCAGTGGTTTTCCAAATTTTCCACAGCTATTCAACATGCTGGTTTTCGGCAATCAAGGGCTGATTGCTCTATGTTCACTCGTGTAAAAGGTAAATCCATGACTGTGGTATTGGTCTATGTTGATGATATGATCATAACCGGAAATGATCCCACTGCCATACAACAATTAAAGGACTTTCTTCATCATCAATTTCGGATTAAAGATCTTGGTTTGCTAAAATATTTTCTCGGAATTGAAGTAGCTCGCTCCAAGGAAGGCATCTCCATTTCACAGAGAGTATATTTTAGACATACTGGATGATGTTGGTTTGTTAGGGGCTTGTCCTGTGGATTTTCCCATGGAACAAGACTTAAAATTACAGTCGACAGAAGGAGAATTGTTGAAAGACCCCACTCGTTATAGAAGAATTGTGGGGCGTCTCATCTATCTCACAATAACAAGGCCTGACATTTCATATCCTGTACAAGTCCTCAGTCAATTCATGAGCCGACCACGCAAACCACATCTTGCAGCAGCCATGCGTGTGTTGAAATATTTGAAGGGGTCAATAGGCCAAAGATTAATATTTCCCTCCAACAATTCTTTGCAACTACGAGGTTATTGTGATGCCTCGTGGGCATCGTGTCCTACAACAAGGCGTTCCGTTACGGGATACTGCATCTTCTTAGGTAACTCTTTGATCTCTTGGAAGACCAAGAAGCAGCATACAATATCACGATCTTCTGCAGAAGCTGAGTATAGATCAATGGCAGCAATTACCTGTGAACTCACATGGCTACGTTTTCTGCTACAAGATCTTCAAGTCCTCCATACCGCACCCACTCGAGTTCACTGTGATAATCAGGCCGCGCTACACATTGCGGCTAATCTCGTCTTTCACGAACGTACCAAGCACATAGAGCTAGATTGTCATCTGATTCGAGAAAAAATTCAAGCTGGGCATATCACAACTCATTTTACACCATCTAAGCATCAGGTTGCAGACTTGTTTACCAAAGCACTTGGTAAACTCATGTTTCAAGCTCATTGCCGCAAGTGGGGCATGCACAATATCCATGCTCCAACTTGAGGGGGAGTGTTGAAATATGCAAATCATATCACAGATTATGTGGAGAGAATTGTGATTTAGTTACCTTGTATTGGTCTTGATTATAGGATCTTGATTCCTTGTAATTACAGTACCTGCCTTGTATAGCCTAGCCCAACGCTATATTATTGTATAATGTATTCATCTTTAATATATCAAAAACAGGAGTCTTCTCCTTCATTAGACGTTGCCTAGCCTCTGTTTCTTTTCAAAATCTGCATAAAACAAACAGATGTCAAATAAGGGGGATTAAAGCTCACAGATATTTATTAAATAGAGATACACCATTAAGGGAATTTTGGGAGACAACAAGTTTATGCGAAGCATAAATGAAATTGAATATTACAAAGTCTCTTTCAGACGTTTAATCGAACACATGGTCGATACCAACAGAGGGGCAAATTTCGGCTACCCCAAAGGATTTTCCTGCGAGGAGAGGTGCAGCTACACCTCCTTACTCATGTGTAGGTCCGCCAGTGCTTGTAGACCCATTCTTAGACACCCTCCTCCCCCGGCTCTTTCTTCGATATAACTCAGACACATGCAGAAGTCATCCACCAACCCTAACAACATGCTGCACCGGAGGCGACTTGTGTGACTTGTGTGACTTGTTGACAAATTAATCAAGTATCCTTTTTTTATGGTTCCAGTAGATAGGAATATATATATATATATTTACATTTCATGGGGAAGCTTGATGATTTATGTGGTAGTGCTTTTAGTAGGATTTTGCCGTGGTATGCTCAAAGATTGCCTACTTGGACTGATAAGATATATAATTATGACCCAAAATCTGAATATGATGATCGTTCAGTACATGAACTAGTGAGATTCATTCGCAATGTTTTTAATCATTTTGATCCTAGTAAATATGCGATTAATGTGGTTAATGAAAGGTGAGGGATCTGTATTCTCGTGTGTTCGTGCTCAATTGGTTCAATTTGGCCAGTTTTCAGTCCAAATGCCCAGCCCAGTACCTTATTCGCCTTTTTAATTGTAATATTCAAAATGTGATCATATAAAAAGAGCAAGTGTTGTGCCATTTCAAGGTTTTTTTTTTCAAGCTTTATATACAAAATGAAATTTAGATTGATAGGCATGTTGAATTTTGAATCTTTTATGGAACTTAAGTTGACGCAGAAACAGATCCAGAGCAACATGATCAAATCTGATTCGGGTTTGGAAGATGATATAGGAATTAGGCAAAACAGGTCAAACACATTATATGATCCAATTTTTCTTCTTTCTTGTGTGGCATTTGGGTTAGTTATGCCTTTGCCAATTTGCTCCGACATACATGCAATCCTATGTACTACTGCATTTATGTCAAACAAATGGTTTTGTTTTCTTTACGAGAAAAAATGGAGTCATCACGAAGTAGAGGGCATAAACAGAATAAAAAGATACTCAGTGTGCAGCTTGGGTTGCTTAATGAATGATACTAGTCACACAATTGCGAAGGATCAGATTCATATACCAATATTTATAGTTGATACAATTGATACGAAAGGTAACAATCCAAACCCCAAAACTTTAGGCCTTAATTACATGCTACAAACTACATAACGAGTTTAAGCAGTAAGTACTAATAAAATACCACGTTGGCCTTGCTAAAAAAGAAAAATCTTACAAGACCCCAATACAACACAACAAAATTCTCAGCAGTGGTTTGTTTTTAAGTGTTTCCAGACAACCTATCACTTTCAACACTCATAATTCTACAAGATCGGCAACTACTGTTGCTTTGCGTTACTACCAGAGTCTTGAGGTGTTTTGACAATGCTTAATTGGCCACCTTCCTTGTTTGCAGCAGTGGCGGCCTTCACCTCATTGCACTGGTTTATGAATTTTGTTATCTCCTGATACATCAAATACAAAGGTAAGAAGCCATGAGAAAGATCAAAGTCAGAAAGATCAATCGGTGTACATATATTACTTATTAGGAATGGGTATTGGAATTATTCCAATTCCTGGCTTCCCCTACGTTCACTAACACATAAGGAATAAAAAAATTATGTCCTAAGCCAATAACTTGAAAACCAAGAATTAGATTTTGATTGGGGGGAGTAGTTGATCCTATTTTCATTCCTCTCTTCCCTTTCCTAATTTCTCCGATTCATGACTTCCCCGTTCTTAAGTAATTAATCTTAAATACGACAGGAATCAGGAGCAAAAGTTGCACATAAACTTATAGGTTTTGGTCCTTAACATAGACTTGAGTTCCCACATCCTATAATCCAAAAACATATAAATGTTGGTGGAGTTTATTAACACATCCACTGAAGTTTTTCAATGAGAGAAATATTTAGATCGTTGGAGTTGAATAAATTAATAGGAAGTATTGACTCAGTAATCAGTATACTATCTAGCTACTAGCACCTACTTCCAAGTTTGTAACAAGGTGACTAAAACTCCCCACTTCTCACACTAAGGTCTTCTCATCTCTAACAATGTAAAATCTCCTACCAACAAATTTTGGACACTTGATAATTATTACCATAGATAGGAAACAAAACAATGTAAGCACAAATACTAATAACTTGAACTTGACAAAAATCTAATGCATTATAACAAACCCAAAAACAGCACCACAGTTTACTGGGAAAATATTGATTCTAGCTATTCTCAAAATCATATAAGATTTGGCGGCTGCATCATCATAAATAATGGCAGCATTGTCTAAGCAGCAGACTATTTACTTCAAACCCACAACAGGGAATCCATAGTCAAAGTTATAATGTCTGCACTTGTTTTTCCAACTTATCATACCCTTGTGCAAAAGAAATTACCCAAATAAGACCAAAACAAAAGGTACGAAAAGGAAATGAAACAGAACAGAGTAAGCCTATGGAAATATCTGTGGAAGAGAATTTGATTGCCTGCAATATAAACTGAAAGAAAGGACATCACCTGTAAATTAATTGCACTTTGAGGCACTACATAATCAAATGATCCCAAAGAAATACTTTAAGGTCTACCCATATTCATCAAACTGCATGAGTGTTAAGTAGAATTTTGAGCAAGGCCATTACCTAAAATATCAATCTTGAGAACCAATTAATCCAATTTCTCATTAAAATCGAAAACATAATAAAGAGAATAAAAAATAAAAAAATATAAAAAATGGGCAAAGGGCTAAAACTCTCAATTTGCCAGTTTCATGGTTACAAACAATTAGGGTTCACTGAAACGCGCACAAAAATGATAATTCGGGACTGCAAGTAATCCATTACTAACTAAATCAAATATTAGAAAAATATAATGAGAGAGAGAGAGAAGAGAACATACACGATCGGCATCCATATCACTGCTGATTTTAGAAGGTTTGATTACTCGCTTCCCTTTGCGAGTTTGAGTGATTTTTCCATGGCGGCTGGGAGGAATCGTTTTCTTCTTCTGCTGGCCTTTGAATAGCTTCCCTTTCTGCGTCATCGCTCTTTACTCTGTCTTACTTCTCTCAGTTCAGCCTTCTCTCTCTTTTCTAGGGTTTTGGGGGTTTATAGGTTTGGGAAAATTCTATATGCACCCAACCATACGTTCAGCACGCCCAACAAAAATAAAAGGAAAATATTAAATTCCCGATTTACCCCTAGTCGCAGTTTCATGTACATAAATAATTCTAAGAAAAAAAAAATAATTCTTTAAAAAAATTATGCACATATATCAAACGGATGATTAACTTAAAAAATTGGAATTCCTACTTATGGACGAAAGAGGCAAATATTTTCTTTTTAGTATTTCTACGGTTTGATAAATAAAAATGAAAATCTTTGGTGAATATGATAATAAGATAATATTTATTTGTTACGGAAACAAATAATAAATTAGTAGAATTAACGCCAAAAACTAATAACATGTATGGACAAAAGAGGGAACTTGGGCAAACTATGGGGCAAAAAGTGTAATTTGGCATCAAGAAAATAACAAAATTATAAACAAGAAGAAGAAAAGTCACTGCCAAAAATTAAAACAAAACAAAAAATGGTCACGACTATTGTGGCACGGTTAAAAGTGGGACTTTGTAACGGAAAAGAAAGAAAAAAGAAAAAGAGAGAGAGAGTAGAGATATAAACTGTTCAAATCATCGCACGGTCAAAAGCGGGATTTCTTAATGGATCCGCATTGTGGGACTTCGTAATATATGAATTTGAATTCAAATGATTTTTTTGTAAAAATTATATTTCAAAGAATATCTAAAAGATAGACAATTCATATTATTAAAATACAATGCGAGTGGACCTACTTGAGGTTGAGGGGCAACTTGTCCCTTCCGGGGGAAAGTAGATATGAAGCACTACTAGTACCCTTGAATCCTTCGACCCAAAAAAAAAAAAAAAAAAAAACAACAACAACAAATGAAGGATTCTCCTGCAAGCTGCAGCAGTTGGACTGATACCAAGGTAGAAACAAGTTTTCCATGCCAAGGTAAAAAAAACAATCACAGTGAATAAAATCAAGTACATGAGAGACTTTTTTTTGTTTTAGGAATGCTCACATCCGGATTTTTTGTTTTTTATTTTATTTAAGGGAAGAAATGTGAAGTTTTTCATTACAAAACAAAAACAAAAACTTTCGTCGCCTGAGAGATTCGAACTCTCGCGGGGAAACCCCATGTACTTAGCAGGCACACGCCTTAACCACTCGGCCAAAGCGACTCTGCTGTACATTCTCTCTCTGTAACTAATTTAGACTAAAAAGTTGGGGGGTTTTACTGAAAACATAAACTCACCCGCGCGCCGGGCCCTTGTTTATTATGCAAGCGGATGCCATTTAAAAACCCTACCTGTTTTATTTGTTTATTATTCTGATATTCCTTTTTTAGGACAGCTTCGATATGATTTGTACAAAAACACTACTATACCACATGTAATCAACTCTTGACCCCTCACATAATCTATCTATATATAAAGTGAAAGACAGAACATTCAAAATACCACAAATTGTCATTATATAAAGTTTTCATTAAATAATAATGATAATATAATAAATTAAATTTTTTTCATATTAAAAAGATTTTTTTATCACAAATGGTCCTTCACGTTTACGAAATTATCACGAATGGTCATTGAGGTTTTTTTGTGACACTAATAGTCCTTAACGTTTGGACTTTTTATCACAAATGATCTCTGCCGTTATAAATTCTGTTAAGTGTGACGTGGAAGATAAGTGGAGCCCACATGTCCAATTACATTATGACATATGGATAAAAAATAATTAAATAATTTTTTAATGAAAATTCCAATTTTTTTTTTCTGCAACTTTTCATCCCCCTTCCTTACTCCGTCTCTCTACCCCTCTGCCCTCACTCTCCACCCTTTGCTCTCCATCTCTTCTCCCCCTCGGCCCTCACTCTCCACCCTTTGCTCTCCATCTCTTCTCCCTGTCAACTCCAATCGCCAAACTTCTACTAAGCTAATCATTTTAAAAAACACCAAATATTGTGATATGCGTACAAGTAGTTGAATTTCTAGAAGTGTGTATCTTCTACCTCAAAAACTATCCTAGTCCTCCATGGAATCAGCTGTACACCCAATAATCAACCAAAAAACTAGTATATTAATAACTTAAGCCGATCTGCTTGACTTAGAGGAACAAACCCAAATCAAATCACTATGGAAACCGTGGAGTACATAGAGTACTTGAATTTTGGACCTGGATCAGATTTAAGGCACTAGGTCAAATGGGGAGGCTATAAAAAGAATTGCAGTGAAGAGATTGCGAGGCAGTTTACAGTTGGTTTGTTCTTACATGGAGCAAGTCATTGGCTAAAGACAACAGGCATTCCACTTTCTTATGGTTCATAAGGAGAAGGAGACAGGGAGATGGAGAGCAAAGGGTGGAAAGCGAGAGAGACGGAGTAAGGAGGGGGATGAAAAGTTGCAGAAAAAAAAAATAAATATGGAAATTTTCATTAAAAAATTATTTAATTATTTTTTATCCACGTGTCACAATGTAATTGGGCAGGTGGGCTCCACTTAGTCATACTTAACAGAATTTGTAACGACAGGGACCATTTGTGATAAAAAGCCCAAACGTTAAGGACTATTAGTGTCACAAAAAAACCTCAATGACCATTCGTGATAATTTCGTAAACGTGAATGACCATTTGTGATAAAAAAAAAAACCTATTAAAAAAATAAAACTATAAACTGAAATAAGAACATGAGACCTATTTTTATGGGATACAACTTTTCTCATTTTGTTTTTGGAATTATCTTTCCTAATTCTAAAGTAGAAAAAAAAATAATAAACCAATTGGCACAGGCCTGAGCCTGTTCAGACTAGGCGACTGCACAAGGCCCCCAAAAATTTAGGGCCTTCAAATTATTTTAAACTCACTTATAAAAGAAATCAAAAAAGGCCTTTACTTCTCGGAGACTTCACTTTTTTAATTAAAAAAAAGGTCTTTTGATAAAAGAAAACAAGAAAATTGGCCTATTTTTACCTAATTCTTATAATGTGTTTTCTAGCCAGTGTTTTGCTCTTCCCAAAGTCTTCTTCTTGAGCCCCCTCCTCTCTCTCTCTCAAACTAAATCTGTCTTTTGAACTTTTTTTTCTTCCTTCAAATCAACCAAAGCTTTGTGATTCAATTCGATTAAAATTCCCTGAGTGTTTATAATAGTTTGAGTTTTTGAAGTGTTGGTTGCTTCATTTTGTTGTTTTTTTGTGGTTAGTTTTTGAACAACATTCCTTTTTTTTCTTTTTTTTAATAATGTAAAAGACAATTAAGTGGACTATGAATATGAGAAAGTAAGTGCAGTTGACCATCTCATTGGTTTGCCATACTAAAAACGGAGTAATTTATTTGATCATCCTCTACAACCGCATATACACCTCACCTCCTAAACCACGCTCCTCCCAATTGTACACAAAACACTCCTCACTCCTCCCAAACGCGGCGAATCACAACTTACAACCATCAACAACACAAAATACAAAACCAGGCTCACTAGACTTGACTGCAGAGGATTAAGAAACCCAAACCCGCTTCTATAGCTTCTCGTAAAGCCAACGATTTCCAAATATCAAACCACACTCTCCCTCACAATTCTGAGAGAGAGAGAGAGAGAGAGAGAGAGAGAGAGAGAGAGAGAGAGAAGCCACAACAACACATAAGAAAGACGCCAGTGTCATCTTTTACTTTCGTTCTCGTATAAAAATTCACACACAAATCACATTCAAAACCAAACCCTAAATTCGAAAAAAGGAAACAAAGACAAGAATAAAATTCCTCTCATATCCGGTGCCCCTTTCTCTCTCTCGAATCCCCCAATTATTCCGTTTTCGATAAAGATTGAGTTGGGGTTGGGGTCAATTCAATTTTTGAGCTATGGTATGTATAATATGGGTGAATTGATCAGTATCGATGGCACTTGTGCCCGACGCGCCGTACATGTAGGCGAGGACGATGGCGGGAGCAGTGAGAATATTCCTTAGGTAAAAAATTGTGCGCTATTTAATTGGCCAATTGTTTAGACTTAAAATAGGAATATTATCATAAATTAAGGATTTGATTTTCATTAATTCTCCCTGATTAATCCAATCTCTCCATTTAAGGGAGAGAATAATTCCCTTATATATGGGAATTATTCTCTGAAAAACCGTAGAAGGCAAGAGCACTATAAATACATGGCTACACCACATACATGAGGTAAATTCCAAAATTCCTAAGAACTATCTCTCTCTCTCTCTCTCTCTCTCTCTCTCTCTCTCTCTCTCTCTCTCTCTCTCTCTCTCTCTCACACACACACACACGGCTCTGGCCACCTGGTTCTCTCGTACCATAGAGAAAACTCCGGCCTTCTTTGTTACTTTTGTATCTTCCTCAAGATCATCTAATTGACTTAGGCATTGGGGGGCCTTTGGCTAACACCTCGAGCTGTGGTCTATTTACTCCAACCTTTTTTCGCAGGAATTGAGGAAGAAGAGAGAGAAGGAAGCTTGAAGGGTGAAGAATCTCTTGCGAATATTCTTCCGTGAGAATTTTGCTCAAACATAATACATCTGGATTTTTAAACTTCTTTAAAAATTTTATCTCAATTGAATACACCCCTATAAAACTCGTAAAAACTCAAATTACTAAATGGCCGTATAAACATATCAAAATTGCAGCCCATGGCACTGCTTTTTATGTATTAATAGTTCATGCGACTACTTTTTATGTATAAATAGTTCATGCCATTGCTTTTTATGGATTAACAGTTCAAGCCTCGGTACACTTAGTAGTAGGTCATCTATATTTGGATTGTAGATTGTCGTCGTATTTTTTGATGTGGAGCTTACACATCATGGTTTGTATCAAGCCATATTCACCAACAATCTCCACTTTTGGCGAGATCCAAGCCAAGGTAACCCACCCTATCACAACACTCTCACTTTTCAAGGTTGACATGGTTCCTGCAACTCCACCTCTTCCAACAATGATTTCTTGAGCCTTGCTAGGAGCTCTTACTCCACCTAAGCCTAAGATTTTCTTGAGTTTTGCTAAGAGCCCTTGCTCCACCTAAGCTTGGGATATTCTTGAACTTTGCTAGGAGCCCTTGCTCCACCTATAGTTAACCGCCCCTAGGATTTCGTTGAGTCTTTTCTTCACTAGCCTTTTGCTCTACTAGCCCATTTCACCTTTCTCCGTCGGTCTAGGAATTTGCTTCAGTTGCCTCCTCAAACATGTCAATGGCTCCATCACTATACTCAAAGGCATATACTCAAAAGGGAGTGCGATACCCCATCACTATACTCAAAGGTATACATTTTTTGGAATAAAATTAAGGGAGATTCACTATTATACCCAATATGGGGGTCAAAATTATAAAAATACCCTATATAAAATGGACTTTAGAAACACACCCAAAGTCCATTTACAACATAACAAAAAAGCTTTTAACTTCTTATAAATTACAAAACTGCCATCAATTTATTAAAACAAGCCCAACCCCAAAATCTCATA
Source organism: Prunus persica (assembly GCF_000346465.2). NCBI lineage: Eukaryota > Viridiplantae > Streptophyta > Magnoliopsida > Rosales > Rosaceae > Prunus > Prunus persica. The sequence goes on from NC_034010.1 coordinate 2,427,510, forward strand.
AAAATACCCAAAGCACTCAATAGGGCATCAAAGTAATTTAATAATTAATATTAAATTCAATAAGGCCAGCTATCATTTTTTGGGTTTTTTTTGGGTTTGTTTATAGGAATTCAATTGTGTAGGGTTTATTTATAATATTAGTGCTAGAAATGGGTATATCACTAAATATCTCTAAAATTAAATCCTTACCCCATCACTATACTCAAAGGCATATATTTTTTGGAACAAAATCAATTCCTTGCCCCACAACTATACACAGAACTACAAGAATTTAATATTGTAGTCTAGAAAAGAAGAAAAAAATTGTACACACACATCAAGCATGGCTCTTTCTAGAATAACTTGGCAAAACATAAATTAATGTATAACTGGTTTATTATAATCATAAGAACAAAGAAAGATTATAACTTCTAATTATGTTATAAAATGTACACTACTACTACGAAAAAGGTGTACTATACATAATATAGAAATAAAAGCAGGATACTTGTGATTGTCATATATATATATATATATATATATATATAAAGTGCTAAGGAAAGGTCTATATTGTTATAGTTATCTTTACTTCACCCCCCGCGTACTCCTCTATTCTTATATTTGAATTCCGTCTCTAAGCTTCCCCTTTAGTGCCCGCTGAGACTTATTTGTGTGTGTGTGTGTGTGTTTTTGTTCGTGTGCATGTGTGTTTGTTTGTTTATTTATTTTTTGTTTTAAAAATTAAATTCAATCCATAAAACATGTTTTACTCCAAGCCATTAATGATTTTGACTCTTTTATATTTCTCTCTTTTTCTTCAAGAGATCTTTGGAGTTTAACCTCTTTTTTTGGGGTATAAATGTTTCAATCCAGTAGAGTTTAAAGACACTGAGTATGATGAGATAAATTTAAATATGTTACTCAGAGAAGTAATGTCTAAAAGAAGTTTCATATTCAACATTCGGAAGTGACATCATTGGTGGCATATTTAATTATACAATAAAACCAAATAATTCTTTATATGCGCTAGCTCAGTGTTGGAAAACCATTCGGCTTGGAGGTCGCCATGCATCATGCGAAAGTTGTCTCAATACAACAGACTTAGAGCTTCGCAAGTATTGTCCTTTTAGTCGAGGAGCTATAGTTTGGATGTTAGGTTGCCTTCTAAAGTATTCCGATACAAATTTCATTGGTGTAAGTGACACGGAAAACGGATTCTGTGAGATTAGTTTTGAATTCAATGATAATCCCAAGTTGATTAAAAATAAACTCCGTGAGTTGTTCATTCGATTTAGTTATGTAGCTGTTCATGGGTCGTTGAAAGCTAAAGGGAAGAGGAACAATGTTAAAAGAGAAAAGACTTTTTGGTATTGTTGAATGTATAAGGGACCTTTTTAATATAGTGTAAGAATTGCCTTGATGTTGCAATAAAAGAACTTATAGATCATGAAATAAAATGAAACGGGTATGTGCTATTTATGCAAGTTGTCACACTATGAATTTTATAAATTTTACTAGGTAATTGTTTGGGCCTAAGAATTCCACACACCAGCTCATTTTGATGAAGAGGCCCATAAACAGAAAAACGGAAGAATGACCCTTGACTCCAGAAAGTAGCCCAATTGACATTAGAAGCCCATGTTTTTTGCAAGGGTCACAAAAATAACCAATTAAATGGTAATTCATCACCATAGTATGAAATATCGATAATATCGAGGAAATATCGAGGATATTTCAGTTTTTTCGAATCACGGATATTTCGAAACATATCCATGTATATATCGTATAAATATCGACAATATCGACGATAATATCGGAAAATATCGATGCCGATAATTTCGCTCACATTTCAGCAATATTTTGTCAAAATATCGGTGTAATATCGCTAAAATATCGAAAATATCGAAAATATCGATGTGAAGGGAAAAAAAAAGTTTTTTTTTTAAAAAAAAGGGAAAAAGGGGAGAAAAAAGCACAAAGGGGATATGAACCCCTCCCATTTTACTCCTCCAACACCTTAAACACCATATCACTTATGTTTTTGTGATAATATGCTAAAATATTAATATTTATATGGGTGGTATGTTAACAATTACATGCAAAACTATTTTGGGGATTTATCATTTGATGACTACTCTTCAGAATACACTTACTCTACACATAGAGATGATGAAGATAGTGAAAAATTTGAACCTCGTAGGAACTCTATGTGGTACTAAGTCACTCATGTATCTTACCATGCAATGTATAAAGTGTAAAATATTATAGTAAATCATTATATATAAATGATTACGGTGTATTTAATCTTTTTTCATTAATTATTACATATTTTTTACACTCATAGTGTTTGCCCGCTTGCTGTATAATCAACTTAAATTAGTTAAATCCATCATGCAATGCATTTCCTTCTAATTTTTTGTGATAAACTCATAGATAATTGACTAAATTAACATTCTCCAAAGTTTCAATAAAAATTTCCAAGTTTTTCTTACAATTTCCGTGGTTTTTATTCAATTTTTATCGATATCGATAATATCCCGATATTTCCATCGAAATTTCCATATTTTTGGACTACCGATATTTCCGATATCATCGATATTTTAGACCTTGTTCATCACCTAGCATGTCGAAAACCTCAAAGAAATTGGATTAAACCCAGCTTCTGAAAAATTCTCGTCACTTTGATCTCAAAAGCAAGTCAGCATATCTTTTTTACTAAAAAATGTTTTCCCAAAAGAGCCACACGTGACTTCCTGACTTTAAAAAATCAAAATTTTCAACTATCATAGAGGAGTTGATAGGGAGTTAATAAAAGCAGGTCTTATAGGAAGACTTCTCCATTGTTTGCAACCAAAGAAAGAAGATCAAAATCCCTTTTTATATACAAAAAAACTCTGTACCAAAGCAGGTGACCTTTCCAAGAGATAAGCAGACTACATTCTCAAGAGATAAGTAGTGAGCAATGGAGTTGTTCAACAGGAAAAGCAAACTGACCATCATGGCATATTGTGTCTTTCCTTCTTTACAAGGAACAAATAGAGAGCAAAAGGAGTTGATTTTCTTTTTGGGAAAAGCAAGGAAAAGAAAGATAGCTTCCCCTTTTTGTGGCATTTAAAAAGAAAGATCTTTTGAAAAGATTTGCCGCCCATTATTCAAAGATTAAAAACCCCACTCCGGCATTTCCTATAAAATAAGAGAGAGGGTGAACATATGAAAGACAGCAAAAAAAAAAAATCAATTAAGACAAAACTCTCAAAGTTAACTGACAAGAAAAAAAGATCAACCAATCTTAAAAGCTTTCAAATTCTAAAGCAACCAAAACTCTTTTGATTCACAAGAAACAAATCAGCTATGTTCGCACTAAAACTAAACATATAGAGATAAGGCTAACTTACAGGTGATGTGGATAGTTTAGACTCGAGGAGCCTTCAGTCCGTGGTGTTATTTCTCGGGACACGATGCTGGGTTCCGCCTAAGGAGAGGAACGGTAGGTGAGGTCTAAAACACAGGTGTGGTGCCGGCCGAAGACCCTCAAATGCCAAAGTTAGTGACTAAGAGCGATTCTATTGACAAAGTGGAAGCACAAGTCAATTTGGTTGGGCCAAAGGGCTTTATTTATAGAGGGTGGTGGGTGATCATTTAGTAATTAGTTCCGATGTGGGACTTGTGAGAGGGCCTTCGACGGTCAACACGTGCTCTGATAGGCCTTGGTGGGAGTTCCGAGGTTTACCCGAAAGAATCGGTCGGATGTGCTGACTGGTCGTTCGGCATCAGGTGCCGAAGATCTGTTCAAGGAATCGGTCGGCAGAACTTGCCGATTTGACGAATCATGTGTGAATCTGCGGTGTATGCTAATTACCTATTCAGCGTGGCTCACAGGTTCAGTTTCAACCTCGCTCACTTTCCTTGTGTCATGATGTGAGTGGGGGTCAGATATGGTACAAACAAGCTAGAATTCAAATCTATGTTTTCGGTTCAGTTTAGAGAAATAGTTTTATAAAGCGAGATTCTTCTCATTACAAATTTGATTCAGCACAAAACCAAGTCAAGCAGAGTCAGGGTTTTTCACAAATATGAAAACCTCAACAAATTTATAGAAAGCCTTGGTCAAGCAGAACAGGTACAATAACGCAGTTCTAGCTCAGTGACCATCAATCTAGCCACTTCTGTGGCCTTCAGCAAGCCTTCCATGACTCTAAATAAATTGAAGCTTTGCCAAACTCAAATGTTGGTATCGATTTCCAGCTGAAACTCATCAGTTGAAGGTGTTGACGATCCAATCCAGCACAGACATAGCCAATCCAGCCCTGTTCAGAAGTAGCTACCCAGCCAAAAATTAAAGTCCAACGCTCTGTTGTCTTTTCTGGAGTTGGCTTTTTCTCTTTCTGAGCTTTGTATTGGGCAGTTCTGCCTAAACAATTTACTTTATTTTCATTTATTTTGGCCATAACTACCAATTTTGTACTGTGAAAAATTGTGAAGTCCTCACCAGTTTGAGGCCAGAAAAGAACTTACTTGAGAGATATTCCTCACCTAAATTCACAATTGCTTGTTTAAAAGTCAGTAACTTGGGGCGTAAGTTATCTGTTTTTTAAAAGTCTGCTAGGGTTTTGAATTGCTAGTAGTGGCACGCTCACGCACAAAAGAAAGTTGACTTGTTGATCACCAATGGTTGTCAAGCCAATGAGGAATTTTACCATACCATCACAGGATTAAAATCAAAACGAGTGAGCAGTAATAAACTATTTGAATTATAGGGTTCATAAATGTTGGTGATGGTAATGAGAAAGCAAGTTCTATTCATGTTCCTATGTTTTATTTGTGCAATAATATAAATTAAAAATATTCTAGTAGCTACCTATTAATGGAATAAGCGGGATTTTAATTTTAAAAATAAACTAAATAGGATGCCAGCTGGTGTATGATGGGTTTTTTTTCTCCAATCTTATTGTTTTGGAATTTCTTTATAATAGTAACGCTTGAAATGATGATTCTAAATTTATACATAAAAAAACTTCCTAAATTATGGAGCATGGTTGAAGTATAAATTTTATAAAAAATTCTTAAAATAAATTATTAGTTTGTTTAGTTGATATATATCTCGAATCATTTGATAGAATTTTCCAAGAAAGCTTGACGACTTCAAACAGAAGAACTACAATTTTTTTTTCTTTTTTGGAAATATATATGATGAGATCAGTACGTAAAAAGACAAAAGGATTCATGGTGAATCTTTGTCTTATCTTCGTACTGAAAAATTTTCATTGCATCCAATAACCTAAAGAGTTGAATTAAAAGAAAGAAGGAATATATTTATAAATTAATATATATTATTTGTATTCAATAATACTTGAATTTTGTGTGTATTTTTAAAAATTTTGTAAACAATACATGTATTAAATACAAAAAATACATACGTACATGTTCGATACGAATATTGTACTATTGCTTTTTAAACAAAATTTAAAAAACCGAGTATAGCCGTGCAGCTGTACTATTTCTTTTAACAAATTAGAAAAAATCGAGTATAGCAGTGCAGCTATACTATTTCTTTAATACTAAAAAAATAAAGTATAACCAAGTGACTATACTATTTCTTTGTAAAAAAAGAAAAAAGGACCCTCCTAGTGGCAAATTACAACTTAAAAGTTCGGCAACTATATATTATTTTAATCAAATTTAATTAAATATATAAATATATATTATTTATATACAATAATACTTGAATTTTGTGTGTATTATTCAAAACTTTATAAACAGTACGTGGATTAAATATGAAAAATATGTACGTACATGTTCAAAATGAGTATTGTACTATTTCTTATTAAAAACCGAGTATAGCCATGCGGCTGTACTATTTCTTATTTAAAAAAATTAGGGTAAAAATTAGGGTACTTTTCCTTTCTAAAAACACAAGAGAAAAGGACCCTTCTAGTTGCATTAGTTTATACTTTATAGACATTAATTATTCGTCAAAATTTTGGCAAATTACAACTTAAAAGTTCGGCTATTATATATTATTTTTATCAAATTTAATTAAATATGAAAAATACATATGTACATGTTCAATACTAGTATTATACTATTTCTTTTTTTTTTTAAACCGAGTATAGCCATACGGCTATACAATTTCTTATTAAAAAAAATTAGGGAAAAAGATAATATCGCTGGGCGGCTATACTATTTATTTAAAAAAAATTAGAAAAACTGATTATAGCCGGACGACTATACTAATTCTTTCAAAATAAAAAAAAATAGAAAAAAGGACCCTCCTACTTACATTAGTTTATACTTTAGAGATATTAATTATTCATCAAAATTTTGGTAAAATTACAACTTTAAAGTTTGGCCACCATATAATATTTTAATATAATTTATTTTAATATATATTATTTGTATTCAATAATACTTGAATTTTGTGTGTATTATTGAAAAATTTGTAAGATATAAGTGTATTAAATATGAAAAATACATACGTCCACGGTCAATACGAGTATTGTACTATTTCTCTGTAAAAAAAAATAAATTAAAAATGAGTATAGCCGTGTGGCGGTACTATTTTAAAAAAAAATTAGAAAAAGTTAGTATGGCCAGTCGGCTACACTATTTCTTTAAAAAAATGAGTATAGTTGTGCGGCTGTACTGTTTCTTTAATATAAAAAAAAAAAGGACCCTCCTAGTTGTATTAGTTTATACTTTATAGCAGTCCTGATCTCTTGGACTACAGGGGTCCAAGAGATTTGTGGTCACTCACCTTTGGATGTAAATTCAACGGTTCACTCACTCTTGCACTCCTTTTAAGAAACTTTTTTGAACAATTGGATTAATATCCAACGGTGGGTGATCACAATCTCTTGGACTCCTGTGGTCCAAGAGATCGGGACTGTACTTTATAGATATTAATTATTCGTGAAAATTTTGGCAAATTACAACTTAAAAGTTAGGTTCCTATATAATATTTAAATATAATTTATTTAAATATTTAAATATATATTATTTGTATTCAATAATACTTGAATTTGAGTGGATTATTAAAAATTTTGTAACCAATACGTGTATTAAATATGAAAAATACATACGTACATGTTCAAAATGAGTATTGTAATATTTATTTTTTTTAAAACTAAAAAACCGAGTATAGCCGTGCGGCTGTACTATTTCTTATTTAAAAATTAGGGAAGAACAAAGTATACCCAGGGGGCTATACTATTTCTATTGAAAAATTAGCAATAGCCCCGCGGCTATACAATTTCTCTAAAAAACAATTAAACAATAGAGTATAGCTGTGAGGGCTATACGATTTCTTTCGGAAAAATCTAGAAAAAAGGACCCTCCTACTTACATTAATTTATATTTTATAGATATTAATTATTCGTCAAAATTTTTAAAAAATTACAACTTAAAAGTTCGGCTAGTATATAATATTTAAATATTTTAATGTATATTATTTGTATTCAATAATACTTGAACCTTGTGCGTATTATTGAAATTTTTGTGAATAATATGTGTTTTAAATATGAAAAATATGCGCGTATATGTTCAATACAAGTATTGTAATCCTTTTTTTAAAAAAATTTAAAAAACAGAGTATCGCCGAAAGGCTGTGCTATTTCAAAAAATTTGGGAAAAAAAAGTATGGCCGGTCGGCTATACTATTTCTTTAAAAAAAAAATTAGAAAAAACCGAGTATAGCCGTGCGGCTGTAATATTTCTTATTAAAAAATTAGGGAAAAAGAGAGTATTCTCGGACGGCTATATTATTTCTTTTGAAAAATTAGCAAAAACCGAGTATTGCCACTCGGCTATACGATTTCTTTCAAAAAACAGAGTATGGCCGGGTGGCTATACTATTTCTTTGTAAAAAAAAAAAAAGAACAAAGGACCCTCCTAGTTGCATTAGTTTATACTTTATAGATATTAATTACAACTAAAAAGATCGGCCACTATATAATATTTTAATGTAATTTACTTAAATATTTTAATCTATATTATTTGTATTCAATAATATTTGAATTTTGTGTGTATTATTGAACATTTTGTAAAAACAAATACTATATTAAATATGATAAATACGTAAGTACATGTTCCATAAGAGCATTGTACTATTTCTTTTTAAAACATTAGGGAAACATAGAGTATACCCCGGCAGCTATACTATTTCTTTTGAAAAATTAGCAAAACTAGAGTATAGCGAAAAAAGGAGTATAGACGCCCTTCTATACTATTTCTTTCTTAAAAAACTAAAAAAAGGACCCCTCCTACTTACATTAGTTTATACTTATAGATATTAATTATTTATCAAAATATTGACAAATTACAACTTAAAAGTTTGCCCCTATATAATATTTTAAAATAATTTATTTAAATATTTAAATATATATTATTTTTCTTCAATAATACTTGAATTTTGTGTCTTATTGAAAATTTTGTAAATAATACGTGTAAATATGAAAAATATGTAAGTACATGTTCAATAGGAATATTGTACTATTATTTTTTTTTAAAGGAGTATAGCCGTGCGGCGGTACTATTTCTTATTAAAAGAATTATGAAAAAAGCCAATATAGCCGGTCGGCTATACGATTTCTTTTTAAAAAAAACAGAGTACAGCCATGCGGCTATGCTATTTCTTTCTACAAAAACTAGAAAAAAAGGACCCTCCTGCTTGCATTAGTTTGTATTTTAGAGATATTAATTATTTGTCAAAATTTTGGCAAATTACAACTTAAAAGTTCGGCTACCATATAATATTTTAATATATTTTATTTAAATATTTAAATATATATTATTTGTATTCAATAATACTTGAATTTTGTGTGTATTATTGTGAACTTTGAAAACAATGTGTATTAAATATGAAAAATATATACGTACATGTTCAATACGAGTATTGTACTATTTCTTTGTAAAAAAATTTATAAAAATGAGTATAACTGTAAGACTGTACTATTTCTTTTTTCTTTTTTTTAAAAAGAAAAACCGAGCATAGCCGATTGGCTCTACTATTTCTTTAACAAAAAAAATAAATAAAAAGCAGAGTATAGGCGAGCAACTATATTCTTTGTAAAAAATAAAAAGAAAAAAACACCCTCCTAGTTGCATTAGTTTATAATTTATAGATATTAATTATTAATCAAAATTTTGGAAAATTACAACTTAAATGTTTGGCCACTATATAATATTTTAATATATATTATTTGTATTCAATTTTGTGTGTATTATTTAAAATTCTGTGAACAATACTATATTAAATATAAAAAATACATACGTACATGTTCAATATGAGTATTGTACTACTTCTTTTTAAAAAATATAAAAAACCGAGTATAGCCATGCGGCTGTACAGTTTCTAATTAAAAAAATTAGGAAAAAAATGCGTATGGCCGGTCGGCTATACTATTTCTTTTAAAAATTAGGAAAAAAAACCTATTATAGCTGATTGGCTATACTGTTTCTTTTAAAAAACTATTAAAAACAGAGTATAGCCGTGCTCTAAAAATACAAGAAAAATGACCCTCCTAGTTGCATTAGTTTATACTTTATAGATATTAATTATTCATCAAAATTTTGGCAAATTACAACTTAAAAGTTTACCCACTATATAATATTTTAATATATATTGTTTAATAATACTTGAATTTTGTGTGTATTATTGAAAATTTTGTAAACAATAGTGTATTAAATATGAAAAATACGTAGGTATATGTTCAATATGAGTATTGTACTATTTCTTTTTAAACAAAACCGAGTTTAGCCATGCGATTGTACGATTTCTTATTAAAAAATTGGGGAAAAAGCGAATATACCGGGTGGCTATACTATTTCTTTTAAAAAATTAACAAAAACAGAGTACAGTCGAGCGGCCATACGATTTTTTAAAAAACAATTAAAACAAAGTATAGCTGTGCGGCTATACTATTTCTTTCTTTAAAAAAAAAATGAAAAAAGGACCCTCCTACTTATATTAGTTTATATTTTAGAGATATTAATTATTCATCAAAATTTTGGCAAATTAAAACTTCAAAGTTCGGCCACCATATAAAATTTATATATATATATATAAAGCAAAAAAAGAAAGAGAATGGTGAAACATTTAAAATATCAGAAAAAGCCATTGGTTAATGCAAACATTAAGAATTAAATTATTAATTAAATAGGGATAATATGCTAAATTCACACTTTTTCATATTTAATTTAAAAAATTGAAAGAAAAATCAGATAATAAATTCTATTTTTATGAAACACAATTACCCATTATTTTTTTTTCTAAAATAAATTAATATTTTAAAAAAAATTCTCCCGTACAGAAAAACTAGTATATAAATAAATAAATAAATTCAAGTTAGAGTTGCCAGTTGCAGTTGCCTGCCACCAGTCAAAACAAAACCCCAGACGTCCCCTACAGACAATCACACGTAAACCCCTTTGCATGCAGCCATTCGCCGCGTGTCGAAATTAGAGCAACTGCCATTACTGCACTACAGATTTCTGCATAACAAAATAAAACACCACCACAAAATCACAGCCGTTAGCCATAGCAGAGAAGAAAAGAACTAACAACTGAGTGAGAGAAAATGTCAAAAATGGAGAAGGGGAAGGTGGAGAAACCAAATGCGAAAGAGAGAAGCAAACACGAAGAAGAAGAACTTCCTCTAATGGCGTTGAACCACGTGTCGAGGCTGTGTAGAAATGTGGAGGAGTCGGTGGATTTCTACACCAAAGTTTTGGGGTTCGTTAAGATTGAGAGGCCGCCAGCTTTCGACTTTGATGGTGCTTGGCTGTTTAATTATGGAATTGGGATTCACTTGGTGCAGTCAGAGGATGAGGAGAGGCTTCCTGCGGATACTGATCGCTTGGATCCCGTGGACAACCACATCTCATTCCAGGTTAGTTTTATTTTATTTTAATTAATTTCTTCTTCAAATTGTTACAATATTCTATTTATTTATTGAATTCTTGCCCAAATTCCTCTTTGTCATGTTCTCTTTCCTTCCTCTAATCCAATTGTCACCTTTGGCGTGTATGTATCAAGCCATATGATCCAACTAATTTTAGAAGCATGAAATTGTTTTTTATTCTTCTTTTTTCTCGAATACAATTCGGACTATTTATTTCAATTTTTTTGTTAGCTGTCGAAATTTTCTAATCTTTCCCAACATTTTGGAGCTCATTTGATAACCATTTCATTTGACAGTTTTTAGTTTCCATTTTTAAGAAATAGAAAACAGAAAACTCGTTTGGTAACAATTTTTAGTTGAAAAAAAAAAGTGAGAACTGTTTATTAGTGATTTGGTAATTGATTTCAATTTTCAAATTTCAATTTTATGTGGAACTTGGACATTGAATTTTTTCAGGGGGTCAAATTGTGAATTTGAGATCATAGAATAAAGGTGCATGTTATAAAGAGTTTGTAGTATTTTTCTGTGAATTTTTTTGAGTTACAATGGAGGTCCTAAGGCTTGGACTAGGTATGCAATCAAACGCAACAGCTGGACGGCAAAATCCAAGTTAGAAGGTTCCAAATATTGAGTTTCGGTAATTGGAGTGCAATGCATGTGTAGTGTGTAAAATGAGAAAAGAGCGGGAAAAAAAAAACCAAACAAACGAACATAAATTGGAAAAAGACTTCCAAGTAGTTTTGAAAAATGAAAATGAAATCCGTTATCAAACATGTTTACAGTTTTCACTTTCATCTTCCTTGAAAAAATGAAAAATGAAATAGTTATCAAACAACTCCTTAGTGTGCCCCTAAACATTAAATAATAGGCAAAAAGTCACTTTTAGTTTGATTTACCACTTTTAACTTTTGAAGGGCATTTTTGGTCCAACTTGCATCCCAGCCAACCCTCACCTCCATCCTCAACAAACCAATGCCTTCGACTTTTCCTTTGAGTCGGTTGGTGGTCCTCGTCCACCTCCGTTGTCCCACTCAAATTTGCACCCGTTATACTCAAATGTGCATTCGACTTCGTTACCCGATTCGCTTCAAGGACATTTTTCAACCACTCGGACATTGATTCAATCGACGGCCAAGCCAAAGCTCTCGTGGCGTGTCTCCGAAAAGTCCCTGCTTTGTATTTCAAGGAAGACTTTTCCCTAGAAGACGGTGCCATATTTTGATTGATCTTCCCGTTCACGAACATCTCTGAATTGGGAGAAGCTCTAGCATTACTTGGACGTGGTGGAGCTTCACTTGGTGAAAGAGACCTTGCTACTCCTTTGCGTTAAAATTTTTTATGGTTGGAGGCTCGAAGCCTGAATTTGCTAATCGTGGATTGGTTATCAAGGTTGAAGCTTTAATTGGAATAATTGCTCAGCAACCAAACAATTCTTCTTCCTTCTTGGTTTTCTTATTAAGATATCTTTTTATGTTCTTGATTTTTGAAAATAGTAACTGGTTGTTTTGAGTCCACAATGAGTAATTCTCATACCTCCAATTCAGGCCCCAAGAATGAGACCCCAAAATAGGATAATGGGACAACATGGAGGACGCTTGGGTTGTGCTCTGGACGCTCTGGTCAGTTCGGAAGAGGTGCAAGATTTGACAGAAACGCCCCTCAATAGATAACAAATTAAGAATAATTTAACAGAAATTGAGATTGTCCTTGAATTGCTTCAAATTAAAACCACATGGGCAAATCACAAGGATAAAAAAAGACTTTTTGCCTAAATAATATGTTAGTTTTAATCATGTGTCGAGCGCATGATGACGCTCTTTAGGTTATTTTTTCACTTTGCTTAAAAGGAAAGAGAGAGGAAGTAAGGGAAAGAAAGAAGGTTAGAAAATATGACATAATTACCCAAAAAAATAACTCATTTAAAAAAAAATGAAATTAACAGTAGGAGTATTATAACGTTTTGTAAGTTAGATGTTAAAGTCATATTGAAAATCTAATTTATTGAAAATCTAGGGGTAATGCGGGGACACTGACAATAGTTCAGTAGAGTGCTAAAGTTTTCCTCCTTTTAAAATGAAAAAATTACTTGCCTGCGACCATATTACTATGTCAAATGTTATAATATAGGTGAGCGACATAAATTATGTTGCTTTACTAATTGATAGACTATGTTACTTGCAGTGTGAAGACATGGAAGCAATAGAGCAGAAGCTGAAGGACCTGAATATAAAGTACATTAAAAGATCAGTGGAGGATGATGAAAATAAAACAACAATTGACCAGCTCTTCTTCAATGACCCAGATGGATTCATGATTGAGATGTGCAATTGTGAGAATATCAAGCTTGTTCCTGCAGGTCCCTTGGGGAACATAAAGCTACCAGTTGATAGGCATACTCCTCCTGTTGATCTCAACCAGAATGGCAAGGATGCTAATAAATAGGTTAATGTTTGGGCTAGGCTGCCAAATGTTAGAGAGTATGTTGGGTTATCTAGGTTTGCAATTAATTATTTTTCTTAGGAGTTTTTTTTTTTTTTTTTTCAATGTAAGCTAGGCCATTGCTAAAGATTTTCTGGCAATTCTCGCGGATTGGGTGGACTCAATTTTCGCAGATGATCTTGCTAGGGTTCACAAAACCCGCCTAGTTTGTATTAATCTTGTTTAATTGTTTTTGGGGTTGGGCCCCCCTTATAAAAAATAAAAAAAAGATTTTCTGGCAATTATGTTCCCATGCGTGCATTAGAGTGGAACTTTAAAGGCTAAAGTGTCGTTTTGCTCCTTGAATTATGACGTGTTTTAAACTTACCTCCGAATTATTTTGTTTGCCGATTTATCACTTGAACTCATTAACAATAGTCAATGTTGGACTTGCTGTTAGTTTTTTGAGGATTTCATCCATATTATCATTGGGGCATGTGCTTTGAATTTTGAGGACATTTCCATCACTTTTCAATCTCACCCACGCCAATCTTCTTCACACCTAGCCACCACTCCCCATTTGGAAGACCCCACCCTCCCTTCTTCGTTGTCCTTGCAATTTCTCACTACACCCACTTCTCCCGCAAATCTTTTATGTCTTGGTTCTAGTCCCACCCTCCCTGTAGTATGAGTTTCTTCCGCAAAAGAAAAAAAAAAAAAAATCATCCACTTCATTTTATGTGTAGAGAGGTTTGTAGAAGGAGGTATTGTAAAATTAAAATTTAGAAAGATTGAACATGGGTGGGCTAGAGTTGTGTGGGGCGGGGTGTAAAAGGTGGAGGTGGTTGTGGGGTTTTCGCTGGCTGAGGAGTCGTCGGGGTTGGAGTGCGAAAATTAAATTGGTGTTGGGGTAGGAGGTGGGGGGTGGTTGCGGGTGGGAGAAGGAGAGGTGGTTGTGGGTGTTGACGATTTGTTTTCGCCAGAAGTGGGGTGATGGAAGATTTTTTATTATTTTTTATTGTTTATTTTAAACAATAACTGGAAATACAAATTCATCACTTGGAAGGACTATAATGCCCTCAACAAACAAATCACATGGCCCCCACATCACTATTTAGACAGAAATCTAACTGCAAGTCCTACATTGGCTATTTTAAATTAGTAGAAGGACTAAATCGGTAGCCAAAATAATTCAAGAGGTAAGTTCAAATTGCCTAATAGTTCAGGGGCAAAACAGCTAAAAATTATTATTTTGAAGTTCTATTAGAGTAGTTAAGTGCAAATAGGTTAAGTGCAAATAGAACTTCAAGGGCAAGCTTGATCTCAAAAGATTCTTATTACAGTGTGGTTTTTTGATTTCTTATCCTACAACTAATTTAACTTTAGATTTTATTTATTTGCAACAAATGCAATCCTCAATGCCTAAGGGTTTGTAGCTCGAATGGTTAAAAGCAGCATCTGAATCTATGTTCAAATCGTCCTTCCCCTAATTGTGTCAAAAAACAAGATAGTCTTCAATCCGAGTCGAGTCTCAAAATTAGCAAATGTAGTCCTTAATGCTAGTTGAGTCTAGAAATCATGGTCCAAGGCCGAAGGCCCACATCCCTCATAAGTTTATCACATACCCCATCCATGTTAAGCCCTAAATATAGTTGCTATACGTTGGACTTTTGGACATAATCACACCAGAAATGAGAACCATACACGAAATAAGAAAATTGCAGGATACAAAATAAACAAATTAATTTAAAATTTTCATTAATTTAATTTTTATTTCTTTAACGTTCTTAAAAATTATTTTATTGTTAATTTTAAGAAATTTGCAAAGGGGAAAACTTATTTGTGAAAGAATAATGTTTAGAGCAAATTCTAGGGTGTAGAATGAACCCCTCAAAGAAATAACATATCTTGATGTTGGCCCAATGGCTTCTATCAACTTAGCCTTTAGGAGACCCTTGGTCCAGAATTTAAAAACACAACAAAAAAAGAGAATACAAAGTTTCCAAGAAATAACACGTGGCGACATCTCATTGGTTTGCCACACTAAAAACAGAGTAATTTATTTGATCATCCTCTACAACCGCATGTACACCTCCCTCACCTCCTAAACCACGCTCCTCCCAATTGTACAAAAAACACTCCTCACTCTTTCCAAACGCGGCGAATCACAACGTACAACCGTCAACAGCACAAAATACAAAACCAGGCTCACTGGACCCGACCGCAGAGGATTGAGAAACCCAAACCCGCTACACTACCATCTCGTAACGCCAACGATTGCCAAATATCAAACACAAAAACACACGCTCGCACTCTCCCTCACAATTCAGAGAGAGAGAAGCCACAACAACACAGAAGAAAGAAGCCAGTGTCATCTTTCACTTTCGTTCTCGTATAAAAAATTCACACACAGATCACATTCAAAACCAAACCCTAAATTCGAAAAGGGAAACACAGACGAGAATAAAATTCTTCCAATTCCCAATAAAATCCCCAAATTCTCTCAGATCCGGTGCCCCTTTCTCTCTCAAATCCCCCAATTCTTCCGTTTCAGATAAAGATTGAGTTGGGGTTGGGGTCAATTCAATTTTCGAGCTATGGCGTGTATAAAAGGGGTGAATCGATCGGCATCGGTGGCGCTTGCGCCCGACGCGCCGTACATGGCGGCGGGGACGATGGCGGGAGCAGTGGATCTGTCGTTCAGCTCCTCCGCCAACATTGAGATCTTTAAGCTTGATTTTCAGTCCGACGATCGTGATCTCCCTGTAGTGGGTGAGTCCACGAGCTCTGAGAAATTCAACAGGTTGTCGTGGGCCAGGCCTACTGGATCGGGGTCTCAGGAGTTCGGGCTAGGGCTCATTGCTGGTGGACTTGTCGATGGGACTATTGATATCTGGAACCCACAAACTCTGATCCGGTAATTCCCTTTGAATTTGGCGTTTCTTTTTGCTTCGGATTGGAATTGAATTGAATTGAATTACGTTTGTGGACGGTCGGGTTTTCTTGGATGTTCGGAAAATGCGGGGAAGTCGATAATTTGTAAATTCTATAGTTTATGGGTGTTTGACTCTGATCTGAGTAATAGTCTGATTGGGGTGACGGGAAATTGGGGTTAAAGAGACTGGAAATTGCGGTTTACTGTTGTATGGTGATTGAATCTCATTTGGATTTGCTCTTTTTATCCAGTTTATTATTATTATTGGAGTGAAATGATAGTTTCGGCTAATGGGAATCCAAATGTAGATAAATGTGAATTGGGATTTTCATGATTTCTATGAAGGGTAACTTTTGCAGAGTTGATTTCTATAAATAAGGTGGAAGGAAATAAAGGGTATATGAGAGTCATGGTTTCTGACTTCTGAGAAACCAACGGATTACATTAATTGTACGTTATGATACTCTGTTCGAATTCGCTTTAGGTAAAATTCGGTTCCCTGTTTACTGTTGACAGTATGCTTGGCTTCTAGGGAGGTTTAGTACACTTGAAATAACCAAATCGAGGTGCTGGTTAAATACTTCGCTTTGATTATTTTCTTGATAAAATAAGTGAAAATTTTAAGGTCTTGGCGACAAATTGTTTGCCATTAAGATAGATCCGGAATAATGTCACGTGTCTCCTCCACTGATGATAAATCAATCAATATTTCTTTGAAGTTGGTGGTTTCTTCAAGGTTTTTCAAGATTCTAGAAGGAAGTAGTTTCTAAGATAATATTGGTGAAGCAAACAGATCCTTATGGATAAGAACCAAAAGCCAAATGATTTTATGCATATTTCTTTTATAATTTCATTTATTCATTCATGCAAATTATTGTAGAGCAGCCCTTGAATTTTAATAGGATGTGCATGGAAGTGATTAATATGGGATATAAATATGATAATTGCTTGGGCATAGATAGCATAGATCATGCTTTTGAGTATTTTCAGTTCTTTTATTTATTCGCATGAAGTCTTTAGCAGTGTATACTTACTTGAATAATTTATTATTTGACTCAAAACTCCTGTTACTTTTAGTTGTTTTTTGAATATCACACATAAGAAAATATTAATGGTTATTTCTGCCACCTAGTTTTGTGAAACATTTTCTTTTATATTTGAGAAAGTATTTTTGGTTTTCTTTGGAAAGGCCTTAGTTTTTATTATTTCTTATCCTTAGTCCTGAGGCAGGTGTAAGTGCTTCAGTTGGGCATCTCACAAGACATAAAGGGCCTGTAAGTTTTCTTCTTTTTCAGCATGCATGTCTTTTTGCTGGTTCTTTCAATGCTTGGAATCTGATGATTGGGTAGGATATTTTCTCAAACTCTAAAGTTTTAGTTTTGTTATTTAATTCCAGGTTCTTGGTCTTGAATTTAATGCAATTGCACCAAATTTACTTGCATCTGGGGCTGATGATGGTGAAATTTGCATATGGGACTTGGCCAATCCTGCAGAGCCATCTCATTTTCCACCTCTCAAGGTTTGTGGTTATTAGTTGTTTTAAGTTAATCGGAAGTAGATTGCATACGTTTCCTACTAGTCTGTGTTGTATGGTTTATCCTCAATTTTTGTTGTAATTAATTCTCTTTGGTCATTCAGTTTTTTAGTTCATCTGGGCTTTAGAACCTTTAGTTTAATTGCCATACTTCACTTTTACAGTCTACATGAAATGCAGTTATACATACTTTTAACTACCACTTTTGACTTTTGACTTGTACACATGTATGTACATTTAATATATCTGTGATTTGGTAGAAAAAAGTAATGAAAATACTAGTTTTTACAATTTAGATGACAAAGAATGAGAAGCAAGTTGGATGTAGAATGCAATATACAATCATAATAAGCAAAGAGAAGTGGACAATTGGAAAGGATGCTAGTCCTTTTCTTCAAATTATTCTCATAACTTATGGAGGCATATCTCTATTGTGACTGCATTCCTCAGGTTATAACAGAAGTCTGTAATTAGACCCCTCTTTCTGTCCATCTCTGCTTGAAATGACTTTTTCTTTCGGATTTTCTCTAGTCATGAATATATTAAATCTAGATGGACTTCATCTGATCCAAATTGTGAGATCTTTATGCAGGGTAGTGGTTCTGCTGCCCAGGGTGAGGTTTCATTTTTATCTTGGAATAGCAAGGTCCAACATATATTAGCATCCACTTCATATAATGGTTCAACTGGTGAGGAATATTCTTTACTCGTGAAGTTATCTTTCTCGACTCATTTTATCTAATTTGAGACTTCAATATTTTATATTTTTCAGTGATTTGGGACCTAAAAAAGCAAAAGCCAGTGATAAGGTACTTTGTTTGTTTTCTACTGTGAACTAGTATTTTAAAATCTCAATGGTTATCTGGAATGCCCACTTCCATTACCTAACTTGACCTCCTTTGACTGGCAGTTTTACAGATTCAGTTAGAAGACGGTGCTCTGTTTTGCAGTGGAATCCTGATATTGCCACTCAGCTTGTTGTTGCATCAGATGAAGATGGTTCACCTGCTCTGAGGGTAATAACTTTGCAGATGATATTTGATTTCTTTTGTGGTCAAATGTGTTAACTTCTCAGTTCATGCAGCTCTGGGATATGCGTAATGTAATGTCACCAGTTAAAGAGTTTGTGGGGCACACAAAAGGTAACACCACAGGCAAAATGATTTATCTATACCAGTTATTCATGATTATTTCTTTCTTTTATTTTGGCAGTAGTTCATGTTTTAAGGATGTTATAATTTATTTTTACAGGATTCATGTCATATAATTGGAATTTCTGTTTTACTCTGGTTTAATAAACCATTTTTTAAACCCTAGTGCTAATTTTCATTGTTGTTGAAGTTTGAATTACTTGACGTAGGAACAGATATCAGAGGTGAGCTGTTAAAATCATTCTATGCAACTTTTTGAGATATTCAGCCCTTTCCGTTGGGGTTTGGAATTAAAGTGCATTAAAAAATGAAAAGACAAATGAGGCTATTATGATCCTGGAAGGAATTGAGGGCTTGTCAGATTCAATTCATTTATTGAAGCCTCAATATGCTAGTCTACTTGAATTATCTTTTCCAATTGTCATAGTACATAGATTGCCCCATTTTGGTTATTGTTGGTCATTTTATTTTTTTTTGTGAAAGTGGGGGCGGGAGAAAGCACCAAGATCTTCAGAGTGCAACTGAGATACCACCTATATGTGTAAATATACTTGCTTAGTGGCTTTTTTGGTTACAGCTTAGAGAATTTGTTAAATGATGCAATTAAAAGAATTATGGGGGATGCAATTTCATGTGTGTGTATTTTTATAGCTTTTGTTTCTATTTCTGCTTTTAGGAATTTTTGTGTCCAATGCATGATGTTTGTAGTTGAACATGCACTCAGTTTGCAGTGATTATTATTGTTGGATACTTTTTCGCTGATATTATTACAATTGGAAGTTAATTGTAAACTCTTATGATTATTTGACATCCACATCTTACCCCAGGTGTAATTGCAATGTCTTGGTGTCCCAATGACAGTTCTTATCTGCTTACATGTGCCAAGGATAATCGAACTATTTGCTGGGACACAGTTTCTGCAGAGGTATGGTCCTTAGCTGTTCTTCAATGAGGCCAATAATTTTTGTACTGCACCTTGTCTACACTTTATTTTTCCCTCTCCTGTTGGGTTCAGTTTAATTTTCACTACCATTTTCTGACTGATGTTTTTTTTATTCTAAATTGGTCCAGATTGTCTGTGAAGTGCCAGGAGGCACCAACTGGAATTTTGATGTACATTGGTATCCAAAAGTACCTGGAGTGATATCGGCATCTTCATTTGATGGAAAAATTGGAATTTACAATATTGAGGTATGCTTGGATTCTTATCATATACCTGAAATATTTTACCTTATGAGTACTGCGGGACGTCATGGAATGTAGATTACTAAATTCCAAGTGTGAAATGTTGAACAATATTTAGTGAATGGTTAATGCTACAGCCAATTGTCTTGATCGTGGGATATCATTGAGAAATAGGAATCCATGTTATCAAAAGATTTCCTGTGATTATTTCTAGTATTGAATTAATGATTGATGGTTATTGCATATGTGCAACAAGATTTTATGGTTAACAACTGTTACTGCATTATCACTCCGAAAATCAAAATTTGTTTGAAGCACTAGGTGCATGCACTCCTGTTATTTTACAATTTGTTTTAAGTATATTGGAGGTATAATCTGCACAAATATGCATGTGTGCGTGCCTGTATCTATGCTATGCAATGTACTTAATCATGTTTAAATCTCTTTTTTTTTTTTTTTCTTTTACAGGGTTGCAGTAGATATGGAGTTGGGGATAGTGATTTTGGTGGCGGTAATGCACAATTAGGAACCATTGCATTGACAAGTTATTTATTTATTTTTGCCACTAACAACAGTATTTTGTTTCATTTTATTTTTTAAATCAAACACTAACAACAGTACTTGATTAGTTGTTTTTTGCCCGCAATCACTTTTTCGTGCAGCAATAATTAATATTGATTCTTTGATGTTTGGGGTCAGAATAGGTTTTCTTTGTACAAATAGGAGAATCGTTAGTTTTTGAAATAGTTAAGAATAGAGGCGTTGTGTTTAGGTTAGAGATTTTCTCCTTCCTCCACTCAGATATCTTTTTGCTTGGGGTCAGCCTTTGTACCTTTTTTTAATTTAATTTAATTTAATTTATTAATTTTTGTTACAGTTTTTTCTAGATGGTAGGTTAAGTCGGAAAATGAATGCAGAAGGGGTGTGTTTGAAAACCCTTCCTGGTTTTTTATAGATTGCATCATTGTATTAGCTCTAGGTTTCTGAAAACCCTTCCTTCAAGTTGTAAGAATTTGAATGGAATCATTATCTAAGGTATATAATTCTTTTGAATGACTTAGAAGATAAAAAATTTAGTTGTTATTCCAATAAACCAATAATAACTTGTACTACTTTCGATTCTTCCCTTCTTTTCTTTGGAGGGTGTGGGAGTTTTCCTACTTTTCCTCTATCTGACTTTCATTAATTGCCAATTTGGGAATATTTCATATAAATAAAAATTGCTAATTTTGGAGAGATGCGCGTTATTGGAAAATTTCATGTTTTATCCTCTCTATGCAGGACCTCTGAGAGCTCCGAAATGGTATAAGCGGCCAGTTGGTGCATCTTTTGGCTTTGGAGGCAAAATTGTGTCCTTTCAGCATGGTTCATCTGGTGTTTCGGAGGTATGCTTTATTGGCATGCTGCCTATGTCTTCTGTTATGATGCATTTTATAATTCATTTTCCTTCTTTTATCCAGGTTTATGTACACAGCTTGGTTACTGAGCATAGTTTGGTGAATCGCTCATCTGAATTTGAAGCTGCAATACAAAATGGGGAGAAGTCTTTACTTCGGGCTTTATGTGAGAAGAAATCACAGGAGTCTGAGTATGTTATTTACGACAAGAAACAGTTTTTTTATAAGCTTCGAGAGAGTTAACATCTCTTGAAACTGATTCTATTTTATCCTGGTTAACATTCTCTTTTGCTTCTGTTTGGATGATTTTTTTGACAGATCTGAGGATGACCAGGAAACATGGGGCTTATTAAGGGTTATGCTTGAAGATGATGGGACTGCAAGGACAAAGCTGATCACTCATCTTGGGTTCAGTATACCCGAGGAAACAAACGAAAGTGTTCCAGATGATCTATCACAGGAAGTCAATGTGCTTGGGCTTGAGGATACTACATCTGATAAAGTGGGCCTGGGGAGTGATAAGGAAACCACCATCTTTCCTACTGATAATGGAGAAGATTTCTTTAACAATCTTCCTAGCCCAAAAGCTGATACTCCTGTGTCAACCTCTGGTGACAAATTTTCTGAGGGGGATACAGTTCCTGTTGCAAATGAAATGCAGCAAGAGCCTGATGGACTGGAGGAGAGTGCTGACCCATCATTTGATGAATCTGTTCAACATGCTTTAGTTGTCGGAGATTATAAGGGCGCTGTTGCAAAATGCATTTCAGCAAATAAAATGGCTGATGCTCTAGTTATTGCTCATGCTGGTGGTGCTTCGTTGTGGGAGAGCACACGGGATCAATACCTTAAAATGAGCCATTC
Organism: Prunus persica; assembly: GCF_000346465.2. Classification (NCBI taxonomy): domain Eukaryota; kingdom Viridiplantae; phylum Streptophyta; class Magnoliopsida; order Rosales; family Rosaceae; genus Prunus; species Prunus persica. Next base: position 2,449,871 of record NC_034010.1, read on the forward strand.
ACCTTACCTTAAGGTTTGTAAAGTCCACTTGTTTCCAGTGAAGCACTTATTGTTTCATATTTGATAATATATGAATTGGATGAAAAGATGTTAATGATTGATTATAATATGTCTTATGATTTTGCCATAATTATGTTGAAATTGAAGGGTTGTAACCTGGCTCATTCTTACTTTCAGATTGTTTCTGCGATGGTGAGCAATGATCTGTTGAGCCTTGTTAATACCAGACCCCTAAAATTCTGGAAAGAAACACTTGCTCTTCTCTGTAGTGTAAGTTTCCCAACTCCTGGAATCAAAATAAGGCCATGACACTCTTTCATTGATTACATTTTTTTTGTTAAATTGATTCTCATAAATTGTGCATTATAAATGGCGGAGTTGAAGTTGCAAAACATTTACAACATTTGTACCGTAGTAGTGTGTTTGGTTATTTTACACATTAATCATCGTAAACTGTGCTCTTAATATCTGTATCATGAGACAAATATCATGAGCAAGTTTAACTTTGAAACTGCTGTATCTTTTAATTGATTTTTGTGATCCTTTCTTGCATGAATCAACAGTTTGCATCAAGAGATGAATGGACTGTGCTTTGTGATACACTTGCTTCCAAACTTATAGTTGCTGGCAATACCCTGGCGGCAACTATTTGCTATATATGTGCGGGGAATATTGATAAAACCGTCGAGATTTGGTCGAGGTGTTTGACTACCGAGCATGAGGGAAGATCATACGTCGACCTGCTTCAGGTAATCTTTTCAAGGTGGATTTGAATCATGTTCCTCTTGGCCACGAGGTTAACAAAGTCTTGTTATTTTGTTTAGGAATTAATGGAGAAGACGATTGTCCTTGCCCTGGCTTCTGGGCAAAAGCGATTTAGTGCTTCTTTGTGCAAACTTGTTGAGAAATACGCAGAAATTTTAGCTAGTCAAGGTCTTTTAACAACAGCAATGGAGTACCTAAAACTCTTGGGTTCTGATGAATTGTCACCTGAACTGGTTATCTTAAGGGATCGTATTGCTCTTTCTACAGAACCTGGTATGTGCTGTTCGAAAAGTTAGTGATGTGGTGTTTTAATATTGTGTTTTTTTTTTTATGCTGGAAATTGCAATATTTCCTCAAAACTTTTGTTGACATGATCAGCAGCCATCGATTTTGACTAACGGTAGCGGCAATTATTCTTATCACAGGTGGACAAAAGTGTTATTGTTTCAATATGCATAAAACTTGGTGGTTAAATCTCTTAAAATGCAAAATCCCGTTACTTGTTACCCGCATTATTTATTTACACTCCATGTTATTTGTTGCGTTATTGCTGCAGAGAATGTTTCCAAGAATGCAGCATATGGAAACCAACCTGCAGCAAGTGGGCCTGTATATGGCGCTGATCAATCTAATTTTGGTGTGGTTGGGGCCTCTTCTCCATATTATCAGGTGTTCATAAAGTTACTTTTCACAGTGATTTTATTTTCTTATGATTTGTTGTTTGTTGCCAAATCTGCTCTCTCAATGTGGATTAATTTTTTGCTCTTAAAATGGTTAGGAAACAGTGCCATCACAGTTGCAACCAGGTGTCCCCGGAAGTCAATATGGAGAAAGTTATCAGGAACCTGTTAATTCCCCGTACGGAAGAGGATATGGTGCTCCTGCCCCATATCAGGCAGCATCCCAGCCCCATATGTTTCTTCCTTCCCAGGCACCTCAGGTTCCACAGGTACTTTTTTGTGTGAGGGTCTCTTTGTATCAAGAGTTATTAATTTGGTTGTAAAAAGATAAGCATTTGTTCAGTTTTTGTTATTAAGAAGTCACTGGTCACTTCCTACATTTAATGTATATGGATCTGGTTCATTTGACTTTTGCATGGTGTTTGCTTGTAGGAGAAATTTTCTGTGCCTCCTGTTTCCTCTCAGCCTGCAGTGAGGCCTTTCATTCCTTCAACTCCTCCTGTGCTGAAAAATGTGGAGCAATATCAGCAGCCAACGTTGGGTTCTCAGTTGTATCCTGTCAGTAGATCTGCATTTGATGTGAAATTATGTATCAGAAACGTTTTTGCATGACTGTTATCCTAAGGTTTTCCTTGGTGTTTCAGGGAACCACCATCCCTTCTTTCCAACCTATGCAACCGGGGCCTGGTTCAGCTGCTCCTCTGACATCACAAGTGGCTCCAGTTCCTGGAAATAAGCCACATGTTGTAGCTCCCTCCCCTCCACCAAGGGGATTTATGCCAGTTACTAATTCGGGAGTTGTTCAAGGGCCTCATCCGGGTTCACTGCAGCCACCTAGTCCTACTCACCAAGCTCCTGCTCGAGCTTCCATGGCTGCAGCAGCGCCACCACCCACCATACAGACAGTTGATACATCCAATGTTCCTGGTAATTGTAGTTTTCATTTATGTTGTTAAAGTTTTCTACTTCTCTCCAGCATTCCCTTGCTCCTTCCCTCTGTTTATTTACTGTGAAAGTTTTCTTTTTGGTGGCTGTTCTTTTTTCCACATTGAATTTACAACCTGTGGTTGTGTAACAATCTTGTTTTATTTGTGGATAATGCACTACAGCCCAACAAAAATCCGTTATCACAACATTAACAAGACTTTTCAATGAGACATCTGAAGCGTTGGGAGGTTCTCGTGCAAATCCTGGCAAGAAGCGTGAAATAGAAGACAATTCGAGGAAGATAGGTGCATTATTTGCCAAACTCAACAGTGGGGACATATCTAGAAATGCTGCTGATAAGCTTGTTCAGCTATGCCAGGCATTGGATAATGGTGATTTCGGTACTGCCCTGCAAATCCAGGTACATTTTTGGAAACTTTAGGCTCCTAATGTATTTTGGCACACCATGAATGGCTGAGCTTTACTATTGGTTTCTTTTGTTTATGCCTGCTATCAGGTGCTTCTTACCACTAGTGAATGGGATGAGTGCAACTTCTGGCTTGCAACCCTTAAGCGGATGATCAAGACAAGGCAAAATGTGAGACTAAGCTAAGAAGGCTGAGATTCCCAAGAGTCTGATTGTTTGGTTCCGGAATTTTTTCATTCTGGTTATGCTTGGCACACGGGACCGTTTGTTTTTATGCATACAAGAAGGGCATCTCAAGGTTTTGGCTCAAGGGTTTTGACTAGCTGTCAATTAACTTTGGAAGAAAATTAGTTGGTTTGAAAGCAGTTAGTGAAATAGTCTTTGCACATTAATGGACTTCTTGTTGACTTTCCATTTTATTTTTGTAGTACTTAGAGATAGCATTGATTTTTTTTAATTTTTTTTTTGTTTTATATAAATTCATAGAATGTTTACCGAGCTGCTTCAAGCTCTCTGGTGATCTGGTATCATTTTTGCCATGGGCATGAAATTGTACCACCTTTGTGTTTTCATTGTATGAACACAAAATTAGACTGATGACTTCAGTTTTGTCGAAAATGATTGACCGACTGTATCAGGTTTTTTTTATTTATTTTTGGGTCCGAAAGTTGTGTATCAGTTTATAAAGAAACCTTTTGCTGTGAATTGTGGTTGCCCAAATGATTTATAATGGGTTAGGCCTGTTATTCATAGCAGTGGAATTGTAATATATTGTCATGTTTTCTTCCGCGATTATTTTGTGGTTTCAAATTACCATATGCTTTATAAATTCGAAAAGAAAATTGTGTTTGTGATCACTTTCACAAGGCCAAAGTCAAAGAAAAAGAGATGCACGTTTAGTAAGTAATTGTTTTGTTTGATCTCTGTTATATTCTATTTTCACGTGAAAAATTTAGAGTAAATGATAAAAAGGACCCTTTTCCAGCCTTGAAGGGTATGTTTACGTATCAGTAATAGGTATGTGAGGAAAGAGAATGATTTCCATTCTTGACTTCCCTGCGTTTATTTGAAATCAGTAATAAAAAAAATAAATGGGTCTTACCTCAAAATCCGTAATCACATCCCCTCAAAACTAGATATCACATCAACTAAGAGGGGGGTTGTCAATATAATTCCCATTCTTGTTTTCTCTTATTAACTTCCAAAAATACCCTTATCACTTGACCTTAATTCCAAAACACCCCAAAATCTTATTAAAAAAAAAAAAAAAAAACTCATGCCAAGAAGAAGTTCAAAAGCGCTCCAAGGTGTTATTGGAGTTTATTTTTTCGTTTGAAATTGGCTCTGAACAAAGGTGTTATTAACATTATCAGTGAACTGGGACATTATTGTTCATCTTGTTCAGCATATAAATTCCTCATGTTTACACTGCCTTACTAGTTTGGTCTCCTTAGCCAATTTGAAAATTATACATGTGCTGTGGTGAAAATGTGCAGGGCATTTTAGTAATAAAATTAATTTGTATTCTGATTCATGAAAATTAGTAAACAATAACAATGGGAATCAACCACATTCCTTTGCTAATTCCACATGTTTAGTAAACAGCTTAATGAGAATAATTCTTTCCATACCGATTCAATACTTCCTCAATTCCTAAATTCTTTGATTCCTTACTTTCTCCATTACTGATACGTAAATATGCCCGAAATGTTTGATTGATTCAGCCATATTCATCCAATGGCGGATACTGCCTATGTACTTAGTAAATAGGTTTACCCAAGAAAATTTACGCGGCGTATACTTGCTAAAATCTCATATTTCTTTTTGAATTGAAGTGAATCTACAAGACAACCCGTAACATAAGAATCTGTGAATGTAATTTGGCAATTGGGATTTCGGTGATTTATGGAATAGTATTATTGAATACCAATTGATTTTTTGTTGTATACAAGGCATGCGCTATTCAAGATGTTCAAGACTCTGATTTTGGATTGTCGTACAACTTCCATTCTATGGAGCTCTTTCTTGTAGCAGTTTGTAAGGGTATATTGAGTTTATTTGCTTTGTATGCACTTTTGTTTTGCGGTATGGCTCTGCTTCTCCTTATTTGAGTGTAATCTTTTGGATTGCTCTCCATTAATGAAAGTTCTTATTGACCCCAAAAAAAAAAAAAAAAAAGTAACTAACAAGGCATGAGAGCTGCAGGGAGCTGAGTTTTTGCAGACAAAGTGGTCAGGGTGATTCTGTTTTTTGTTCTTTTGAATATTTGCTTTTTAAATTAAAAGGGTAGAATTGGAATTTCCTGTTAAGTTTGTATGAATTGGGGTGTCTAAAAATATTTTATGGGTGTTTTTAGAAATATCTGCAAAAAAAAGTTTAACGGAAATGGATGGAGGTAGCAAATTCACGCCAAAATTGAAGTTCGGGTGTCATATTTCAAATAAGACATTTTGCTCCAATAAAAGTAGTGCACTTTTAGCCCTTCCAAAATATGGTTGAATGAATGATGTGTTGAATTGCTACGGGCAGTCCAAGAATGCACATATCCCATAGAATACATCATCTTCATTTTCTATCAAGATTTTGTTTTTAAAAATTTCACTTACAACAGAATTTTAAGCTAACTTCTATCAATGTCATTTGGTTGGTTTGTGAAGATTTGACGTTTTTCCCCATCTTGGTAGAAGAACAATCCGTGATGATGATATCCCTTTACCTCTCCAAAAGTAGCATTTCTTCTCATGATTTTGTTTTCTAAGAAGAAAAAAGAACAAAATTGTAATAATCACTAGGCCCATGTAATCATTTTATAATTTTCTTTTTACACATTGAATTCATGGATATATTTTTGTTTGAACACATGGAGAAATTAACTAATAAGACATCCTAGTGAATTTTACATCGATTGTAAAATTTATAAATCCAAGTTTTTGGAAATTAATCAAATGGTCTTGTTAATGTCAAAAGATTGTCACACGTTAAGTTACCAGATCAAGTCCGTTTTATAACCATTTCGGTTTTCAAGTTTAAAAAAAAAAAAAGAGAGAACAAATAACTCTTTTAATTATTTTTCAACTAAGAAAACTGATTATTGTTTTAATTTTCCTTTTTATTCAAATATCAGAATTTCAAACGAGAGGCCGAGAGGCACATGCAATAGAAAAAAAAAAGTGAGCTGTAAAGCCTTGACATATGGAAAGGAATATAGTTGCTTCTACTTGATGCTAAGAGCTAAAGACACAATTCCTCTTCTAGATCTTTTTGATTTTTTTTGAAACCATGTTTTTTTATTTTTTGAGTTAGAATCCTTCCTAGGGGTCTTGAATTTGTCTGTAACTGTCTTTTTATTCATTCCAAATAGGAAACAAACAATAGCTATGCCACAACTAGAGTCTACAGAATTCAAAATTGTGATTAATAAAGAGAATGTTTGGCTGCAGCAATAAGTTAACTTGGTGTCTGTGCAGTTGTTGGTGCAGTCCTTTTCTTGAACAGCAGAGTGCTCCCGGAAAATGCGTCAATCAAGGATCAAGGTTTGAATTAGTTTATATTAAGCCTTAGATGAAAGGGTTGCGAGTCCGTTTTGAACAATACTTTTTATTTTCAGTTTTATTAATGGGGATCGGAGTTTTGAACTTGAAACTTCTTTTTAATATTTGAAAGAGAAATACCATTAAACTAAAAGTTAGTTAGTACTTTATTTGAAAGAAAATAGATTGTATAGAATGATCGTAGTTAAACCAATAATATATGAGTAATGCTAAAGGATAATATTTTGGACCATCTTAGGCGACATTATATGACAAGTGATGAGTTTATGACGATAATAATTAATGTAACAAGTGGACTCCCATTTCAACATAATATCGCTAGCTAGCTAATGTAATCGAAAAATGTGTTATGCATATGAAAAATGCTTAAAACCCCAATTTTTTGTCCCAACCTACGTGACATTTGATAAGCATATCATCTCATATTTATAAAACTGAACGTGACAGATTGTCATACAATTATTAGACCGCATTTTACATAAGTAGGATTTAGGTGTTTAATAAATTTGGTAAATGTAACTTGATACTGTTTCATATGATTAAGGAAACGAAGGGGAGGAAAAGTGAAAAGAAAAGATGCTTTGTGGTTAAAGATCACAGATGAGATTTACCTGACCAATCTAGTCCATTTTCATGATGGAGAAACAAAGCAACAGTGCGATACTGTAAGAGAGAGTCAAACAAGAATTCAAAGTGATGATCTAAGTTCAAACTTCCAATATATTCCTAATAAAAGATAATTTTGCATTGTCGACCTAATTTCAAACCCATCTAGAAGCCACTAATTGACTAATAAGCTGTTTCAATACATGATCATGAATATAAGCAGAGGTAACTTACTCGATGAAAATATGATCTCTTATTAGAAGAGTGAACTCGTCGATTTAACGGATATAAATACGTTCGATTTAATGAATATAAACACGTTCTGATGTGATACGTATTTGTATAAATAAAAAATCCAACTTCATCATGGTTTGGGTGTTTACTTTAGGTCAAAGATTAAGAAAAGTTTGGAAACTAGTGATTGGAAATGTTAATGATTTAGTTAGTTTGAGATTGCAATGATGTGTGGAACAAATCAATGGAATGATGGAAATTTTAAAACTGCAAGATTGGTTGTTAAAGATGTCCATTATATATGACAAGCTTTCAACTTTATATATTTGTTGAATTTTTTATTCGCCCATCATGGCTTATGTTACAAGAATATGTACATTTCATCTAAGCCAACCTCTATTTTTGTCCCTTTTTCTTAATACTTTATTTTAGAGAGTACTTGTATTAAATACTTTCTGTTAAAAACACAGAAAATTTTGGGTTAAAAAGCCAACCTCTATTTCCTGAGGAAGGATTTGCTAAGTATTCTTCATTTCATTACAGAACCAAGAAGCAGACTCCATGCAAATATACAGATGATCATATCTTCCAAAATCTACAATCAACCACAAGACGCTATTTGGCAGAAGCCTCTCAAATACGCTGCTGCAGCTTTTTGCTTGTCGAACAGTAGACTCTCCGAAACATCTTGACATATGAGAATGTAGGGACATTTCTCAGAAGTACATAAAACAGATTGCAAGTTCTTCTGTGCAGCATAAACAAGAAAGTACAAACTTTGACGCCCTATGCAACCGGCTACAAGAAATCTTCGAACTCATTATGCTAAAATCTTGTCCTAGTTTATTATCCTTCATTCTATTTCAAAAATACTGTTTATTTGGCAAATTCTTATGATCTCTGAAATTGTGGTGATAGAACTTATGTGTTGTGTTCCACTTGAAATTTCTGGTGTAAAAAATGCAGAAATGCAAGGAAAAGAAGAAGTATTACTGTATGTGTTTAAGGTGGCAAATATGAACTTTGAAGTATAAAATCAATTCAGTATCCAACTGGTGGGAATGCAATCATCATTAAGTACTTTGTAAGAGGCATTTGTATCATAGATCATCATTAAACAACTTAAAAAGATGAAAAACAAAAACGATCAACAACTTCAAATTGGAACATCAGTAATGTGCCCTTTACTGTCATGTAATTAACAGCTCATGAACAAATTAATGAATACACAAGAGGTCAGGCAATAAAACCCAGAATAAATGAGATACCAACAAATCTACATCAATGTAAAATTTGCAAGCAAGAAAGCTTACATGGCCTCCAATCCATTCTATTCACTTCAAATAATATTTATGCAGCCAGCAGTATACCACCAGCTGGATGGGAACTACCACTCACATGAGGCATTGCATCATCTCTCCTTGAACATATAAATGATCTTTTCGCAAATGAAGGATTTCGGATCAAATCAGGGACTTCTTTCCCATGACCAGGAGTTGATTGAGCACTCCTTCTACCAATGTATCTTTCACTACTAAATCTAGAAACCCGATTCCCTGATTTTAAATTGGGCTCATCTCCATCTGCATTACCCCGAAATTCAGACTCTCCATCAGTACCTGCCATAAGCTCCATCAGGTTGCTACTAAACCCCAAATCAGAGTAAACTCTGCGGGAATTCCTCAGGGCTTGCCTAGTCAATTTAGCATCCAAGGCTTCCAAATTCTCTTCACCAACACCCTCTAGCTTTGAACGGAAATGGGCATTCCTTGATTCAACTGGTTGTCCCATTGTCTCTACCATTGTACATGGATTATTAAAACCATTCCATGAATGCAGGGGGACCAACTTACTCAACCCAGTAAGCCAAACCACCACCTCTTTCATCGACGGCCTACGCTCCCTACAAGACCTCACACACTTGGCTGCAATGACAGCCAACTGCTTCCTCACAATAGGGTCTTTAGGAGGTTCAATTCTTGGATCATAAACAGTTATCAGCTTCCCTCTCTTTATAAGTGGAATCGCCCAATCAACAATACAAGGTGGAGAATACGCAACATCAATGGCTTTCCTACCACTTAGAATCTCCAACAACAAAATCCCAAAGCTAAAAACATCAGTTTTAGTACTCAAATTGTCAGGGGTCACATAGCAAGGGTCCAAGTACCCAATAGTCCCCGCCGGCGGGGTTGACCGGAGTCTATAGTCATCAAAATGGCAGTACCTTAGAGCCAGCCCAAAATCACCCAGCCGGGCATTGTAACTACGATCAATTAAAACATTAGCAGACTTAATATCTCTATGAATTACAGGCGGGTTTGATGAATGCAAAGTGTCAATGGCCTTAGCAGTTTGCAAAGCTAATCTAATTCTACGACCCCAATTGGGAGGCCTAGCACTAGAATGCAAAACATCATAGAGCGTACCGTTGCTCATGAACTCCACCACCAAAAGCCTGTCCTTTGAATCATTTGAAAATCCCAAAAGATTGACCAACCTTGGGCTCTGAATCTTGGACAAGATCTCGATCTCGTTGTCGACCTCGTTGGTGGTCTCTGGCGCAGAACATGAGGTGGGTCGGAGAGTTTGGCTGTGAGCTCTGGAGGGTCTCTTAACAGCAACAAGACGGCCACGGAGTACAGCTTTGTAGACATAGCCATGGCTGCCTTTGCCTAAAAGCTTTTGGTCGGAGAAGCCATTGGTGGCAGCCTCAATATCACTGTAGTCAAAGTGTTGGATCTTGATGGGTTTTTCTGGGTTGGTGGTGGTGGTGGTGGTGGTTTTGGATGACGAGGTTTGGGAATTGGAGACGGAGATGGCTGATTCAGCTTTGCAAGAAAGGTACCCCATATAATCTAATCAAGGCTTCAACTTTGCTTTTGGGTTTTGGAGTTTTGGAGTTCTGGATTGAAAGAGAGTTTGTTGTGGTGGTTTTTGATAATATATATATGATGTGATCAAAAAAACGAAGTGCTATCAAAATTGGTTGAAGTTGGGTTTTCTTGGTGTCGTCTTCTACAACCGTTTGTGCGGTGTCTCTACCGTATATAAGGGATATGCCTAGAGAGAGAGAGAGAGAGAGAGAGAGAGAGAGAGATAGAGAGGAGTTTCTTTTCTGGGTTATTTGTTTTGGGAGCCCACCATTGTAAATTGTAATTGGAATCCAAGAAGATACGTACACATCACATTATGAACACACCAATATATACACCGACTATGTATTTTTATATAAGTTATAAAGGTCAACTTATACTCTTATTGACTATTCCCATCTTATTCTATTTCAATTAAATTGACTATCAGAACAATAATTAACGATTGGGATATGGAGAAAATCTTAACCTTAGGAATATAATAGAGTGAGAGGGATTCGACCAAAAAAAAAAAGGAATACAGTGAGAGGGGAAAATGGTGTCCATACAAGTCACTCATTGGCTTGTAAAAAAATGACGATTTAACTTAAAATAGTTGGACGAAAAGTCGGACCAATGATGTAATAATTTGTAACTTTAAAATTATTTTTGCTCATTCTTAAATACAATGACCAAAGGCAAATTGTTATAGACCTTAAACAAAAGGATTACAAAGTTAAATGTTTTGGTCAATTCCATTAGAGTGTAGTTAAACGAAGTTTAAAATTAATTGAGTATACAAATTAATATTTAAATCAAAATATAAAATTAACTAAATATATCTTATTTAACTACCAAAAATACTCTTAATATACCATAATATACTCTGAAGCATTGGTGGCCCCCTCTCTAAGCATCCTTACAGGGAAAGCTCAACCGAATTGATGCACAATCAACTGGGAGCGATGCAGGCTTGCCACCAACTCATCTAATTTCTGATTCACACCAAGGTTTCGTTGCCACCCGAATAAATAGTCCGCGAGGTCCAGGGCCATCCACTCATGACTCATGCTTATCTATTTTGGAAGCTGAAGAAACTTGTCATGCATTTCCTTTTCAAAAGTTCTCCTCGTCGGGAAAAGATGTTCTGGGACTTGGTGGAAGTTGTAGTGGAGGTTTCAGCCAGAATGCTGCTTCCAAAGTATTCAAGTTCCCCAATGCAGCCAAGGTTTGCTGAATTCTATACATACATTTCATTATGTTATTGCAATTGAGTGGTATGTTGCTTAAATCTGGATTCATATTTCAAAATCAATTGGCTTCATCAAATTCCGAATAGATATGTTTTTTACCTTTTGAAAAATGTAGATATTTTTCACTTACGTTTGATTATGGTTGAATATGGTGAGTAGGGTGTACTTATTAAAATTACATTTGTTTCACAATTCAACATATCCTTTTTTATCATTTTATATTAGGATAAATAATAATAATTAAAATAATTAAAAAAACATTTAGAAATTAAAAACATTTATAAAACAAACAGCCCACTGCAGCCCCACCCCACCTGTTACTACTCACCCGTTCATCCTCCACCCACCCGCCGCTTTAAGATACGGCAGAGTCATGGCTTATTTTTTGATAAGTCCATAAATTTACACATTTATGTACTCTTTATACTTAGTTTTTGTAGGAGAATTTGATTTAAAAAGAACTTATTACTTTATTTTCTCAATTTTCAGCTTTCCAGATCAAGTAATTTATTTTCAACGAAAATATGACTTTTTGGTGGAGTTTTAGTACAAGACCAGTTGGAGATGAAAGCTTAGACCTTGAAGATGATTGTGGAATTTTTCTAGAATTTTCGGAGCAGCCAATGAGAGTAGTTTTTGAAGTTAAGTCAGCATAAGGTGCAGTCTCGTCAAAACTGTGCTGCTGGGGAAGAATGACTATTTGAAGACTTTTCTAATTTTTCATCAAGGCGTGTGATATATGGATGGAAAGATAAGACAAAAATCTACAATTTACATATTTTTGCCGAATTTTCTTGGAGGAGGAACAACCCCAAACGTGCATGCAAAGTAACTGACGTGTTATCCCAGTCCAAGTAGGAAGAGGAGTCAATTTCTTACCCACTTTGGATTAATGTTTTAATTAGGTTTTTATTTATTCTTGGGCTGCTGTAAAAGCCCAGCTAGGGTAGGAATAGACGTGGGGTATTTTATTTAAGCATGAGAAACAACTTCCTTGGGGGGACATGAAAAGACTAGGAGAAATTGGAGACACCGGAAGAGTACCGTTATTGGCTAAGTTTTATTGTTTCTTCCTTATGTTTTTGCTTATGTCGAATTCTATGATTATGTGTAACTAATTTTATTTTGCTAGGGCATGATGTAGCCCTACTATGATAATCTAGTTTTCTTATTTTACCTATCTATTGATTGCCGTTTGATGTTGGATTCTTAATTACTGTGCTTAATAACTTGGTTGATTATCTTGATGCTTGATCACCATCTAGAATTTTAATTGAGTTAATCGGATGCAATTAGAGTAAATACCATACTTAATTTGAGGCTTGCTTCTTGTGATTAGGATTTGTAATTCGTCTAGGGTAAATACCATATTCCTAGGGTTTACATGCTTATTCGAGGTTTTCACTGATCTTAATGAGTTTCTATGTGTTGATATTTGACCTAAATACCATAGGCGAATTGCGTGTATGAATATACGAGTTAGCCTAAATACCATAGGTAATTCATGAAAAAGGAAAACTAAGCGGCGACATCAAATGGTTAGTAAATAGGTCGGTGAATAAGAAGCTAGATTAGATTACTAGTGGTGAATTCATTGTCCTAGTGCTTTTATCAATTTGAATTTCTCATCTTGTGTTTCGTGACTTTCTACTTATTTTGTTTTTTAATTTCATTGTTAATTAAATCATTCTTTCAAAAACCCTTTTCATGTTTACGTGAGTATGCTACGTGTTTAATTTCTTGTCTATATAATTAGAGTAGTTAAACTATTTTGTGAAGTAAATTAGGTTAGACTAATTGGTAGTTGAAATCAATCCTCGTGGGAATGACCTCGTATTTGCCATACTATATTACGATTGACCTTATGCACTTGCGAGTATAATTTGTGTTTAGACTAATCTTTATAATCTCCATTTTCAGGTTGTCTAAAATTTACAACATTTTTTAGGATGCAATTGGTGCGGAGCTTATGATAAATTCCTATGTGGTGGCCGCACAGTCGCTTCTCGATCTCGGGTTTGTCTTGCTTCATTGCCATTGAACTTGCATTTGATTGTGAGATGGGATTGTTGGGTAGCTGTAACCCTAGGAGGATGAGAAAGAAGAAGAAGATGGAATTTAGGGATTTTTTGGGTGTGAATCGCGGCTAGGAGAAGACAAGGTTCATATATGATGATTGAAGAAGAAGAAGAAGAAGGGATTGTTGGGTAACTGTAACCCTAAGAGGAGGAGAAAGAAGAAGAAGAAGAAATTTAGGATTTTTTTTGGGTGTGAATCGGGGCTAGGAGAAGACGAGGTTCATATCTGATGAGAGAGAGAGAGAGAGAGAGAGAGAGAGAGAGAGAGAGAGAGAGAGAGGAGTTGAGAAAAGGCCTGGACCCCTCTAGTCCCAACGTGGCTCCTCCATTGACCAGCTGGCTAGTGTACTATCCAATATACATAGAACATATGAAATTTTTTTACTACACAATTATATACTACATGATGTAGCATATCCACATAAACTGCCACGTCAATAAATGTGATGAAACGTATGTAATATATTATTATTAAATCATATAATATATCTATATATATAAACACAGAATGTCTTAAAAGTGAAACATTCAAAAACTCTAAAAGTGACCTTAAAATAATTAAAATGCTAAAGTACAATGATTTAATACATTAAGCGTAAATAGGTAATGAACAACATATTTAAGTATTAGAAAAGAAAAATCACAGAGAAATTACCGAAAGCAGTTCTTATCAATTTCTTCCACGTTCTCTCTTTAGCAGTTGACAAGTACATATTTTCTTCACTAAACCAATTTTCGAAATTTGAGAAAACGATTTTTTCATTATCTCTTTTTGTCTTACCCTTATATCTTATATATTTTTTTGGGTATGATTCATCCATTTTCTTTTTATTTTATGCATAGGGATGGCAGAAATCCTCTATGTCGGGTCCCCGACCCTAACGGAGGAAGATTTCAAGGCAAAACGGATATCGGGTACGGGAATCCTCGAACTTGAAAAATTCCCGACAGGTATGGGGCAGGGATGGTATTGACATCCCCATCTCGAACCCGACTCGAATATATATATGTTTATATTTAAATAAATAATTATAATATTTATGTTTAACCTTAAGTTAACCTCCCTCTCCTAATTCTTCTTAATCTTCTCTGGTCTCCAGCCGCACCTCTCTCTCTCTCTCTCTCTCTCTCTCTCTCTCTCTCTCTCTCTCTCTCTCTCTCTCTCTTTCTACTCATAATTCTTCCTAATCTTCTCTGTATCTCTAGTCTCAAGTCTTGATTACATGTCCACCGTAATCTTTTTTCTCTATATAATATATATGTGCTTGGCAAATGACTTCTTTATGTGCAAAGAGAATATTGATTAAGCTGAAAGTCTCAAATTCATATAGAGGCCTTGAGTGGAGATTTGTTCTCAGGAGAATCTTGTCCACCTGCTTTGTATTAATTTGATTTTATGCCAAAAAAGAAAAAGAAAAAAGAAGAGGGATTCTGGGCGGGTATGAGGAATAGTCCATGCTTTGTATTAATTTGATTTTATGCCAAAAAAAGAAGAAGAAGGGGGATTCTGGCGGGTATGAGGGATAGTCCCCCGATGGGGACGGGGATGATATTGTCATACCCGGCTCCTACCCGACCCGTTACCATTCCTATTTATGTAGATCCTGAAATATTTCATGAACGTTGCCTCAAAAGAGGTTTTGCCAATTTGGTCATCAAATGGGTTTTTGCCGCTCTTGATCCTTATAGGTAATGGGTTTCTCAGTTTTCATGCTTGGATTTTATTTCAAAGACAAGGACGGGATCATGAATTTTTCAACGGGTGAATTAGCTAAAATTATTAGTTTAAAAATTTAATAATAATTTTTTTGGTACTTACCATTTCTATAGTCTTTCTAGAAATAAAGTATACAATAAATCATATAAACCATAATTCTATTGACTAATTTTCAATAAATTTTTTTATACGTGATATTGTTCAAGTGCAAGGCTACATGGTAATATCCAATAAGCTTTAGCATAAAACAAATACATATGTTAGTACGGTATAGCTCAGTGGATTGAGCTCTTCCACCTCCACTCATGTAGGTAGAGGTTTGAAACCCCTAGGCACCCAATAAATATTTGTGTAAAACCCCCTCCCCCAATCGCTTGTACCAAAAAAATATATTAAATGCAACCAAAAACTCATATTATGAAAATAAAAATATGTTCAAGAACATAATTGAAAGTGTACATATTTGAATGTATATTTTTCATAAAAAATTAGACTTTTTTGGACTTTAATAGCTTAATATATAATTGGTTATATTTAAAACATGTCAAATATATATGTTTGTTTTGTTTTAAAAAAAAAAAAAATCCCCAAAAACCTCCCTAGGCTACAACCCATTGTAGTTAGGGGTGGGCATTCAAACTGGCAAACCGGAAACTCAAGCTGAACAACACTGGAAAAAACTGAGAAAAAATTGAGTTGACTAAAAAATCAACAATTGGCCAAAAAACCGAGCCGAACTAGTTTGGAATGGTTCCGATTCTGATTCCGATTCCATGCCTCTAAAAACTGGAGCGGCTTGAATATAAGTTATTTTAAATTTTTATATGTACATTAAGCCTTATTTTACCTCAACCTTCCACTTCGAGCTTGAAGCCCAAAGAATTGGGCCTAAACCTATCAATTATACCTCAAGCCCAACACCTTGTATTTTAATTTATTTTAGGAGCCTACCCATTTTAATTAATATTTAATATTTAATTCTTTTAGGAGCCTATCCATTCTTCTTCTTTAGTTTTTTTTGGGTATCTTTTAAGGTTCAGATTTGGTTTTCTCTTGTATGAATTCGTCAATTTGCTCCATTATTTTTTGTAAAAATATCAGTTAGGCTAAAGAACCGGTCCAAATCATGAAAAACAATAACCGAATTGGACTTATATCGGTCCAAGTTGGTCTGGTTTTCTTTGGCATTTTAGTTAAAACCCGAACTGGACCGGACCAGATGAATAGTATCCAATTTTGGTTTTGCTTGAGAACTGGGCCGAACTGGACTGTGCCCAGGCCTAATTGTAGCCATAAACCTAGTTCCGCCCATGTTGAAAGAGTTGCGCTTATGTAGTCTTATTTTTATATTGGTAATTTTTTGATACCACTAAAAGTGATTTCAAAGATCATCTCTACAAAAAAAAATCACTTAAAGATGACTCTATTTGTATATTGAGATAGGCTTTACCCATGTCTTCTTGGTATCTGAGTGAAATTCATTGTCTGAGTATTTTAGGAGTTTCGATCAAAACTTGAATATGTTGCAACATTACCGGTCCAAATTCATTTGATACTCAGGTAATTATTTACCACATCCATTTCCGACATTAGATATTGGTAATTATCAATTGAGTACATATTCTCGTGATATGCTTCAATAATATCATGACTCTCAAAGATTGAAAGAACTTTTCAGAAGAAAACAAGAAAATAGAGTTCTTGATACGCATGATCTTATGTATGTACATGTATACTTTGTGTAATACCTAGGGTTTTATTTCAATGGAGAGGAGTTTTCTTTGAAGTCTAAACCCTTACACACTAATTAAAAAAATAGAAAAAATAAAAAAATAAAACCATGGCCATCGCCTTGATCGCTATGGTTGAGGTCAATGACCATAGCTGGCTGACTCTTCTGCATTATGCCACCTATTGCTGATCAGTGATCTCTAATTATGATGGGTGGAGGCCATAATCGTTGACTTGTAGTGGAGCTAGAAACTTTTGCACATGGCGTGCTAAAGCTTATAAAGTGTTTCTTCGTATTTTATCGAACGCCTTATTCACATGGGATACTGCATATTCATTTCATATTAATGGAAGAAAATAAAAAAAGGGTTCAATATAGACCTCCTTCGCCCTCATTGGGGCAGAGTTGCTGTCATATTAATAATATTAGCGGAAGATCTTGAGATTTTTTTCTATTTAATCTTTCGCAAAACCTATATTTGTTAAGTCAAAACACCCTCGTTACGAATTTTTCATCAAGAACACAAGATCAGAAAGAAAAAAAAAAAAGAGCAAATGGAGGGCGAGATGAGCAACTTCTTCAAGGTATGGCTCTCAGTCTATCTTTGTCTATGTTACTGCTATGCCACTGCAAAGTTAGTTCCCAAAGGTTGCACAAGACTCCTTTGCTTGCTTCCAATTGTGTGTCTCTTTCTCTACCTTCCTCTCTTTCTCTCTTCCATACATCTTGTGGGCGTTACATCGTTTTTCATTTCTTGGCTTGCCAACTTCAAGCTCTTCCTCTTGGCTTTTGGTAAAGGACCTTTGTCTTCCGACCCATCAATCTCTCTTGGTCGGTTTGTTGCTGTTGCTTGCCTTCCCATCAAGATCCAACAAAGCAACCCACCCCAAAATTCATTAGACAAACATAAAAACACCCAAAATGATTCAATCCCATCTCTACCAAATCAAAACAACCAATTCAAAGAAAACTCCTCTCCAGCAAAATCACACCAAAATACCCAAAATGAAAATAGCCAACAACAACACAAAGAAAACCCACCTGCAAATCACCAAAATGGTCCCCAAAAATCACATATTGATGGCCAATTCAAACAAAACCCAC
The DNA here is from genome assembly GCF_000346465.2 of Prunus persica. NCBI lineage: Eukaryota > Viridiplantae > Streptophyta > Magnoliopsida > Rosales > Rosaceae > Prunus > Prunus persica. The sequence goes on from NC_034010.1 coordinate 2,467,800, forward strand.
ATCCATCTCCACCAAAATCACATAAAAATGGCCAAAACAAAGAAAACCCAATTCCCCAAAAACCAAAACAAGGCCATAGAGTCCCTCTAAATAATGTAACAAAGGGTCTGCTGTTTGGAATTTTGTTGCGTGCCTATGATTACAGTGACCAAATCCATCCAAAGGCCCTGTTGCTTCTCTATTCTTTGCACATATACTTGCTCCTCGAACTCATCCTAGCCGTCGCTGCAACCCTGGCTCGAGCCCTCCTAGCCATCGAGCTGGAGCCACAGTTCAACGAGCCCTACCTCTCCACCTCACTCCAAGACTTCTGGGGCAGACGATGGAACCTCATGGTCACCAGCATCCTACGGCCCACCGTTTATGAGCCCACCCTCGACATCTCCCGACGCGTCGTTGATCGCAAGTGGGCACCGCTGCCCGCAGTGCTCGCAACGTTTGTGGTATCAGCTTTTATGCACGAAATCGTGTTTTATCACATGGGGAGGATGCGGCCCACGTGGGGGGTCACGTGCTTTTTTCTACTGCATGGGATTTGTTTGACGGTTGAGATTGCTTTGAAGAAGGCGTGGTCGGCCGGCAGGTGGCGGTTGCCGAGGTTGGTCGCTGGATTGTTGACCGTTGGATTCGTGATGGGAACCTGCTTTTGGCTGTTTCTTCCGCAGTTCTTTCGGTTTGGGGCTCATGTCAAAGCGTTTGAGGAGTATGCTGCAGTAGGTAAACTTTTCAGGGATCTCATTAGCCCATTTGTCTCTCGGGTCAGGTAGGCTTAGCAGGTTAACGGGACCCGACTGAAATAGATGACAGTTTGACACTTGCCATTCTTACACACATATTTGTTGTAAAATGATTTTAGATACAGTTTTTCTTTTCTCATTTCGAATTTATATATATATATATAATTTTTTTTTTCGTCAAAGTTAGAAAGAGGAGAGGGAAAATTCACACACACGAGTACCATGAGAATTTGAATTTATGACCACTTAAGAGAACATTAAAAGTCTGAACCAATCCAACTAACACCCATTAAATATAAAACAGACGAATTGGGATAGCCGAAGCCCGAAATTTGGGTCAAGTCAAACTTGTTGAGCTCTTTGAATATACAAATTGTAGAAAACAATGTTCATTTGCCTTGGAAAGCAATATTTGGAATAATGTATTAGCATATATAGTTATGCAAGTCTGAGTCATAATATTAGTTCACCAAGTGATAAACATAAGGAATTATCAGCACTTTCAGACCCCAAAAAAAAAAAAAAAAAAGGAATTATCAGCACTTTTAAGGAATGATCTTTGATTTAAGATAAGAATATCTCCCTAAATCAAGGAATCAATCTCCAGCAAATCTCTTTGATTAATTTCTATAATTTTTTTGGGTAAGAATAATCCTAATTAAATAAGGATTATTGCTCAAACCTTAGCCAAAAAAGGAATCTATAAATACATGGCTATACAACACATATGAGGTAATTTTAAACTCACACTCGAAACCCTAGCCGAATCCCTCTCTCTCTCTCTCTCTCACACACACACACACACACACTCACGACACTCTCGGCTCTCTCTCCCTCACGGCTTCGGCCACCCTCACATACTGTTCTAGTCACCTAATTCTCTCGTACCATAGAGAAAACTCCAACCTTTTTGTTAAGGAGATAAAAATTATAAGTTATGACCCTAATGTCATTAGTTGATCAAGGATAACAAAATTATACGTTCTCATTTAATTTAATTTTTTTTTTATACGTCCAGTTTGTTTTTACTTTAACATCAACATAGTTCAACGATCAATTTTAATTTCATTTACTATCTTTAGTATTCATCCAACTTGGCAAGGCCCAAAATATTTTAAAATAATGAAGACAACAATGGTAAGCCAAGAGAAAATTGAATATAACAAATTAAACAAAACCATCATAAGATCATAAAAATAAGTTTTTGGGCTAACGACAAAAGACACCTTGTAGGTTTAGGGTAGTTGTCAATATGGACCCCAGGGTATCAATTTTATCAATTTACACCCTTACGTTTGAAACATCGTCTAATTTCATCTTTACATTAAATTGACTGTGTGGTCAATCGTTAAATGCTGACGTGTCTACTGTGGGACCCAACTATTAACCAACCAGTTCTTAAAAAAAATTATATAAAATGATAAAATAGCATAAATTTTTAAAAAATCAACTTAAAAAATCCCAGCCCAACAAACCCAGCGCCCCTTGTTCACCCCCTCCATTGCCATTCTCCTCTTCGAAATGAAACCCTTTTCGACATAAGCAAACTCCAAGGTGTGAGTTACTTTGTAACACTGTAACTTCTTCTTCATCGATTTCAATACCTCTCTCTCTGCCCCCAAATGGCTAGCTTTCTTCACAAACTCAACAAAAACACACCATCCCTACGAACAGTAACATCACTCAAAACCCATCTTTTTCCCAAGCCCACACCTTCTGTCATTTCCCATCACAGCCATCTCGGCCATCCCATACCCGAGTGCTTAGAAAACCCAGTTCCCAATTTGGGTCCTTCAAGCTTTCACATAATTGAAACTTCCAACATGCCGTTATATTATTGGATATGTGAGGCCCACATGTGTTCCATGTCATTAGTTTAATAAATTTTTGGATAGAACCTAACGACAAGGACTATTAGTGACCACACATATTACCCTTGAGGACCACAAATATTAAAGTCTGAGCCAGGATATTAGTTCAACACATGACAAACACAAACCAGAATCTCTAAACCAAGAGAATTTATTGGGTGTATTATACAACACACGACATATTGATGCGGTGAATTCGATTCATGTAAATTTTGACAGTTTATGTATTAAAAATATTACACATGCTACAATTTAAATGAATTATATTTACAAATTATCATATCATCTTGTGTATCAAATACACTGTTAGTGAGATCCTAGCTTAATTAGGATATTTATTTCCTAGTTTATTATGATTATATTTCTTTCCTTTTTGTACAGATATTATGTAATTAGGTTTTTATCTTGTTTCCTAGTTTGACCCTACTAGGGTTACATCTTTGTACTATAAATACATTCTTTTGGAGAATGAAATACAACTTGAAAAATATTCTACCCATATTGTTTGACTTGGTATCAGAGCCAGGTTTTCTGGTGATCTGTGTGTTGTGCCCACTCGTGTTTTATCCCCACATTTTTTTCTCTACCTATGCCGTGTGTGCCCTCCTGGGTTTGTGTGTTGTGTTGTAGTGTTCGTGCCTTTACTGTGTTCATGTCATTCTTGTCTTCATACATCTGCCATATTTGTGCTTTTGCTATGTTCCGCTGTGTACTCTACTGTCTTCGTGCCTGTCTTCGTACATCTGTTGTATTTGTGCCTCTGCTGTGTTCCGTTGTATACTCTGCCGTGATCTGTTGAATTTCTGCTGCAATCATGAGTGATAACTCCATTGTTGGTGCTGTTTCTGCTGCCTCTATAAATTTGTGTGTTTCTGATTCTATTCCAGGTATTGGCTCCAATACTTGGATAATTGACACTGGTACTTTAGATCATATGACTTATGATGCTAAATTTTTTGATGAGTTGTCTAATAACACCCGTGACTCATACATAACTAGTGCTAATGGCTTGCCCTCTCCAATTACTGGTAATGGCACAATCTCTCTCACTCCTACTCTGTCCTTGTCTAGTGCGTTTCTAGTTTCCAATATCCATTGTAACTTGTTATCTATTGGTCGATTACTTGATATACTTAATGCTTCAGCTACTTTCTATCATACGCATTGCTCTTTTGAGGATCTCAAGACTCACAAGATGGATTGGGCATGGTAAACGGATATGGGGGGTTATATTATTTGACACTGCCTTCTGCACCAGTTCGTGATCGTGTCTTTAATACTGTTCAAAGTTGCAGTGTCAAAGACAAACAACAAATTTGGTTTTGGCATCGTCGCTTGGGACACCTATCATTTGGCTACCTTAAGCGTGTGTTTCCATCTTTATTCCGCTCTTGTGATGAGTCCAGTTTTAAGTATGAGACATGTATTTTGGCCAAGAGTCATCGCACTGTGTTTCCTTTGAGTGACAGTAAAGCTGCAAAGCCTTTTGATTTAGTGCATTCTGATGTATGGGATCCAGCTCGCGTTACTTCGAACGAATTTCATTGGTTCGTCACATTTATTGATGATTGTACCCGACTCACTTGGGTTTTCTTGCTAAAAAATAATCATGATATTGCTTTTATCCTTCCAGAGTTCTGTACTATAGTGTCTACTTAATTTCATGCTCAGGTCAAAGTATTCCGAACTGATAATAGAGACGAATATGTGAATAACACTTTGGCATTTTTCTTCCGTGCTCAAGGTATTATTCACCAAACAACAACCTCATTTACTCCTCAGTAGAATGGTGTGTCTGAATGCAAGAATCGTCAGTTAATTGAAGTTGCTCGCTCTCTTATGTTGTTAATGTATGTTCTCCATCATCTTTGGGGGCATGCTATTTTATCTGTTGCCTATTTGATTAATCGTACTCCTAGCCGGGTTCTTGATTTCAAGACTCCACATGATGTGCTGGTGACCATGTTTCCCTTGTCTCAGTCTCCAACTTGCCCCCTAAAGTTTTTGGGTGTGTTGCCTATGTTCATGTCTACTCTTATCAATGGAGTAAACTTGATCTTTGTGCTCTGCGATGTGTATTTATTGGTTACTCGTCTACTCAGAAAGGTTATAAGTGCTATCATCCACCTACCCAGAAGGTGCATGTTACTTTGGACGTGACTTTCCATGAAGAAGTGCCCTATTATGTATTTCCCTCATCTCCAATTCAGGGGGAGATGGGTAGTGAATTGGAGAGTCTTGGATTGGAGAATGATGTGTTTGAAGATGCTGCTCTTGGGAAGGAAACGACCTATTGCACTAAAGCAAGTGACCGGTCACCCAGATCTGAAGATGAAACTTGTGGTCCCTGTGAAGAAACGACTGATTGCCCTTTCAAATTTGATCAGTCGCCCATATATGGAGATGAAACAGGTGCTCTCGGTGTCGAAACGACCGGTCACACTGAAGCAAGTGACCAATCGCCTGTATCTAAAAATAATGACATTGATTCTTGTATGGATGAGTTCGATGTAATACCCCCATCTGCCCTGCCAGTGCCCCAATCTACTCATGATAGTGAATCAAGTGAGGTAATTTCTAATGATCTATATGTGTCAACTTATCAGTTACCCCCACGAACCACTTGTTGAAAACCTAAAGTACAATATTCTCCTGATATACATGCCAAGTCTAAATATCCCGTTAGCCATTATGTGTCTACTCATCGTTTCTCTAAGTCATATGCATTATATTTGTGTCAATTATCTAGTGTATGTGTGCCAACTAAGCTGCAGGATCCTTTATCTAACCCCAAATGGATGGATGCCATGAATGTTGAAATGGATGCCTTGAACAAGAATAAAACATGAGATTTAGTTCTTTTGCCATGAGGGAAGAAAGCTGTTGGATGCAGATGAATGTTTACTTTGAAGCATAAAACTGATGGTTCCATAAACCATTACAAGGCTAGACTGGTAGCAAAGGGTTATACTCAGACCTATGGAGTGGATTATTTGGAGACCTTTGCTCCAGTGGCAAAGCTCAATACTATGCGTGTACTATTGCCTCTGGCTGCTAACCGCGACTGGCCTTTATTACAATTCGATGTCAAAAATGTATTTCTACATGGTGACCTCAATGAGGAGATTTACATGGATCTCCCTCCTGGTATTCCTGTAACCTCTAAGGAGGGTGTTGTGTGTAAGTTGCAGAAGTCTTTATATGGATTGAAGCCGTGTCCAATAGCGTGGTTTTGGAGATTTGTAGCATCTATGAAGAAATTTGGGTATGTGCAGAGTAACTCAGACCATACTTTGTTTCTAAAGCGTCATAAAGGTAAATTGACAGCTTTAATTATTTATGTTGATGATATGATTGTGACTGGAGATGATCAGGCAGAAATGAAAAATCTTCAGAAGTATCTGGCTTTCGAATTTGAGATGAAGTCATTGAGTGATTTGAAGTACTTTCTTGGGATTGAAGTTGTCAGATCTAAACATGGTATCTTTCTGTCTGAAAGAAAATATATTTTGGATTTACTTGCAGAGACTGGAATGTTAGATTGTAAACCAATTGATACCCCTAGTGAACAGAATCTTAAGTTGGGGGTTGTATCCTGATTAAGTCTTTACAGATAAAGAGCGTTATCAACGACTTGTGGGGAAATTGATTTATTTATCTCATACATGTCCTGATATTATAGATGCAGTGAATGTAGTGAGTCAGTTTATGCATTCTTCTAATGAAGATCATATGCGTGCTATGATGCGCATCTTGAGGTATCTGAAAGTAACTCCTGGAGAGGGGTTAATGTTTTGCAAGTATAGTCATACATATGTGGAAAGGGTATACGGATGTTGATTGGGCTGGTTCAGTCACTGATAGACGTTTTATGTCTAGGTATTTCACATTTGTTGGTGGTAATCTTGTTATTTGGAGGAGTAAAAAGCAAAAAGTGGTGTCTAGGTCTAGTGCTGAGGCCGAGTACCGTGGGATGACTCAAGGTGTGTGCGAGTTACTATGGTTGAGAAGATTGTTGAGAGATCTTAGGTTTGGACCCTAGAAACCCATGGATTTGTGTTGTGATAATAAAGCTGCAATTGCAGTTGCACATAACATTGTGCAACATGATCGTACAAAGCATGTGGAGGTTGATCGACATTTTGTTAAAAAGAAGTTAGATGCTGAAATTATTTCTTTTCCGTTTATATCATCAGAGTATCAATTGGCAGATGTTCTTACGAAAGTTGTGTCTACTGCGGTCTTTCTAAACTCGCTTGACAAGTTGGGCATGCGTGACATCTTTGCTCCAACTTGAGGGGGAGTGTTAGCGAGATCCTAGCTTAATTAGGATATTTATTTCCTAGTTTATTAGGATTATATTTCTTTTCTTTTTGTACAGATATTGTGTAATTAGGTTTTTATCTTGTTTCCTAGTTTGATCCTACTAGGGTTACATCATTGTACTATAAATACATTCTTTTGGAGAATGAAATACAACCTGAAAAATATTCTACCTATATTATTTGACTTACACGAAATTGAAAGGTACACTATATTGGCACGACCCTGCCAATTTTTTTATAAATAAAAATTGTTACAATGGTGTGAAATATTTGATTAATCACCATAAGTCCTATCACATAACATTTGATTAATCACCGCACATGGAAGTCCATTTGAAGTTTTATAAACCAATTATCTTACACTCCTTGAAAAAGGAGCTAGGTATTATGTTGCTGATGCCTTCACTACCAAAAGTTATGAGTTTAATCATTGTCTCCATGTTTTTCAAAAAATTTCAGCCTTTATTAGTACCATCTTAGATATTGATGGTTGAGTTGTTGCTAGTAGGGCTGTTTTCGGTTCGGTAACTGCATCGAAACTATGGAACCGACAACCGTTCGAGAGGCTGTGGTATGGTGAAAACGGGAACCACCAATGCACCGCCGTCAGCTGGTTACCGGCTATTTCGGTTGCTGTCGTTCTATTCGGTGACGGTCAATTGCCGGTTAAGAACAAACAAATGAGAGAGAGAGAGAGAGAGAGAGGAGTTTGTGGCCACAGAAAAGAGAAGGAATGAGGAAGAAGAAGAAGAAGAAGAAGAAGAAGAAGAAGAAGAATAAGAAGAGAGAGAGAGCCGTGTTTGTGGCCGTCTCTCATCTCTCTGGTAGTGGCAGAGAAGCTGGTGCGGCAGCTACACGAGGAAGAAGAAGCTGGGAATTTTTTTTTTTTTTAAAAAGACCTGGACCAAAACGATGTCGTTTTGGCCAGGTCATTTAAAAAATTTTCCTTGCCTAAAACGACGTCGTTTTGCCCTGGGTGTTTAAAAAAAAAGGTTTTTAACTGTAGAGGTTCCTGAACTTTACCTCGAGCTGCAATTGGGTCACCGAACTTTTTTTTTGAGACAGTTAGGTCATCTAACTCTCTCATCCATTTCAATTGAGTCCTTCCGTCAATTTGAGGGCTAAAAGCATCCATCTCAATTAAAATATTTTAAAATTTAAAAATTAATAAAAAAAGAAAAAAAGTACAAAAATAAATAAATAAACTTAAAAATAAAAAATAGAAATCCAAATCCAAATCCCTCTCTCTCTCTCTCTCTCTCTCTCTCTCTCTCTCTCAAGTTTCCCTCTCTGTCTCTCCCTCTCTATTGCAACCCATTCCCCCTCCTCCTTATCCCACCCCACCCCCTTAAAACCCATATCCCAACCCAACTTGCAACCCACCCTCCCCATCTTCCGCAACCCCACCCCTCCAAGATGCAACGTGTTCAATTTTTTTCTTTTTTAATTTTTGAATTTGCAGAGAGAGAGAGAGAGAGAGAGAGAGAGAGAGAGAGAGAGATAGGATTTGGATGGGATTTGCCGATCGATATGGGACACTGGATCCACAAAGGAGATGGTGACTCTGGTCTCGGACGGCGTCTCCAATTACGCCATGAAGCTTCTCGAGGTTATTATTCTTATTTTGTTTCTTTATTTTTGGTACTTGCGCAAATTGAGCTGTGGAGAATCCATTTCTATCTAATTAAGGAAAGTGAATGAGCTTAAGCTTAGTTGAGTTTATGGACTTTCCTTTTTTTCAGAGCGGCAAGTTAGCTAATTGAGTATCAATTAGGTTTTTGGCATTAACTGAATTTTGAAGTGACTTTAGGAAAAATAAAGGATAAAACTTTCTGCTTTACCTAAAATAAAATTTTCATTCTTGTAAAGTTCCAGCTGCGGCAAATACCCTTAAATCAGATTGATTGTAAGCGTGATTGTTTTAGTGAATATTTGTGCAGGTTGATGGATGGATAGTGGAGAAGATTAGTTTAGTTGGTCGATGATGGATGAAGAACTCGGAATGACGCTTTTATCCCCTTATTTTGACGGAAAAATTGACAGAGTTGGACGATAAGACCTAAGTGGAACTATTTGTCGAGTTAACGGATGTAATTGCCTAAAAAAAAAAAAGTTCGGGGAACTAATTGCAACTCGAAGCAAAGTTTAAGGACGTCTACAATTTAAAACCCAAAAAAAAAAAAAGAAAAAAAAGCCCAGCTTTCTTCCTCATGTAGACGCCGCACTAGCTTTTCTGTCTCATCTCTCATCTCTTTGTCTCCTCCTCTGTCTCATTTCTCTGTCTCTCTCTCAGTCGATTGCAATTGCCAACGACTTTGGTATCCTGCAACTACATCTGCAATCGTAGCATTTCGACTCAGTCGTTGACCAAAAAAGTCAACAGTTTGCCAATCGAAAATATCGGTTGAAAACCGGCGATTCCCGGTATTTGCAATCCAACTGCACATCCCTAGTTGCTAGGCCTAGCTTAGTATCTATTTAGTTTTTATTATTTTGGGGCATTAGGCCCACATTGTACCCAAAAAAAATAAAAGAGCTAGGTGGGTATGGTTGGTTGGAGCAGCCGATGGAGGAATAGAAGAAGGTGATATTTTTTGTTCTTCTATATATATAAAGCAAAAGGCAGAGAATGATGAAACATTCAAAATACAAAAAAATGCCTTTGGTGCAAACATTAAAAATTGAAATTATTAATTAAATGAAGATAATATAATAAATTCACACTTTTCATATTTAAAAAAATTTAAATTATAAGAATAATCAGATAAAGAATCCTATTTTTATGGAACACAACTACCCATTATCTTTTTTAATTCTAAAATAAATTTAAATTTTTTTAAAAAAAGCCTCTTACAGGCGTAGAAGCTCTTGCGGAGAAGCTAGTTTTTTCTATTTTAATTGTTTAAAAGATATAAAATATTTTTTAATAATAATTTTTTTCATTTTTTAAAATACCTTTGAAATTGGAAAGACTAAAATACCCTTAAAAATTGATGAAAAATTGGATGGTGTTAAAGTCAGATAAAAAATAATGAAATTTAAAATATTAAAGTGATATTTTTCTTTAAGATGACAAATTAAAATTGAGGTATAAGCTACAAAAATACCCCATAATTATATAACATGCGCATATTGCACAGTAAGGGCACCACGAGGCAATCAATGTGTATTTTTTTTTTAAAGATGTTCTGACTTTAATTTAATATAAGAATTATATAATTTAGTTTTCCTCCATGTTCATATCTACAATCTGAAGATATTCTTCATGAACAGTTGTCCCTTTTGCTCTCCTCAATATTCTCTCGCCGGCCTTCTTCACAAGTCTCTAATTTCTCCTAATGATCCTTTACAATTGCTATTTGTTCTAAATTTTTCGAGCTTAAAGCAAAGATTAACAACAAAGTTGAAACAAAGTGACGGAGAAAATGGAGGGTGAGTTTGGAAGCTTCATTAAGGTATGGACTTCAGTATTTGTATGTATATTCTACTGCTATTCAATTGGTAAAATAGTCCCAAAAGGTACAACCAGACTTGTCTCTGCTCTCCCAGTTGTGTGCCTCTTCTTCTACCTTCCTCTCAACCTCTCCTCCATTCATCTTGGAGGCGGCACAAGCTTTTTCATTTCATGGCTTGGAAGCTTCAAGCTTCTACTTTTTGCCTTTGGCAAAGGCCCTTTAGCTTCCGACCCATCAATCTCCATTGGACGTTTCTTGGCCATTGCTTGCCTTCCAATTGAGATCCAAGAAAACCCATCTCCTTCAAAATCCCATCTAAATGGCCAAAACCGAAAAAGCCCACCTCAAAATCCCCAAATTGAAACCAACCCATCTCCCAAAAACACCATACATATTGTAATTAAGGGCTTTCTTTTGGCCATTCTAATTGGTGTCCTTAATTACAGTCAGCAAATCCACCCAAAGCTCATCTTAGTCCTTCACTGCTTGTACATATACCTTCTTCTAGAAACCCAACTCATCATTGTAGCAGCCCTCGCTTGGGGCCTTCTGGGTTTAGACCTCAAACCGCATTTCAACGAGCCTTACCTCTCCACCTCTCTGCAAAACTTCTGGGGCAGAAGATGGAACCTCGTGGTCACCAGTATCCTACGCCAGTCCGTATACGAACCCACCCTCAATTTCTCCACGTGCGTCATTGGCCGCAGGTGGGCCTCACTACCCGCTGTCTTTGCAAGCTTCCTTGTCTCTGGGCTTATGCACGAGCTCATATACTACTACATGGGACGTGTGAGGCCCACGTGGGAGGTCACGTGGTTCTTCGTTTTGCACGGGTTTTGTTTGATGGTGGAGATCGTTTTGAAGAAGGCATTGAGGGGCGGGTGTCGGTTGCCGAGGCTGATCTCTGTGGTTTTGACCGTTGGATTTGTGGTAGCTACTTGCTTCCGGCTATTTTTTCCCCAGTTTCTTCGATGTAAGGCTGATGTCAGAATGCTTCAAGAGTACCGAGCTTTTGTCTTGTTCTTGAAGAATGTCGTTGGTTTATTTTCATACAAGTGATATTAGAGAAAGGATAGAATCGAACCTAACACCTAAGATGCAAAGCTCTTTACCCTTTGCATGGTGATCGGTTTATTTAGTATTACATATTATTCCGTTCTATCTTTTTTAACTTTTTGTGTGGTTGGAAAATGTTATTTTTAAAAGAAAGGGATCTTTCACTATGTTAAAAGTCGTTAGTGGTCACGAAGGAGCTCAATCCACTAGGAACGAATGAAAATCATGATGTCTAGTTGAAAATCAAAAGTGCTAACATGAATATTATTATTGCAAGAAATACATGTATTATGGAAAAACTTAAACATATTTTAATTTATGCTTTTGTTGAAATCAAACATGACAACAATAACGAATATTATTTTCTTATTACAAGACTCAACATTTCCAAATACCGTAATTGGAATCGTTTATAAACTACTTATAGAATGAGTTCGGGATTGAAATCTAATGTAGCAACTCCCGTAAACAGCACGTCCATCTCTCACTTCATAACTCCATTGTCTAAGTTCACTTATTGCATGCACATCAATACACTTCTTAGAATTCGCTTTAGCAATGTCCCTATTACATTTGGCTGAGGCATAAATAACTTTATTGTTTAATACTTGCTTCCCTCGAGCATATAATGGACCTTGAAAAGCTTTAGGAGTAAGAATAAATGTGTTCCAAAATTTAATTTAACACTGGCTACAATATTCTCATATAAGTATACAACAATCTCAGACTAGCAATAGTTCGTTCCTTAAAAGTATGATTGATCTTTTGAGTTTTACAACATTTCTAGTTATAAACATATTAATTACATTGCGATTTAATTACCAAATCACAAAGGGCCCAGTTTCCAATCAATTTCTAAATGAGTGCAATCCAGCAAACCTTTAACTCTATTTAGAGCTGCTTGCCTGTGTTGCAGCAATGGAAGTGACAAATCCTTTACTTGCTCCACCTTGTTGTCATTCTTTCTTTTCCTAGACAAGCTTCTTGATAAACTTTTCCATTTGGATTCAAATTCACAAGCTACAAACAAAACAAAAAAAATTACTTGGCTGTTGGAGTTGAAGATGTGGAGCTTAGCTTTTGGCCAGTCAAGTTTCAACCAAAAACAGTCCATCACAAGCCAATATCTAAGGATAAAAGGAGCAGGAAACGAATACAATTATTAATCTGACCAGATCAAACTGTGGAGATGAGAGTTAAAATGTCCGTAACCATTTCCATTGCATACAGTTCAGTAAACCAGAGAATATGATATCTACTTTTCTAATTTAATCTTTTATAACAAATGCGTGGAAAATATATGGCGTCAGTCATCAAAAAGAATCAACAAGAAGATCCTACTAGGATACAAGGGCACACAACGCTCAAGCCACACCCATATTATCTTTATGAAGACCATTCTTATGATGAATTGAGAGTAAGAAATTTTACTGAACAAATCAAAATATTCTGAAGAAATTTTCCTGCGAATGGCACTATTCCCAAAACCATCCCTCTGTGAATGGCCACTTATATGAAATTAGAAACCTTATTGGTTCATAAATCAGAAGTGGTTTAGTTTCCTTTCCCTAGAAAGAAACTGCCATGAAAAACCTAAACCCATAAAAGAACTTCAGGATAGAGCTTATCCCACCACAAAAAGACCAGGAAACAACATCATCGTTATCCCTCTCGCTTTAGTGCTTGGAAGAGAAAAAAATCAAGAAAAGAAGTTCCCCAATCCTTTTACCTATCACCTCAAGTTAACAACTAACCAGAAAATCATTCAACGACATGCACCGATCACCCTTGTGCTGACCATATAAAATTAAGTATACTTTACATCGACACTTCAAAATATGTGTACCATTGTTTGCAGCAATAATATATATATATTTTTTTCCTTCAAAAGGAACTAATTGAAGAGAATAAACAATGTACCAGGAGACAGGTAGCACAGTGCAAAGCCAAAAAGAAAAAGCACGGAGCTGTTTAATACTGGTGTGATTTTTAATCTATGCTTCAGAAACTTGAACATCCCCAACCACCAACAGCTGGAGTAATGAAGATTGAGCCAATATATTGTGCAGAAGGCGTCAATTCAAGCAAAAAAATGACTTTCTTAATTGGTAGCCACACAGGCTTCTAGAAGGGCTGGAATAACTCAGGGCCAGTGCCTGGTTATGACACTAATCACATTAGAATCACAAGCTCCTTTATCAAAATTTCGAACAAAATACCTTCACTTTGGTCCTTGAAACCATGTATTAGGCATGCACAAATCCATGGTCTTCCAGCACAGGATGCTTTTGCACCCCCTTTTAGTTCACCATTATGTTGTTTCAAACTGCAAAAGAATTTAAGAAGAATAATTAGAAAAGAAGCACAATCAACTGGTGTACTATGAATGAATATGTGAAATGACATAATAAAGTTTCTGTTCAACTCCAGCCTAACAAAAAATGCAAGCTACAAACAATAGGTCATACAACAACCTCCATCTCTGCTCCCCAATTCTGAGACGAAAAGCCAAAAATAAAAAAATAAAAAAAATAAAAAATAAAAGGAAAACTGCTTAAGTTTCTAACCCATGTAAACATCTAATTATCCCATAATCATAAAGACCCAGTTAAGAATTATTCACAAATTTCTCAAATAGATCAAGGAAAGGATAAATTTGAAAACCCCAGATAAAAATTTGTTCATAAATGTAGGAAATGAATCATGAAAATGAAAATTTGAAACCAAATCATACCGGCGAGAGAAATCAGTGGTGACACCAACGTAGGTCTTTATGGGGGTATTGGTGGAAAGGATGAGATACACAGACCATGACCTTCTTGATTTTGATGGAGAGTTCAATGTTGCTTCTTCTGATTTGATTGGCAGCGATCGTGGGAAAGATGATATTTTTGGGGATTTAGGGTTTGGGTGCTTTACAGAAGGGAATGTCCTTGAGAGTCGTTGCATAATTTCAGGTGAACATCCCAACTCGTTCGACAAAAACAAAACATCCCAACTCGGCCTGTTTTTGAACTTTTCAGTTTATATATATATTTGCAAATCTAAAGTGATCTCTGGCATGGTCGTCTCGTATCGTATCGAGATCGTGCTGTATAAAGATTATATACGTGTCAGGAATGGCTCAATTCAAACTCGACCTGTTTAATAAACTTATCATTTACGGGTTGACCCATTAATTTCTCATGCGTGTTTCGAATCGTATTGAGTTGATCCACTAAGGCCTCGTTTGGTTCACGAACGAATTTGAGGGGAAATCATTTCCCATGTCATTTCTTAAAGGATAAGAAATGGAAGATTCTTTTCCCACATTTGGTAATATTGGGAAAGTAACCGGGAGATATCACTTTATTTCCTTTCCCATGTTTGTTTTGAGTAGAAATGGAAAACAAAGTTTGTATAAATTTTCAATTATACCCATATTAAATCAAATAAAAAAACAATACATTTAATAATATATTGTAATTCTAAATTGTTAATGGGGACAAAATAGTCATGAAAAATGTTTATTTAATATTGGCTCATTTTCCAAACTTTCTCATGAGTAGGGAAAACAAAACCCAAGTTGGGAGGATGACTTCACTTTCCCATGGGCTAGACAACGATTTTCCATACCTGAACTTACCAAACATGAGAAAGCAATTGATTTCTCATCCCAAGTCTCTTTTCCCATGAATCAAACGGTGCCTAAATAATAGCAACTAAAAGACATTTAAAAAAATAGAAAAATGAAGAATAAACAAATAAACGGGTTAATAGGTTTGTGGGTTACACATGTATTTTAGCGGGTTGGCCGGTTGACCATCCATGATCCATTTTATTAAATGAGTTATATATGTATTTTAGCGGGTTTATGGATTGACTAGAAACCCACTTGTTTATTAAACGGGTCATGACGATTTGACCCGAAAATGACTCGAATTTTAATCGTGTGGGTTAACCCACTAATTTCTCATGCAGGTTTCGAGTAGTGTAATTACCGATGATGTTGTATTTTTTTTATTTTTTGTTTTTTGTTTTGCTACAGGTCTTATTTCAGAATGCCTTGGTCTTTTGGGGGCAGTACACATGCATATGACTAGTTAGCTCAGTCAGCATATCCTCAGCCTTCGTGTCTAGTCAACTCATCCTCCTTAATTTTCAAGCATGCATTGAGTTTTTTTATATATTATTTATAGGTGTTATTAAACGAACTCTAAAATTACCTGAGTACACCCTATGATATAAATACACCATAATATTTAAATCAAAATGTAAAACTAAGTACACCCTATTTAACTACCAAAAATATCCATGGTAATACACTCTATCACACAACACCAAACCCATTCAAGAGCGAAATAACCTTTGATCTAGTGATAAAATAACAAGTCTTTGAATTTGGGTACAAAATTCCTAAAAACGAATTAGGGTAGATATTTAAATACGAGATGAATCTATACATCAACTTCATCATCATCTTCTACTTCAATGGCCTTAATGATGTTGTGCCTTCCTCAAGAAACCAAACCAAGTGATAAACGATATAACAAAGAACACAAAAGAATTTAAGGGTTCCTCCAATATTGGAGTTCCTCCCTAACCAATGGAAGCTTCTTATTAATCACCAAAGAAATACAAGAGAACTCACAAACCCAAGAGCTGTAAAGTACACAAACAGATGCCTTACAATCTTATCTAAACTGCTCATAAGGTCATCTATTTATACTAATAGATGACATAGGTTACAACCAAATCCTATTATACATAGGAAACCAGATCCTAGACTAAAACTGTATCCTCATCAAACTAGGAAATTAAGCTAATGTTAGCTTGCGTCAAAGCTAACCCAAAAAAACTACAGCTTTCCTTTTCCTGCGTTGATACCTATTGTAGTTTAGACACATATTGATTTTATGCCAATTCCAACAAACTTCACCTTGGCATGAAATCCATACCGAGACATTACACATAGCAGCATCTGTTGCTCCCCCATATTGCAAGATCAAACTTGCTTCACATACTCCAAATCCATACGATGCTTGAACTTGGATGCATCAACCACCTTGGTCAACATGTCAGCTGGATTGTCTTTAGTAGCAATCTTCCTGAGACGAATTTCACCTTCAACTACTACCTCTCATACGAAATGATATCGTACATCTATGTGTTTGGTCCTTGCATGATGTACTTGATATCTTGCCAAATAAATGGCACTTTGACTGCCACAATACACATCCAACTTGTGTTGTTCCATACCTAAATCTACCATCAACCCCAAAGTCCAAATTGCTTCTTTGATTGCTTCAACGATCACCATGTATTCTGCTTCTGTGGTTGATAGTGCAATTGTTGGTTGTAATATTGATCTCCAGCATCGGACCTTTTGCCATAATAAACACATACCCCGTCGTTGACCTTCTCTTGTCTAAATCACCAGCAAAATTTGAGTCTACATATCCAACTGAGAACTTGTCAATTCCTTCATAATTCTTCTCAAAACAGATCCCTTTCTCCCTTGTTCCATGTATATACCTTAGTATCCATTTAGCAGCATTCCAATGCTTTAGTATCCATTTAGCAGCATTCCAATGCTCCTTTCTAGGATTGTGCATGAATCTACTAACTATTCCAACTGCATGAGCAATATTAGAATGAGAACATACCATAGCATACATCAATCCATCCACCAAATTGGAATAAAGGACATCTTTCATCTTGATTCTTTCTTCATCAGTCTTAGGACATAGTTGAGTACTTAACTTAAAGTGCGAGGCCAAATGGGGTACTTACAGGTTTAGTGTCTTCATTTATTCCAAACTTGTGCAGCAATTTCTCAAGATATTGTTTTTGAGACAAACACACCAAATCCCTCTTTCTATCTTTTGTAATTTCCATTCCCGAAATCTTTCTTGCTTCATACAGAGATCCTTCATCTCGAACTCCCTTTGCATTTGTGCTTTCAACTTATCAATCTCAGTGATGTTGCTTGAAGCTATGAGCATGTCGTCTACATAGATTAATAAGTAAATAAATATCCCTCTTTCAATTTCTTATGATACACACAATGGTCATAGTGACTCATCGTATAGTCTTGATCCTTCATAAACTTATCAAATCTCAAGTACCATTTGCCTAGGTGACTGCTTTAATCTATAGAGTGACTTCTTGAGCTTGCGTACCAAATTCTCTTCTCCTTTTTCTTGATGCCCTTCAGGTTGTCTCATATAGATTTCTTCAAATAAATTCCCATGGAGAAAAGCATTTTTCACATCTAGTTGTACTAACTCAAGATTGAATTGTGCAACTAGAAGAAGCAAAATCCTGATGGAGGAGTGTTTCACTACTGAAGAAAAGATTTTGTTGTAATTTATTCCCTCTTTCTGAGCATATCCCTTGGCCATTAATATGGCTTTAAATCTCACCAAGCTCTTATCATTTACTCCATCCTTCTTTGCATATACCCATTTGCATCCTATAACTTTTCTTCCTCTAGGCAGTTCTACCAATTCCCAAGTTTTGTTCTTCTTAAGAGAAAGCATCTCATCATCCGTTACTTCACACCATTGCTTCTCTTTCTTATTGCTTCATTAAAATTTGTAGGGATATCAGCTTCAATTACAGGCAATGCACATGCCATGCAAGCCACGCAGTCTCTGTATTTGACGGGTATCAATTTTTCTCTTTTCCCTTTCTCTTAGCTATGCACTCATCTTGTGCATTCAAATCCTCTTCATCATGATCAATCTCATGTGAATCATCTTCTCTTTCCTGCTCCACAATTTCTTTTCTAGGACTTAAGCTCTCGCTTCCATACACCTTTTATTTTCATATATGACTTCTATTTCTTATCATTTTATGAACTTCTCCATGAAATTTGTAACGAAATAGATTATTACTCTGTGGTTGTTGGATTATGTCTATGTTGAGGATCTTATACATTTGTGTCATTCTTACAAGTGGAAATTTGGGAAAAATGTAAATTACAAGGGGAACTCAGCTGGATTTTCGTAGTAGTCGAGCCTCCTTGTTTCTCTAGAGCGAGATGAAGGTAGTTAGTTAATGGTCCAACATTGAGTATTGGACATGCTCAGGACTCCTCTCAGATTTTAAGGGGACAATTTGAGTGTTGGTCCAAATTAGAGCTCCTCTATTGAGTGGTCTTTAGATATTACTTGTTTTAGTAATGTATTCAAGTTTTCTTCGTAAGACTCATTGGCTAGAAACTGTACCTGTACCTGATTGAAACATTTATACTCCAAAACACGAGGTTCAAAGTATCCCAACGTTTTTTTGAAGAAAAAGAGAAAATGACAAAAGACTTGAAAGGATTACTGGTTTTGAATTATGACTATGATTAAAGTTTGTCTTAGTAGTAATAATATATATTTTATAACAAAATCAAAAGCCATTCTTCATTTTTCCCTCTACCAATTCGTTCCACTAAAGAGCCATACTTGATGTATATATAAAATTAAATTTTAGAATATTTTTATTTTGAAAGATGCGACATCTTCTAGCTTTGTGTATAGTTTAATGTAATAAGACATTGCGCCATTAAAAAAATTAATATTTTGTATTAAATTATTGAGTATTGCACTCGGCAATTTTTTTTTTTTCCCTTCTTCAAACTCCGATTTGTATTGTTCATAAAGAAATCTCTGATCAACGATAGAACAGCCGAGTAGAAGGGCCGTTGCTCGACGGATAGAAGTTACTTCAGGGATAACATGCTGATCTTTCCCAAGAGCTCAAAAAAGGCAAAATATAAAATATGGTTGTACATGTATATTTATGTGTACAACATCAATTAAATTTTAATTCTCTTTCAGTTAATAGTGAAAGGAATTCCATTTGTTCCTTTTACAAAATGGTTAAATACTTTTTTGGTCATTAGGTTTTACATAAAATTTCAATTTGGTAAGGAAAAAATCTAGTCAAATTATCACTAATTGCCCAAGGTTTACAATTTATAAATATGATGTTAGGATCTGTTAAGTGGATGGGTTAAATATGTTTGTAGTCATTGTATTTTACATGAAATTTCAATATCTACATTATCTTTGAAGAAAGGCTTCTTCAGTACATTTTCATGATTTGAGCTCTAATTTCCTAAGGCGAGATATGATATAAGAACTGATAAAATCCCAAACCGAGACCTTGGATGCGAAGAAGCGTACGTTTACTACCTTTTTCGCTCCGTCTCTGACAAACTCCAAGTCCCTGGCAATGTTGTTCTGCATAGCTTCTGGGGCATCCAGCAAAGGCAATGCTACTAAGCCCCGAGTCTCCAGGTTTTTAATCCACCCACGTAATAAGTAATTCACAACCTGTATTACAATGATTGTTAGTCTTCAAATAACAAAGAGCACGCAGGAAATCAGAAACCTAATAGAAACTTGCTATATACAACAGGAACCTAAGTACGTTCCATTTCTTGTGTGTTCCAGCTTTTCCTAGAACTTCAGAAGGAAATAACAGACCTTTCTGTCTCACCCAAAAACATAACTGGAATTATTTCTGCACAGCCATTCGTGTTCATATATTTGATTTAAACAGAAAATAAGAACTCAAACATTAGGCCGCCCACTCGAGCTACATCATGATTGCAGCTTCTCTTTTCTTCAAAAGTTAGAAGAACAAAATATCTTTACTCCGTATTCACTACTACAAAATTGTTAAAAGACAAGACTTAATACACAACGGTTCTTATAAAACCGTCGTGATGTTTTCTTCCTCAACGTTGAGTGAAGAAGAGATGACTAAAAAGGAAATTAAATTATCATTCCATTGGTCAACTCAATTTAAATCTTTTTTCCTTTGGAGCATTTGGAACCCTGATATTCATTCACATTGATTTTTCGACACATCAAACAGTGTCAAATGACTGAACTGGAAAAAGTTGAATGTATGTAACTAATTTCCATCCTGATGAACTGAACAATCGATATGAAATGGCTGAACTGTAGAGCAAAACAAGAAATAAGGTCTAGTTCTTTTATTTCTTTTCGTAAATTTTGAACAGCTATAAATATCCAAATTAGAACATATATAAGAAACTACTAGTTAGGCTAACTATTCTTGCAATACCGACTATTCAACGGGTTCTGTGCTAATTAGTGAAAGGGTGCTTACCTCAGGAACTTCATCATGAGGACAGTGGCCAGCTGGACTGATCTCATAATATGGAGCTTCAGGCACCTGCTGCTTCACCTGAAGGCCCCATAAAGGTTTCACCCAGGGGTCTTCTTTTCCATACATAAGACAAATTGGTACATTGTTCATGTGACATCTACAACAAAAGTTGCACTGGAGCTTCTCAATTAACTTGGACCAGAAAAAGGAAGGCAGATACAAAATTGTCTTCATGAATATAATCCCTTAATATTTCCTACCTGGATAAAGCATCCCTAAATGATAGTTGTCCTTGAGGAGCCAACATAATTGAGGCAAAAGATGCAGCAGCAGCTGGATGTTCTGATGTCTCAAGTATACGAGAAAATACTTTGTCGACATTTGTTGAATGATCTGCATAAACTTGTTTAAGTACCTCCGCTATACTCCTAGGATCACTTATTTTCTGCCAACTGAAAGCAATGAAACAAACTAACAGTTTTACTTTTAACTCAATCAACAGTAAATATGGAAAGAGAAATTGCAGGAGCCATATCCAAAGCTCCTAACTACATTACTAAATTACAATCTGAAACGTAAAATATATCCATAAGGATAATGCTTACACTATTTCTGTGAGCTTTCTCACAGTGGGAGGTAAAGGAAAGGATCCTGCCGACGGGAATATTTTTGATAATCTTGGAGATCTTGTGGGATTAGGTAGAAATCCCCAGAAAGGAGTTGCATTTAACAATGTGACACCTTTCACCAAATGAGGGTTACATGCAGCAAAATATAAAGCAACAAATCCTCCTAGTGAGTTCCCTGCAATGTAGACAGGTTCACCGATCACCTGCATGGAAAGATGGTTGCATTTATATTGCTCATTAGTGTCAAGGATGTGACGGAGAAAGCTACTCATCATAAAGAAATAAACTAAAATTACATGTTGTTTCCTTGCAAACAATGCCCCTTGATAACAATCTTCATGCAAGAAACAAAATGCAACAACAATAAGCAATGCCTGAGAACAATTCATGTTACACATAATGTAGAAATCGTGTATAAAACTTCAATCTTTCTTGTTAGTGCTTAACAGTATTCCATACATCTTTAATCTCTAAATCCAACTTTAGGTATATTACTAACCGGGTGAATAGACACATACTAATGGGACCTAAGATCACATAGAAAGATGTAATACCAAGCAGATTATTAGCATAGAGGCTTACTTCTGTTTAACACTAGAACTAGCATATGAATGGACAATAAGACAACTATTGCAACTTGCATCTCATAGCCATGTTCCAACCTCTATCAAAATCACATTTTCTTGCAGAAAAACAAAGTAAAACACCGGTTTAAGTCCCTTCTCGACTTATCCCAATATGCAGACCTGCCATCTAAGTACTTGTAGTAACTTCTTCACTTGCAATAAAGCATTGAGTTAAATCCAGAACTCATCATTTCATACGATAAAATCAGAATATATACACTAAGAAAGAATATTATTTGTTTCATAAGAGCTTTCAACCAAGAAAGTATATCAGTGCATGAAACATTTGTCATAATGCTGATTTCTGTGACGCAAAAAGAAGCAAAACGATACAAGGAGTCAAAATGGCTGGAGTAAAATGCATTAATGATTTAAATTTCTACCTAAATGTTGATTATCCATGATAATACAAAGTGTGGGAAAAGGAAGGTCAGCATGGCTAGAACTATATGAAAGCATGCGACAGTGGAATCTAAGTGCCGTACTCGATGGTTTCTTGCCCAGAGATTCAAGAACATATTAACTTTTAGGAAGAATATTATGATAACATGAGCCATCATAAGAAATTCAACAGGATCTAGAAATCTATAAGGCAAGGTGTTATTTTGGCAGCATATCACTGGAAAACAAAGTAGAAGTCATAGCGATCTCATACCAAATGAACCATTTATTTTGCTCAAATTAGCACAACAACAATGCAAAGTGAAGAAAGGAAACACATAGATCAAGTCACGGAGGTAGGCAGATGTAACCCGAGCTAGAATATCAGTATCCACCAAAATGAACATATAAAACATGATTCTCTGTGCTTTCATCAGATAATGGAACAAGGAAAAAAGTTAAGTGCTAAAGTGTACCTCTTCTATGAAGTAACGAACTTGATCTTGCCATAAATCAATAGAGTAGACGAGCTCGCTTGCCCATGGTTCAGATTTCTCTCCAAAACCCCACAACAAATCTTTCGTCTCTGGCACACCTTCTTCCTCATTACGAGGGGCAGGGTCTTCAAATGGCAATGACCTACCCTGCCCGAGGAAATCAATTGCCCATACTCTAAAATCAAGCCCCAAATCCTTCAGTTGCTTCTCATAGTGAAAGGAACCAACCCCAAAACCAGGCAGAAGCAGCACTGGAGGGGAGCCTAAGTTTTCACATCCAGCTTTCTCATAATGCACATTGAATTTGGGCTTCCATTCCCAAAAGCAACTACTTACTGTGGCACCCGATTCGCCTTTGGATTCATCTGGTAGACCAGGAATCAAAACTTTAGTTCCTGGTTCCCCTGTTTCTGAAATACTTGCATCCTCTTCCCCTCCAATTACATAGCCATCAGAGCTTCCATTTGATAAAATTTGACCAACATGTTTGAAGTTTTCACTGGTGTTTAATGACCTAAAACCTCCTTGGTGATTTAGTTGCTTCAAGAAAGCCTGATCTAAATTGTAATAGCTCAAAAACTTCCTTCTGACATCAAATTTAGCACTGAAAACTCGGTTTTTTCTAAAACCTGGGAGACTGAATTGATGCGAACTTGTGCTTTTCACAATCAATTTCCACCTTAAATTAACAGCATCACAGCATGGTGCAGAACTGTATGAGAGTACTTCCATACCCACAACTGAATTCTGCAATGATCAATCAAAACAATGATTCAGCAACAATTTCACTTTACCCTTTATTGCATGAGACGAATTGAGTAAATGAAAAAGAATAATTTTCAAAGCACATGATGTATGTAACTTTCATCTCATGCTTCCAAATTTTCCCCAACACACACCAATAAAATTAAAATTTTAAAAAAAAAAAAACCCCCACAATTGATATGAACAGAACTTAATATCAATTAACAATCCTGAACTTCAGTTAACTTGAGAAAAAAAGATTAAACAAAATTAGCAACCAGTAGCTTTGCTGCACAACTCTAAAAGAAACACACAGATTTATGGCAAAAGAATAAGTATAGAAAAACTGATTTCTTTATTGTTTTGGGTTACCTCTAAAGTGAGCAGCCAAGTGTCATTAGAGTTGCGATGCTTTGTGGAATGCTCAGTCTTCTCCAAGTATTCAGGAGATGCTTGCAAAATCTAGAGAGAGAGAGAGAGAGAGAGAGTTTGGCAGTTGAGTACACGCTTCTTCTTGCTTTAATAACCAAGGAAAAAAACGAACTTTTAAACCTGTGTTTTATATCCTTCTGCTAAATATCAATCAACCGACCAAAAACACGACAAAACATTAGTTGAGGCTTGCACGCTGTCAAGGTCTTGTACCAAGCGTTTTGCTATTTTATTTATTTTATTTTTACGTTTCGCACCTCATACTGTTTCTAATAATTCCGAGTACAAATGATGTGGTTCTCATTTTAAAATGATAATTTCTAGTCCTAGTTATTTGATCTACTGGCATTCAATCTTTAACTTGTTGTGACCAACGTGAATTCGATATCAAAATTTTAAAATGCCTATGGATAATAAAAGTATTTCTCTAGTAAGTGCTTCTTCAAAAGCACTTATATTTCGACTTTTGCTAATAAAAAACAGTTCTAAATAAGCCCTTAATAATTTAAAACAAAATAAGTTTTGTACGAATAAAATAGATATTGACTTTAGAGAATATGAATGCCCTTGTACCAAATGTTAATTGGCTCAAATTATATAGAGCAAGAATTCAAGAAATGAAATTGAAGCTTTATAAAGGCAAAATTGGCTCAACTAGATTCTTCCGAGCTAGGCTTGTCTGGAACCGAGATTAGATTCTACCTGCTGCACTTGGGCCGCAGCCTCAACCAGTTATGTTTCAGTGGGCCACACCACATTGGAAGGTTATTTTAGAAGATCCAAGGTTTCATTGCTTGTATGATGAATTGGCACATGAACCATAAACACGTGTCCGGGTGTAGCGTAGATGGGACCAGTCACTTGCAGTGGAGTGGAAACAGAAATAAGCCACCTCTTTACGGAAATGGGATGGAGCTATCCTGCGCTGCATTGCTTCACACGTTAATGCTTGAAAATAGCGTGTTCAACGTTGTCTTCATGTTGGACGAAGAAAACGAAACGATTGCGATTATTTTTTGAAATTATTATTCACGAAAATATGACATATTATATATCAAGTACTATCTCCCATAATGGAAATTTATAATAAATCCTATTTCTAGCATAAGAATAAAATTGGGCGCAGTATTCTAATACGAGGTTACCATAGTGGTTGCGTCCCTCCTTCTCCCCGCCTACTTGGCACCTCAGACCCTAAAGCCCAAGTTGTCTTTCATCCCATCCCCCAATTATAATTTGTAATAACTGTATGTAAAAAAGGCAAGGCACAACAAAGACGAAAGCCCACAAATGGCCCACACCAAAACAAAGCCCCAAACCAGCAAACCCTAACAGCAAACAGAAACCACAACCGTCGTCATCAACTCCACATCTGAGCGGATAGGAGAAACAACCAAGGGGATCTGCAGCAAGAGGGTGCCAAAGAAACAAACCACCATCACAACACCACAAACATGAGCCAAATAAACCAAAACAAGAAACTGAATGTTTGGTTAAACAAGAGGATCTCCTAAATTAATCAACTTACCAATTTTCAAATGCTACACTTTGTGTACTTCAGTTTGCAAAGGGTGCAATTATTATTGGGGGAAGGGGGAGTCGAATCTAGGACCTCGGTGCAATGGTAAATGCTCTTAACTACTTGAGCTACAAATCCTTGAGAAAAGTGTATATTATTAAAAATAAATAACAGAAATAAACAAGTCAACAGGGAACCAAAACATTATCAAATTAATATGCATGAACAGTCAAGGAAGATAAATCATAAAACAATAAGTTTTCTGAAATATATAATATGTAATTCAATTACAATAACTTTCATCCAACAAGATCTCTTACTAGAATGATGAACTTTAAAGGAACATCAAGAATATTTCATCCATCAGTAGGCACTTCAAATCGGCAAACAGGACAATTGTGACTTTGTTTGAGCCATGTCACTTTGCACTTTTCATGAAACAAATGTGAGCAAGGCATGCAAGCGATTTCTGATCCTCCATTAAACTCTTCCATGCAAACAGCACAACTATCACTTTCACTTGCACAAATTTGCCTTCTTTTTCTCTCTCAACGCCCCTCTTCCTCATCATTCTCCTCCTCCTCGTCCCCATCACCCACTCTAACCATCTTTAGAACCTTCTCAATCACTGAATCGCTCGCCGAGAACATGCCCTCATTAATAACATTGCTCATTAATATTCTTTCTATTAGTTGTTAGAGAGATCCTAACTTAATTAAGAGATTTATTTCCTAGTCTACTAGGACTCTATTTCTTTCCTTTTTGTACAGTTATTGTGTAATTAGGATTTTATCCTATTTTCTTGTGTAACCCAACTAGGGTTACAACCTTATATTATAAATACCTTATTTTGAAAAATGAAATATATATATGAAAATTTTCTATCCATATTGTTTGACTTGGCATTAGAGCAGATTTTCTGGTGACTTGTGTGTTGTGCTCACCTGTATTCTAGCCCCATATTTTTTTTTCTATCTGTGTCGTGTGTGCCCTCCTGGGTTTGTGTGTTGTGTTGTAGTGTTCATGTCTCTACTATGTTCATGTCATTCCCGTCTTCGTGCATCTGCCGTATTTGTGCTTCTATTGTGTTCTTAATTCCCAATATCCATTGTAACTTGTTATCTGTTGGTCAATTACTTGATACACTTAATGCTTCTGCTACTTTCTACCCTACACATTGCTCTTTTCAGGATCTCAAGACTCACGAGACGATTGGGCAAGGTAAGCAGATAGGGGAGGTTATATTATTTGACATTGCCTTCTGCACCAATTCGTGATTTTGATCGTGTCGTTAATACTGCGCCATTATCTTTGTTGTGCATCCTCCAACCGATTTTAGCCAACAAAGCCTGATTCGTGTCCCTAGCTTTCTTGAAACCCAAACTACCTTTGTTTTTAGGTCTACATAGTAGATTCCATTGATAGAGGTGGACTTTCTTCGTTCTATCACTTCCTCCCCAGAAGAAATTTCTATTTAACCTATCCAAATCATCACAAATACTAATAGGTAATTTTGCATAGAATAAATGGGAATAACAGATGTGATAGCATGGATTAGAGTGGCCCTCCCAGCTGAAGAAAGCAACTTACTTTTCCAATTGGCAAGCCTGCAGTGAATCTTACTAAGCAAACTGCTGTAAGTGGATCGAGTTACCCTAGAGTGCAAGATATGCATTCCCAAGTATTTTCCTAGGTTGTCTGTTAAAGGGGAGCCATAAATGAAACTGATCTCTTGAGCTAACGCCCTTATGGTATTAGGAGAACAAAATACAGTAGACTTGTCAAAGCTGACAGTTTGACCAGAGGCTTGACAAAATAAATCCAAGCACCCCTTCATCATCCTAGCTCGTTGCGTACTAGCTTCAGTGAAAAGGATTAAGTCATCAACTAAAAACAAATGCGACACAATAGGACCAGTTTGGAAGGACTTAACAGGTTTCCATTTCCCCTATTGATAGTATCAAAGATGATATGAGATAGCTTTTCAATGCAAAACACAAAGAGGCAGGGAGATAGGGGATCTCCTTGTCTAATACCATTCTTTGGAATAAAAGGTTGAGAGAGCTCGCCGTTAACACAAACTTGATATCTGATAGAAGAAACACAACTCATAACTAGCTTAATGAAGTTATTGGGCATGCCGATTTCACCAAGGACCTTTTCAATAAACTTCCAATTTAATCTATCATAGGCTTTAGATAGATCAACTTTCCAAGCAATGAAGCCCTTCTTACCCTTAGAACATTTGAACTTATGCATCAATAATGAATTGATGATTGAATTTTAAGTGAGGTATTGTTTCTAATTTGATAGCGGGACCAATTTGGATTTGTGGTTTTTCCTTTCCATTGTACTTTTGAGATTTTCCTTTCAATCACAATTTTGGCGGGATCTTGATTGTGAAGTCAATTACAACCTTTAGATATCTCATTGAATTGATTGAAAATACGGGATACCTACACTACACTACATTGCATTGCATCACAACAGATTCCCTAACGCACACAGGCCCCTTAAACTGTCCTTATTTTAGTGTTATTTGGACCATGTATTTTTTTGGCCGTTAGATGAATTGTTGATATTACTTGATGGATATATAGAAGAAAAAATGGTAATATATTTTAAAATTGGATTTTTTAATTATTATATAGGAGTCGAAAAATGAGTATGTTTATGTTTAGTAGGAGTTACATGGATCTTTCTATTAACAACTTTGGTTAATTTATACATCCACTTGGCCCAAATTAAACTACACTTAACTTTCATGCTTGTAATTTGATTAACTAGATACCACAGTTCAGCCAAACATCCAAAGATTCAATATGGTAATATTACATATGAAAAGGAAGATCCAAATAAATTCAGTTTTATAATACAACTAAAGATAATAACTAAATTATCTGATCAAAGAGATGCAGTGGCAGGATATGAGGAACATATTAACAACGAAAATGTATAATCAGTGATGAAAGCAACGATAACGAAATTGGTATGTCATGGTATCTTGTAGATGTGCACCGCAACATATCATGTAGTCTTGTCCCTAGCTTCTTGGCTTCTGATGATATTCTTCTCAAAGGTTATGCAAAATAAAGAACAAAAAATTATTATCTATGATTAAAATAGAAAATGCATGTAATGGATATTATGCAAGTGCTACTGGAAAAATATTAATGGTTAAGTACTACTTCAAAAAATTATACCATTCTTAGAAGCATTTTAACGAGCCATATATAGCTTAAACACGTGGAGATGGACTAATGACATGAGAAAGATAAGGCAAAGAAAAATAAAAAGCAACGCCAATTCATGAAAATATATTAAGCTATACATATATCTTCTACTGATTTTATAGTGACCAACCAGAGTGTGCTTGGTTGAATTGAAAACATACCTTCTTTTCTCTCCAGGTGGACGCTTCATATACACATGTCGGCTGCTCTTATACATATAGAGACTCAGGAGCAAACACTTTTAATTTTGGACACTCATCAACTATGATCAACACCTCCAAGGCTGGCCACTTCAAAGTACAAGCTTGAGAGCAGAAAGATTCAAGTGCGGGTAAATACCGAAGTTGGATAAAATTCAATTGAGGAAATGTCAATTCATCCTCAATACTTTCTCCTCCTCCTTCTGCCTCTCCAACAATTTTCTCCATCGCATTACAAAAGGAAACACATATTGTCTCAAGGCTGGTAAGAAGTTTGGCTATGTGCTGTGAAAACAAGTATCTCAAATTGTCACAGTCCACTACACGTAGTGATCTCAGGTTTCCAAAGCCTGAGCTAACTTGTAAATCCTTTTCCCATATGTGGCTCAGCATGGGTAACTCCACCAAATTCAATTCCCTCAGCTTATCAAATGCTTGAGTAGAAGGGGTTTCCTGAACCAGAAATATCACTTCCAATAAATCGCACCTATTTACATAGAGATCTTCTAGATTGTCGCTAGCACTTGAGGTCTGAAGATTTGCAGGCATAACCTGGCAAAATGGTAGAAAAGTAATTGTATATTAATTTGTTAGTGTTTCAATCATGAACATATGGGATATTATCACATTCTATAAATCAAGAACGTTGTTTAGAAAAGAAAAATGAATTGTTTATTGTTGAACTAAGCAAGTTTGGTAAGTATTCATATAAAAAGAAGTTACCAGTATTGTTTATTGTTTAACTAAGCAGTTTAATTATTGTATATTATCACCTTCTAGATATTAATACTGTTTGCGAAAATAATGGTGATTATTTCCCAAATGAAAATGAACAAGTGTTTACAATTGTCATGGGTCAAGCCCATTTAACTTTTCTTTTTTATTTTATTTGTCTTTTATGTTCAATGACATCTGTACCTAAGATCAATTTTCACAAAATAGACACTAAATATCGCTTTAGAATAATGACGTACCTCTCTATTTACAGGGCGGGGCAATATTTGAGTAAAGTTGCGAGTGGATGGACGACTTCGTAAGCAGACTAGTGGCGCACATCCAAATCCAGATCTAGATCTAGTTGATGATGCGCATCCAGATCCTGATTCTTCTCTACCTCTTACATGATCATCACTCAAATTCTTTGCAACTGCTGGCAGCTTTTTGCTTACTGGTGCAAAACCCAATGTCTTTAATTTGGGACAACGTCTCACATTCATAATTCTCGTGGAGGAGGACCATGCAAAAGAATAGGCATCAGGGCAAAATCTCTCTAGGCTTGACAAATTCTGAAGGTTGAATCTATTGAGTAGTTTGGGAAACAAAGTCATCGCGCCACTGCCACCTGTCTCATCATGGATATTGTCCTCTGTGGAAGCAGCTGCCAATACTATAGTTTCCATATTCTCACATTTATTTATTTCGACTTCTTCGAGATTCATAAGGAGCTTGTAAATTTCATAGGGGCATAGATATTTCATACTGTTACAAGCTCCAATAGATAAAGTTCTTACATTTTGAAAACCTTGGAATCCAGGTTGAACGTTCTTCCACAAATGCTCAACCTCATCTAAACCATCCGCAATCAATGCTTGTAATTGAGAAAATGCTGAATCATGCCCTTCTAAATCAAATACCACATTGCTTGTCAAACTCTTCAACACTAGTCCCTCTAGATTTGGTAACCATGAAATGCAATTTGAAGGAAATAGAGCATTACAACTTGCTCCCACTTGTGCTACTTTTGATCCAGATGAGGTCGACCCAGCAACTTGATTGTCATTCCTAGTCTCTTTCGTCTTATTCGCACTTTCATAATTGGGCTTTATAATCTGTACATTAATTAATTCTACATAAATAATGAACTTACACATGAGCCAAAAAGAAAGAAATACAAAAGTAATGAACTTCCACAATTTGTCTTATTTCCAAATTGCCTTAATTATGTTCCCACATTCTCTGTCATAAATTTTGAGAAATAATAATAATCCCCTTTTCCTACCCTCAATTACTATTTACCAATAAACATTTTTAACTCTAAGGACATCTCAACCTTAATTTTCAAATGAAAATCATAGGTGTGAAGATTTAGAAATATAGTCCCCTTCTATTAAGGTACATTCAAAACACACTACAAATTGTTTTTCAATTATCCAAACTGCCTATTTCTCAGGTCTGTATTCATAGATTATACTTACAAAAAATTAGACAATTCGGAAACCGTTTCGATATCTAATTATGTTCCACAAAATTGATGAATACGATATTTCAAGAAAGTACTAAAATCACAATAATTTAATTGAGCAGTCAAATGATATCTGATTCAAGTGATTTTTTGAGAGATAATTTTTTATTAAATATCTATAAAATAGTTGCAAAAAATTGAAACGCATCTAAAATCTCCAACATACCAAAAATGATTAAGTTCTACCCAAATCAACTTCAAGAACTGGAACGACAGTATTAAACACAACAAAAGTAGCATATTCCAAAGAGTAACAAGTATATATCATTCAAGCATCAAAAGTGCACACATACATACCTCATAGGTGGAGTCCCGTTGGTTTCCCGTGTAGAAACCATGGAGCTTTTGTAGAAAAGAAAGCTTCAAAAAGGTTAATCTTGGGAAACTTATCCTGTGAGATGCATTATCATCTTCCATTCTCTCCTTTGATATGATCTCTTCCACTTTAGCACAATTTTTAACGTTTAAGCTTTGGAGTTGTACCAAGTTTTGTGCTACGGATAGTGAAAATACATATTTTAACTCATTACAATGGTTAATTGCTATGGATCTTAGGTTCATAAAGGAGCGCTTGTCTGGCAGTTTTCCATGACATACAACTTTTAGTTTGTTAACTTCCTTGAAGGTAGCTGACTTTAAGTTGCGGAAGGCAGAATGTTGACGAGTCATAAGATACTCTATGTTGTTGTCATACTCGATTGACAAAACTTTCAAGTGTTGAAAGCCCCCTTCATCATCTAACTCCTCGATGACATACTTTAAATTGTATGTGTGGTGTAGGCTTAAGTTTTTAGATAGCTTCAAGAAGTATCTAACCGCTCCAATCTCCAAATATTCCTTTACATCACCAAGAAGCATCAAACTATTTTCGAACAGATAACCAGGCATTCGATTCTCGAAACTCCCTTTTGCAAATAGATAACGAAGCATTTTGTAATAGTATGTTCGTCTAGCATTGATAGATACATGAAATCTTATATGCTGGTTCTTTAAGAGAAACCCATTATGCAACATCTGACGATCGGGTATATTTATGGCTAAGACTTTTAAATGAACAGATAGAGACGTCACCTCATCAAGGCTTGCCATGCTCGTTTCATCCTTGCTTCCTGTTGCTGGCCCCCAATTGAAAAAGCTTTCTGCCATGTACAACTCTTCTAATCTCCTCAAGTTGGATAAGACACCATGAGGAATTTCTTCAAGTCCATCACAATCTGTTGCATCCAGCATCCTTAACCGATGAAGAAGTCCTATTTCTCTGGGTAACTTATTGATTTGAGAGCGAGCAAAGCTGAGGATCTCCAAATTCTCCAGTTCTCCAATAACATGGGATATGTCTCCCAATTTGCAATCCTCTAGACACAAGGTATGAAGGTACTTGGGTTCTCCAAGCGGTAGAGATCTTTTTGAGGCCAAGTAACCTGACATATCCATCCTCAAGAAAGCTAAAACCTTGAGTTCTCTCAACCTTTTAAAGTGGTTGGAATATTCTGAACTACTGGAGGAATTTCTCAGTTGTAGAAGCTGAAGTTTTGGGCACTCCAAACCATCAATAATATCTTTATCTAACTTAACATCAATTAATGAAATTGCACTGCAATGTTCTTGGTTTGTTGCTTTTTGTAGTCCTGGCCATCCTCCGCCTCCACCTTCCACATCAAATGATCTTACCATAAATCTGTGAGGATCTTTTGAGGCAATTGATATAGCAACATCACGAACTATATCATGCATTTTGATACATTCTTCCTTTTCACTATCCAGCAACAAAAACCTTCTTTTTAGTTGTCCAACGAAAAAGTGCACTCTCTTTCTTGCGTTTTCAATCGTATTGGCGTTTTCAAAAATTTCTCGACCCAACCCATACCTCACCATATACTCAATCGGAACATCATAATCTTCTGGAAATAAGCAACAAAGTAAAAAGCATGACTTGACTTCACCACTGTCCAATTTATCGTAACTTAGTTTTATGCAAGAATAAACACTCTGTTCCATTCCAGGGATGATTTCTGGGAGAGAATTTTTCAGTTGCTCGCGGATAGTATCCCATTCATTCTTGTCAATTGAGACTAGTGTTTTCCCGATGGTTATGATGGCAATGGGTAAACCTTTGCATTCATCTGCAATCATTTCTGCAACATGAAGTAAATGAGGATTATTATTGTCCAAGGATTCACCTACAGTCGCCTTGAAAAGCTCCCATGCTTCTTCTTTATTTAAGGCTTGGACTCTAAAAATGTTGTCTTTGCACCCCATTGTTTTACAAACTTCTTCATTTCGAGATGTCAACAAAATTTTGCACCCTTCATGATCACCAAAAGGGATTCCTACATCCTGTAATTTAAGCTCTGACCATACATCATCCAATATAATCAGGATTCTTTTACTCTGCTTGATTCTCTCATGTAGCCTTTGTGCTCTTATAGATTCACTTTCCTCGACCAATTTCATATCTAGTGACTCTGCAATTTCAGTTTGAATTTTCCTAATGTTTACAGTTGCGGATACAGTTGACATCACAACATCATCAAACAGCTTATTTGTTCCTTGTAATCTCTTGATGATTTCTCTCACCATTGTGGTTTTACCCACACCTCCCATCCCGCAAATCCCAATTATTCTTGTTTTTTCATTCCTCAAAGCACTAAGCACATCATTCATGACATCTTTTCTGGATTCAAAACCCTTAAAACCTTCACTAGAGATTATTGACCCCAGCTGTGGCACAGGTGCAGGATTGGCAACATTATTACTCAGTCCTTCGTCTAGTTTGGGATCAAGTACACGCTGAGCAATCTTCTTGGCTTTCCTACTCAGAGAATACCGCGACTTCAAACTTGGGCACCACCTTTGCATGTTGAGTTTGGTTTGAAGTTCTTCCGCTTCACGAAATATTTTGCTTACATCCTTTAGCCAACTCTGAACTTGATCTTTAATGGTTGCACCATTCCTTGTTGCAGCATCCACAGATCTTTGCACATCATTTTTCTTGTCATCAAGGTTTTTAAGCACATCCTTTAGACTTTCTATGTTAGAATCGTAGTATATTAGATAGCTGAGTTGTCTCCCAATTAGTGCCACTGGTTTTTCTACAATTTTAGATGCAATTGAAATACAAATTTCTTCCATTTTCTATTGCCTTTTTATATAAAGCCGCCAGAGACTAAGGAAATTCTCAAACCAAATGCAAGGAGTTCAACACCTACAATTTTAATTATAAACAAAAACCAATCAAAAACCCAACCAAACAAATCTCATAGCAATTCTAACTCATAATCTATAAACACTCTTCCTCCTCCCCTACTAAAAAACTTCTCAAGACACCAACCATCACAGGCCCCCAACCAAAATATATTATAACTTATAATTTAATGTATAGATTTCATTTGGCAATTGTTTCTAGAGGATTCGACTGAAGAGTAATTCGATGCCTCTGTCCTATTTGTTCCTTTTGTTGAAATTTTTCATTTTATTCTTTCGTTTCGATGAATTTGGGTTTGATCGCTGGCTGTAAAAGGGATGGGATCTGGTGTTTGCAAATTTGGTGTCCCTCCATGTCCACATGTCCACATGTCCACTTACTTAATCGAAAATTTAACAGTGTTAACTTTGAATAAGGATTAAAAAATTAAAATTTAAATAACAATAAATAAATCCAACAGCCACCCCACCCCACCTAACTCGGCCGCCGCAACACCCATCATCTCGTTGATTTGATTTTAAAATTAAACAAAAAAAGTTCTTTCTAAACTAAACTTTAGTTTTTATTTCAATCACAGCAGGTTTGAAACGATGATTGCGAGCGACGAGGGGTGTTTGGGTGGTCTTAGGATTTATTTATTTATTTATTTATTGTTTAATTTTTAAATTTGAATTAAAGTTAACAGAGTTAGATTTGAGATTAATAATGGAACATTTGTCAAATAAATAGAGAATGGAACCAAATTTGGTGACTACAGATCAGCTCCTAGGAGATATCAGCCATATGGGTAGAAATCATATACATCCATCATCTCAGATTAGCTAGGGAGTGGGACACAAGTAGGAAATATTTTGCTCACCACTTTAACTAAAAGTGTATTCTCACCACCATTCTCAACACTTGACACGTGTCTATAGACATAATCATAGTTAACTTTTGTTTTGTATTTATGGAATCATGGTTATGCCTATAGACACATGTCAAATGTTGAGAATGATGGTGAGGGTACACCTTGGGTTAAAGTGATGAGTAAAAATACTTCCAACACTAGTATCTACAACTCCAGAGAGAGGGAGAGAGAAGACATGTCACCAGGGAGTACGAGGGGGTGGTTACTGGGCGGGGGATGCTAAGGGGTCAGGTATAAGACTTAAGTTTTGGGAGTTTTTAATTTTTTTTTTTAAGGATCTTTCCTATTCAGAGAAGCGATAGTATACTAAACTCAAACACACTATACAGATGCTAAGAGTCGACCCAGGACCTTACTTGAGGGAGTAAATACCCCAAATCACTACACTAGTGGGTTCTTTTTAAAATTTTTATTTTTAAGATTTAACCTTTTTGCTTACTTTTAAATTATTTTATTAATATTTATGTAGAAAGGTTAGAACGGACATTTCACTTGTTAAAAACCCAGTCAACTACTAGTTTTCGTCAAAATTAACTAACAAAAGGGATGTGATTGTAATAAATGAGACATGTGGGATCTGACTGTAATTATACCATACTTTAGGGAATCTAAGTGAAATTCTCCCCGTTTTAAAATGACCCCAGCTTGAGCTTTGGTGTGCCCAGCTAACAAATCTCGTTAGCAGCTCACATCTTTTTATCAGATACCTTTCGTTTGTTTCTTTAAAGTTTGGTCTTATACAATCTTATAATTAAATGGAAACATGTTCCAATTATTATATATATATATATATATATTTTTAATTTGCCAAGAATTCCAATTATTATATATATTGGTGTACTTTAAAATCTTTATTGATTTTCTTTCCTCACGGGACGACTAATCTTTTAGGGATATTATTTTTCAATATTTCATGAACTCAGGCTAAATTTGAGCTTAAACTTGCTTAAAAAATGAGTTCAATCCAGCCAATCATAAGCACTTGATCAGTAGATGCTTAGTCAAGCCGAGCTCAAAGGGGCACCTATAAAATTGTTCCACTATATGTTGTGTGGGAAATATCCCATAAAACCTAATCATTTTATGTAATCTTTTATGGATATTACCTATATTTCTTAGTAATTAAATTAAATTAATGGCAAGATCATTATTGATAGAAATATTCCTATCAATAATTATATGCTTAAACAATAGTCCAATGAATATGAAATAAAGAGAAAGTAAAAAGGTTAATTGGATTCATGAGGCCTTCTCATTCTCATAGTCAATATAGTTCATAGCCATAAAATTGTTAACTGAGTATTGATAATCCATCAAAACTGGGGCATCTTATGTTCGGTTAATTAGAAGGATACTGTTCTTTAGACATTCATGTACAAACACTGAGAAAAGTATGTGTGTGCTTGATATAGGGTGAATTTACTAAATGCGATCAATCAATAGTTCTTTTTTGTGAAAGTTGTACTTATATGTCAAACAAGAATATTAAGTCAGCCATAATGCAGACTAATCCTTAAATCTTAGGCACCCTATTTGTCTTATGAGTATATATGTTGTGTATTATTGGGTTCGCGATTAATCCGTATAGGTATGTGAGCGTACAACAAGACACATGCAAAACAACCTAAGGCCACCAAGGGTCAACTCCCTTGCTTGTTTTTAAAGAAGAACTTAAAACTAAGAAAAAATATTTTAAAAACAAACAAAACCCCTTTTTTTTCTATCTTCTAAAGGGACATCACCCACCTCGAGGCACCCCTAATCCAAGCTAGACGACCATGCCAAACACCCCTCCATCCAATCTAACTTCCAGACACGCCCCCCACCCTCCCCATATCCCATCTCACCTAGGGCTGGAATTTTAGATCGATAGACCACCAAACTGACCAAACCGAACCTGTTGGTTCAGGTTTTTTCACTTAATTTGTGGTTTCGGTCAACAAATCGAAAGAGTGTGGACATATCTAGCTATAAATAGAGAGAGAGTGTGTAGGGATATAGTAGTGTAAAATGTGTGCAAAGATGTAGTAGTGTAAAATGTGTGTAGAGATAGAGTAGTGCAGAAAATGGGCACCAGACATGAGAGAAGAAAGAGGAGAGTAAATGCAATAGACTTGGAGAGAACCTTGGGTAGCTAAGAGGCAAGGTACCAAGGGATTTATGATGTAGTTTTTCCTTTTTCCTCTCTGCTTAGTTTTTATCTTTTATTGTAGTTTATTATTGGGTA
This sequence comes from Prunus persica, assembly GCF_000346465.2. Taxonomy (NCBI): domain Eukaryota; kingdom Viridiplantae; phylum Streptophyta; class Magnoliopsida; order Rosales; family Rosaceae; genus Prunus; species Prunus persica. The sequence goes on from NC_034010.1 coordinate 2,505,203, forward strand.
ATAACTACATAGTATCCTAACTTTAGGGATCGTTACAAATAATTACCTAACTTTTCTAAAATTTTCAAGCGCATACCTAAATTTTTGAAAAACCTACAAATTAGGCACACTTTAGAGGGGGCATTAAATGATGACGTGGCATGTCACATAAACTAATGTATGTTTACTCTAAAAGAAGGATCTCCATCACAGTAAAAATAAACAAAGAAGAAGAAGAAACAAAAATCAATTCGCAAACGCGCGATCGCGAGCAAAGAGGTAATCGGTAAAGAAAAGTCAAAATTTCTCAGAAAAACCAACCTCAAGTTAGCAGTAATTTACAGCACTCCGCAATCCGAATGCTCATTATTTCGCTAACGCCATGCAGCAATTACCTTGAAAGACTGCAGACATAAAGCCAGAAATATAGATGAAACAAAGATGTAAACAGGCCTTAATCCCCAAAAATACAGAAAGAATATTACAAAGGTTACGAGCATGAGTTTTCCAAGTGTCATGGGAACCACTTGTGTTGTACTCACCCAACCAAAAAAAATATATATATATTTAAAGAAAAAAGAGAAAAACTAAAGTGTGGAGGCAAACAACTATTTCAAGACATACCTAGCTCTCCAATGCAATGTTTCAGCAAACACTGGTGAACTGTTGCGATAAGCTTGAATGATAGAATTAATTATAACCACAAAAGGGACAATATATGTATGTACTGAATTCGAAAAATTTAAATATGAACTGAGAACACAAAGGAAGTGAATGAGTACGTCACGTTTGCTATGTCGAAGAGCTAAAGGAAGACTTTGTGTTAGCTATATATAAAAAGAGAAAAGGAGAAAATGTATAATGAGATTACTTCAAGAGAAGGTGATGCCATGTTTAAAAAGATGGTTTTAGAATATTTAAAAGCAAACCTAGGTAGCACGTAACAACACACATCTCTCTAGTCTCTACCAACCCAATTTCAAGGAATCTTTTTACCAAAAATAAAAAAATTTCAAGGATCTTTTTGCATTTTGAAGATCCAATATTTTGAACTACTATAACGTCTGATAATATGGATCGACCTTGGGTTGCCACACTGTATTGGTCAATATTTCCTAACACACATTTACACATGTGAATGAATTTTCAAATAATTAATTCGGATTTTAAGGATATGAGTTACCAAATTTATTAATGAATTGCCGCTCAACAATAAAGAATGATCAGCAAGAGTATACCTCCTTAACCTTAACTAACGAGGAAGGCTGGTATAAATACTAGCCCTCTATAACAAGGAAAATAAAAGTTGGGGGATACTTGACGCATTCTCCTCATTGATAACTCTAACAGGGAAATATCACTTTTAATAAGTTCCATATAGACAGAAAACTAACCCAACTTAAGTGTCAAATATATTTCTTCAAGCGAAGGCAATCCTAGCTGCTACCCTTTTCTAAAAGATGGTTTTGGAATATTTAAAAGCTAAACCTAAATAATTCCTTGAACATCCAGCTCAAGTATATATGCATGCCATGCCCAAGTTTTTTTAAGCACATTCAAATACCAACAGTTGAGCCAAAGATTCAATATCGTAATTACATATGATAAGGAAGGTCCAAATACATCTATTTTATTCATTACAACTAAAGAGCAAATGTAATTACTAAATTATGTGATGTTCTGATGCAATGGCAGGATTTGAAGAACATTAACATGGAACATGTATAATTAGTGATGAAAGCGACGATGTCTAATAAGAACGAAATTGATATGTCATGGTATCTTGTAGATGTGCACTGCAACATATCATGTAGTCTTGTCCTCAACTTCTTGGCATCTGATGATATTAAATTCTTCTAAAAAAGATAATACATGCTAATACAAATGATTTAAATTTCTACCTAAATGCTGATTATCCATGATAATACAAGAACACAGAGATTCATAGTTTCTTGCCCAGAGATTCAAGAACACAATCCCGTTCTCTTGGACTACAGGGGTCCAAGAGATTTGTGGTCACTCACCGTTGGATGTAAATTCAGAACATATTAACTTTTAGGAAGAATAATATTATGATAACACAAGCCCTCATAAGAAATTCAACAGGATCTAGAAATCTCGATCTGCCATAACTGCAAGGTGTTATTTTGTGTTAAACTCTAATGACACACGTCTGAAGTACTAACGATGCACCATTTAGATGCTGCCACTTGTCATTCTCTTCCATTTACCATTATTTTTTTAATGCTTTAACTTCCAAAAATTATAATAAATTTATTAAAAAATAGAAAATACCCCCAAAAATCCTATGAAATCCTTATGACATTTTCTACATGTTTTGAGATTTAAAATATAGATTTGACTTATAAAAAAATCAAATAATTTCTCAAAGTCAAGTTTGTATAACACCAAGTGTAAAGATCATTACCCTTTATCACTACAACTCTTTCTCCAATTATTACTTCAAATTTCCCAAAATTTCACGCTTCATAGTCGAAGATAATGTCGCAATGAGTTTTTAGAAATTTTCGGTGTATTTTCTGATATTTTTAATTAATTTTTTTGTGTATTTACTAAGACATCACAAAATGAAACTCTAATGACATGTGGCGCTACTCGAGAATGACACACGTTTGAAGTACTGACGATGCACTATTCAGATGCTAACACTTGTCATTTTCATGCATTTATTAATTTTTTTTAATGCTTTAACTTCCAAAAATCATAATAAATTCATTAAAAAGAAGAAAAATACCCCAAAAAAAATCCTACAAACTCCTTTTGACATTTTCTACATATTTTGAGATTTAAAATATAATTTTTACTTATAAAAAAAAAATCAAATAACCATAGTGTTAGTATGAAAATTGTATTGTCATTTCCTAGACTCTAGCATAGGTTGGGAATTAGTGTGTGAACATGTTTTACTGGAAGCTTTGGCGCAACACATTCATTCTGGATCTTTGAAGCATGACTTGACCGATATGAGAAACTGATTTCAGGTAAATCATGACATAATCATGCATTCATTATAGGATTCCTAGTTGGAGTTATTTTTCAATCAAGGTTTTTTTTTTTTTATGTTAATCTTATTTTTAATAGGATTAGACTTTATCTCTTAAGATTACTTTTCTAGTTGGACTCTATTTTGATTTAAATTAAAATATTATCTTTTCCTATTATGACTTGTAGGTTGAAATCTTCTCTTACTTGATTGGTCTAATTCTTTTGTTTTAATAGATATTGTTTTTCTATTAAAAATTGATTGGTTGGCGTTTTTCAATAAGAATCCATATTGAACTAATATTCATGTTGGAAAACCAATTGTGGTCTTCATAAGAGTCCAAATTAAGCTAAAAGTTTATAGTTATAATTGAAGTGGGTTTGGTACTCGTGTGCGGCCATCTGACTAGGTATAGGAAGCTTTGAATAAAAGCAGCTTGCATCTCTTTGGTTTTTGTGTAGTTTTTGATATTGGCATCAGAGCAGGTTGCTGGACATACTCAGTAAGATCTAATATACCTTAGGATGGATCGTGCCTCGGGCTCAATTGCACATCCACCATATTTTGATGGCAACAACTATGGCGCTTGGAAGGCCAAAATGAAGTCGTTTCTTTGGTCCTTAGATGAACGTGTATGGAGTAAAGTGGTTCATGGATTTCCTAAACCCATAAAGAAGATCGGAAAAAGGAGATGAAGAAACCACAATCCTCAAAGCTAGAGAGGAGTGGACCACTGCAGAAGTCACACACAGCACTAATAATCAAAAGGGGCTAAAAAAAAAGCCTCTCGCAGGCGCGGAAGCGCGTGCAAAGAGACTAGTTTAGAGAATACGAATGCCCTTGTTCCAAATTAATGTCAATTGGCTCAAATTATATAGAGCAAGAATTCAAGAAATTGAAGGTTTATAAATTAGCATTGAATAAAAAAACAACGAAAAAAAACATGAATTCGAAAAGGGTTAAGAATAAAAAGCATGTTATAAAAATAACCTGGAATATGTATGAATATTGAGCTGCACGTAAAGTAGATGAGACACAGCATTTAACGAGGTTCGGCTATGCCTACGTCCTCGGAGAGCAGCAGCAGTAACTTTTTCACTATATAAAATAATAGGGCTACAACTTTAGAGTTTACAATATGTGAGGCTCACTGAATTTTCTCTCTCTTTCTTCTTCTCTCTTTTCTTTCTTCTTTTTCTCTTCTTTTCTCTTCTTCTTCTCTCTTCTTTTTCTCTTCTCCCCTTTCTTTCTTTTCTCCGTTGGTCACACTCTCCTTTACAATTGGTATGCCTATTTATAGGCTAATGTTTAGGCAAAATACAGGGAAGGGAAGGTTCCTGGAAGATGCAAGGAAACTTCCTGAATTGATAAATACAGGGAAGGAAAGTTCCTGGAAGATGCAAGGAAACTTCCTGAATTGATAAATACAGGGAAGGGAAAGTTCCTGGAAGATGCAAGGAAACTTCCTCTGTGGGCTTCACCTTCAAACTTTTACAACACTCCCCCTTGGAGACCACAAATGATATGGAATATGCCTCGTTAAAAACCTTGCCAGTAAAAACCCAGTGGGACAAAAACTGGTCGAAGGAAAAAAGAGTACATAATCACGCGTAACACAAAATTCTGTGTATATTGACGCGCGTGCGACACTGTCTCGTTAAAACCTTGCCAGTAAAAACCCAGTGGGATAAAAACTTGGACGAAGGAAAAAGAGTACAGTGTGTAAGGGTCTGTATTGACAGCACGCTCCTCCTGATGCTTGGCAAAATATCTTTAAGCCATACTGTTGATCATCTGTCTGAATATCATAGTTGACACTGCTGCTGTGAGTCAATAGTGTATGAAGGTCTTTATTAATACCATGCTCCCCCTGATGAATATCTCCCCCTGAAAACTTCATGACTAGCTTTTTCCAGTAAGCGACCATAGAGATTTCCTGAGTCCGCATATCTTAGAACACTTGGGCTATTTATAAGTTCACTAAAAAATATGCCCGTATATGGTGTTATGCTTAGATAGCATCAAATATACCTCACATCATCCCAAAATGATGGTGATGGAGTTGAGCCCTATTTGGAAAATATGATGTCCGGTCCAATATACTTCCAGAAAATCATTAAAGTGTCCAACGGATAATCCTCATAAAAATACTTCAATACTTTCTTAGTATAAGCAAGAATCTCGTTGGCATAATGCTCGATCCTTAAGTCGAGACAAATATTTCGTGAATTCTGCAGAAGCTTTAATGTGTTGCAATCACATTATAATCAATGTACTCACTGAGGTAATTTATGCATATTAATATTGAGTACAAATTTTGTGCTTCAAGCACATGTCCTTTAGGGACTTGCTTTATGCAATGTCAATCCTCTCAACGGATTTTGTTTAAAAGGGATTAAACTTTATGACACATTATATAGCTTTAACCCAGCTATTTATACATCTTTAGGGAATCGCTTCTGGCGATATGCTCCGTGCATTTAATAACCCTTAAAGATAATATGTTGGTCTCCGTAATTGTGTAATAAGGGGGGGCACAATTGAATCTGTAAATATGGAGAAAACCCAACATTCCTTGTTTCTGCCAGAAACAGTGTGTCATACAAAGTAGATATATTTCCTTTTATTCCGAACACCCAAGTATAACTTTCAGTATTAACAAATTTTGGGGTTCGTATTGTGGGTTTGTTCTTTCACGTTCATTCTCATTTATAATGGAATTACCTCGTTCCATTTTGGCCAATGATATTGTCGACATTTAATAATTGAACGTGGTTCCAATCAACACAGCCCATTGATGATTTGAGTAGCTACTCCAAAACCAAAAATTGTCATTCATCAATTCATGATCTCACAATTCTCATGTGCATGCGCATGCATCAATTATAAGCATTCCTTTGCTTTTGGGTACCCAAGCCACTTCATGGGGCTTTTATTATGTGAGAATGTGGATTATAACCTCCATTGGAGCGTTATTTTACATAGGGCGTGGAATATCTCCATTTAGGGAGTTGGAACATTTAGAACCCATATATCTGTCATGCTGCAGGCATGCCACAGATTAATACATACATGTCAATTAATTTCTGGGACCTTAACCCATATTATGGGACTTTAACCCATATAATTTGCTACACATTAAGCGTGCATAATATCAATATTGACATGTCAAAGGATTGTCCTTTCGGGACTTCAATCCATATCATTTACTACGCAATAGGCGTGCATCATATTGATCACTGCTATACCCATATTCTGTTCTTATGGGACTTTAATCTGTGCAGTGTATTATCAATGTATCCAACTTGCAATCTGTAAAATTTGCGTTAATAATTCATGGATACATACAAGTCATTCTTTTGGAACGGACTTATCTCCCCATTTGGTTACCTTTCAAGATAAATATCAAATAGGTATATAAGCATAAAATAACACAAGTATTGCTTACATCCTTAGGTGGGAGAAACTTTTCTCAAGTATCATTCAAGCTCATATCAGCCCAGTAAATATAATGTAGCGCTTGATGATCTAGTTATATCATGCAAGAGCAAAAATCACAACTCTTTTGCCTCTGTCAAAACAAATAACCCTCATAGTTAGGATTACTTCATGGATTCATTCTTCAGATGTTCATTCTAAAGAAATAAAATCTCTTATGAACAGAGAGTTATAAAAAGAGAAAAAATGCAAAAATAATGTGATATTGATTGCAAGAAAAGGTAAGCAATCAGGGAAGGAAGCTGGTGGGAGCAGACAATAAGCTCTCATATCTCCTAGTCTAGAAGGACTCCCGAAAATTAGAGCATAAGATCGCCTTCACAGTTTCCTAATGTAGTGGAAACGTGATCAGGGATAGTCTTGCTTCGTGAATGGATGATCAGAGATAGTCTTGCTTCTCAGGCATATTGAGTGCTCACTGATAAGAAAAATAAGTAGATATCGCATCACTAAGTATGGAGTAAACTGGATGTCTTCTGCAAAGGAAAATTTCGTTAGTAACACATTTATATACAAATACAATGAATAGGTAGAACCGGTAAATTTCAAATTAACCATAGGAAAATTGTGAGATTCTCGGGATACTTTTGAAAAAGTAGCTCCGTGAAATCCGTAAAGCAAGATCGGCTTTGAAAATAATACTTTGAAAAACGCCGAAAGTGCCGACAGGCATTATTAGAGGCCACATGAAGTTTTGGACTCTAGGAAAGAAAAAGATAATATGGGGATTTGAGAAGACATTGGGGTCCTGAAAAGTTGCCACATTTTCGTCTATAGATATTGCCTTTGCAAACTGCGTTTCAACTCAATTTCCTTCATTTTCCGAACCTTTAGTTTTTCTAAGACTTTCTTCGAAACCTTCTTAAAAAATTGGCTTCCTCTTCTTCCTGCCCAAATTATTTCAATTTAAATGATGCTCCCACAACAACCAGTGACGCCCAAGTTTGGCGTCCATCCTTTGTATCCAAAAATCGTCATCTCACAGTTAATGATTCTGTGATGATGAATGATGCTACTGCTGTCATAGTAGCTAGGAATTTCATTACTCCAATGGATGAAATGTCGTTGACAGGGAGATCAGAGGAAGAGGCTATTGATGACTCAATGACTTTTAGCATTCAGAGTGCTGCTTCTGTTTCTAACATGGCTGATCGTTTGCGTGCCAGAGCAAACGAAGTTGAGAATTTAACAACTGAAAATTCGTCTCTCCAAAGAATGCTTCATGAGTCTCAACAGGAGGTTGAGAAACTTAAAGGAGAGAATAATGCCTTGTTGAAACTGGTGAGTTCGTACTCTGTTGATACACTGAGAAGGCTAGACATGCTGCAGTTCTCCAATGAAAGAATTTTGGGAGACCACGAGAAGCTCATGGCTAAGCTTAAGAGGCGCCGTCATCTTCCTGCAGAGGCTTCCAGAACATAATGTAATTTTTTTATAGATTTCACAGGGCCTGCACCTTCATTGCAGGTGGAAAAATCTATCTGTTATATGTTCCTGTTATAATAATTGCGCATATTCTTAAACTTGCACATGTGGTTTTTACGTCTTTTCAAAATGACGATTTGGAACCTTGTGCCTTATAGGTTCAAATAACCACATCGACTCTCCCAAATTTCATATTTCAACATATGGTAGCCCGGAACTTATGGCCTGGGCACAAACTCAGAATTTATTTGCCATTTTCAAATGGACATGAAATATGAATTGAGTAAAAGCCATGATAATATCGCAATGTAGTAGTGAAGAGCATTAACTACTATATACCCACAACTTCAAGTTTAGGATCTCTCATATATTTGGATCCATGGGCTTCCGGCCCAGATATAACAAAATATGTGGGGAGTCTCAATTCATTATTTGAGGTTTATGTTAATATTATCCATTTCGCGGTGTATTCTTAACAACCGGAATTCACAAAATATATTTCTTCCTTGAGGTGTCGATTATAATAAAATCGAACTTTATTAAATTCATCATCTTCTTATGCCAAAGAAATATGTGGCATACCACAATTTGCAATAATACCTCAAGGGTTGTCCATTTAATTGTTGGAACTTCAGGTTCTCAACACTGTTAAATTTGGAACTTCAGGCCAAAGCCACATATTCTCATGGTATGGACATTTTTACAATTTTCTGTACATATTTCGGGACTTCAAGCCCTTACATAATTGTCCATATTTTGAGGAACTTCTGGCATCTCATTTAATTGCTCATCCATGAGTTTAAGGAACTGCAGGTTCCCTTTTGTATATAATGACGGTTTACCCAAAATGGTTAATATTTATGCATACGTCACTATTCATGTGAATAGTACTATTCATCAAGTCATGAATACGTATCTATTCATCTGCCAGTACAATTATCATCAATGTGTACGGCACTATGAACCAATACGGTACTGTTACATCATTAAGGAACTCTAGGTCCTTATTTACATGTCAGGGATCAAGGACCTTTAAGTCCAATCACATGTTTACAAATACAGTACCGTGAGACTGCCAGCTCTCATTTTAATATCATCATCAAGGATCTTCAAGTCCTGATGTAATTGTATGATGAGGATCAAGGAACTTCTGGTCCTGATCTGCATACTGGAAAAACTCATCATACAGCACAATTAATCCATAAAATAAATTGCTGATAAATAAATTACTGGTATGGACGATAAACCCGCACCACACTTTAAATAAATGTAAATGTGCGGTAAATTAAATTCATAAATTAAATTGCTTGCTGTATGGACGTTAATCCCGCACCATACTTTAAATAAAATTAAATGTGCGGTAAAGTAAATTGTGCTTGTATGGGCACTAATTCTGCTCCATACATTTAAATAAAAGCAAAGGCGTGGACGATAAACCCGCACCATCCTTTTAAATAAATACTGTTGTATGGGTAATAAACCTACACCATACAGTAAATAAAATAAATATGCGGTAAAATAAATTTGCGATAAAGTAAAGGTGCATGTATGGGTAATAAACCTACACCATACAATAAATAAATGTGGGGTTAAAACCACCACCGAATAAAATAAGAAAAAGTTAGTATTAGTAACGGTCTCCCACTGATAATATGTTTAGTATTACCAAGGGTCCATTTTTGTTAGTGGTTAGTAGTATAGATAATAGTGCAGCACAAAAATTATACCTGAGAGCTTCTCGTGCTGATAACGTGTTATAAAAATAACCTGGAATATGTATGAATATTGAGCTGCACGTAAAGTAGATGAGACACAGCATTTAACGAGGTTCGGCTATGCCTACGTCCTCGGAGAGCAGCAGCAGTAACTTTTTCACTATATAAAATAATATGGCTACAACTTTAGAGTTTACAATATGTGAGGCTCACTGAATTTTCTCTCTCTTTCTTCTTCTCTCTTTTCTTTCTTCTTTTTCTCTTCTTTTCTTTCTTCTTTTCTCTTCTTCTTCTCTCTTCTTTTTCTCTTCTCCCCTTTCTTTCTTTTCTCCGTTGGTCACACTCTCCTTTACAATTGGTATGCCTATTTATAGGCTAATGTTTAGGCAAAATACAGGGAAGGGAAGGTTCCTGGAAGATGCAAGGAAACTTCCTGAATTGATAAATACAGGGAAGGGAAAGTTCCTGAAAAATGCAAGGAAACTTTCTCTGTGGGCTCCACCTTCAAACTTTTACAACAAAGCAAAATTAAAATTAAAAAAAAAACAAAGGAAGAAAAAGAAAAGCATGACGAAGACGAGCGTTTGGAAAGACTCCAAGAACTTGTTTGTGATTTTCCAAAGAGTTGCACCCACCACATGGAAGTGAAAAGCTAACGTCAATGTCATTGGCTCAACTAGATTCTTCCGAGCTAGGCTTGTCTGGAACCGAGATTAGTTTTCTACATGTTGCACTTGGGCGGCAACCACAATCAGTTATGTTTCAGTGGGCCACATTGGAAGGTTATTTCAGAAGATCCAAGGTTTCATTGCTTGTACGATGAATTGGCACATGAACCGTAAACACGTGTCCGGGTGTAGTGTAGATGGGACCAGTCACTTGCAGTGGAGTGGAAACAGAAATAAGCCACCTCTATACGGAAATGGGATAGAGCTGTTATGCGCTGTATTGCTTCACACGTTAATGCTTGAAAATCGCGTGTTCAACGTTGTCTTCATGTTGGACTAAGAAAACAAAACGATTGCAATTATTTTTTGAAATTATTATTCAAGAAAATATGACATATTATATATCAAGTACTATCTCCCATAAGGGAAATTTATAATAAACCTTATTTCTAGCATAAGAATAAAGTCTGCTAGAATCTACATTGCTAGCAGTGACATGCTCATACATCAAAGAAAGCTGACTTGTTGACCAACCAATGATTTCCAAGGTAGTGGGGAACTTTGCCCTTCCATCTCAGGAGCAAACACAAAACGGGTGAACATAAGCTTATAAGAAAAATGGAGGAACGGGTCTATTGAAGAAGAGAGTGAAGGAAATAAAATGCTCTGTAAAAACTTGTTGTATTTCATTGCATGTCAGAAGCTATATCACTCACAGCTCACATTACTGTTAGAAGAGAGAGAGAGAGAGCTAGACAATTTCCTAGCTTCAATCTCAACCATCCAACTACACTATCAGTAAGATAATGACACCTGTCCAGTCAAGTCCTATGAGACTTAACAAACCGTTTGACTATTATAGACAGCTTAGCCTATGAGCTAAGTATAACACTAAACCAGCAATTACATACTAAATCAGTTTACCATTTTGCACATTAACAAAAACATGAGCCGAATAAACCAAAACAAGAAACTGAATGTTAGGTTAAACAAGAGGATCTCCTAATTAACTAAATGTTGCTCATACTATAACATCGTATTTTTGAGTGCTTAATTTGAAAAAACAAAAGATCCCTAAAATAATCAACTTACCAATTTTTAAATGCTACACTTTTTGTACCTCAGTTTGCAAAAACATGCAACTATTATTATTTATTTATACAATAATCAATATTGGGAGAAGGGAGAGTCAAACTTAAGACCTCGGTGTAATAGTAAATACTTTTAACCACTTGAGCTATAAGCCCCTTCCGTAAATGTGCAATTTGATCAATGATATAATGGATTAATTGAGAAAGTGCAGATTATTAAAAATAAATAACAGAAATAAACAAGCCAACAGGGAAACAAAAAATTAACAAATTAATATGCATGAACAGTCAAAGAAATTAAGTCATAAAATAAATTTTTTTCTTAAATAATTCAATTACATCAACTTTATCCCAACAAGATCTCTTATTTGAATGATGAAATTTAAAGGAAAACATCAAGAATATTTCATCCATCAGTAGGCACTTCAAATCGGCAAACAGGACAATAATGGCTTTGTTTGAGCCATGTCACTATGCACTTTTCATGAAACAAATGTGAGCAAGGCATGCAAGCGATTTCTGATCCTCCATTAAACTCTTCCATGCAAACAGTGCAACTATCACTTTCACTTGCACAAATTTGCCTTCTTTTTCTCTCTCGACGCCCCTCTTCCTCCTCCTCGTCCCCATCACCCACTCTAACCCTCTTTAGAACCTTCTCAATCGCTGAATCGCTCGCCGGGACCATGCCCTCGTTAATACCATTGCTCATTAATATTCTTTCTATTAGTTGCATGCACGGCTCATAACGATGCTTGAGGTGCACTTTTTTCATGTGAACGCACAACCCCAATACCTTATGACCCACGTTGCTAACCCTACTGCCAATTAGGAGACCCTGTTCTATAATCTGCTCCACAATATGTATACTAAACGCATCCCTTCTATTGATTCCAACTATCTCCAGCATGCTAGAAAGAATCAAGTGCGCCTCGCAGTAATTCTTTAACATGTCCATGTCGAATCGGCGGTTTGCTGTCTTTGTTTTCGTAAATTCTATGACAGTGGTTTCAGTGTTTAAGGAATGATTGATGTATTTGTATTGGGACTGATGCACAAGCTTAACATGAAACTGAACCGGCTGTACTGATGAACGGCTCTGATTATGAACATGATGAAGGTTGTGTAATTGTGCAGTAATGTCTTGGATGCGAAAGCGAAAGAGTTGTTGGTCGTGATGGATGGCAGGGAAGTCTTCCATGGAAATTAGTCAAGGCTGGAAACTCAATTTCAGAATTGCTTTGGTTATTCTGAAGAAGTAAATATATAGCGTCGATATGGTTCTAACAAACACACACACATATATTTATATAGGGATGGTGGGCCTTTAAATGAAACTGGTAAGCACAGGCCAGTTACTTGTTACTCTTTTTGTTTTCGAGAAAAATTGTTCGTTACTCTTTTTTTGGATTTAAATGCCCTTTTGGTTATTGAATTTTACACAAAATTTCAATTTAATCATTGAAAGTTTTTAGCCAAATTAGTCATTGTATTATTTAAAGTGTATAATTTATAGACATGTCTTTAGTTTTCTATTAACCAGCTGGGTTAAATACTCTTTTGGTCATTGATTTTTACCTAAAATTCCAATCACTTAAAAAAAAAAAAATTTGTCACAAGCTAACTGTAAGCTAAAAATTTATACGACATATAAATTAAGACAAAAAATATGCTTTAATTAATTCATGATAACGAGTTTTAACAATCCCCCTCAAACAGTCAAAGTATACGACATAAAAACAATTGCAAAGAGATACATTCCTATTCCAGGTCAAGATAATGTAGTCGAAAGTATTTTATTTTATTTATTTATCACTTTCTTAACAATAGCGATATTAAAAAAAAGAAAAATAAAACTTATGACCTGAATATAGGGATACATACAACCATCTCACTTGATATTTTTTAATAACGACAAGATAATTTTAAGGTCTCTGGATCAAGATAATTTATAAAAGCGATTGAGTTAGTAGAGAAGATTCTAGAACCGATTTTCACTTAAAAATGAAAAAGAAAAGAGAAGATTCTAGAATTTTTGAATAAGGCAAAGTGTTCGTGTTGTGTGATGATGCAACATTTGTGTGCAATGGATGGAATTACCGGAGCGACTCCTCTTTTTCTTTTGGGTGGAGCATTTTGTTAAAATCCCAAATAGATAATGAAAAAGCAACAAATAAGCAAGACGGCCCAAAGGGCAATCGCAAAGTAAAATTAGAAGCATCTCCAGAGAGTAGAGAGACAGAAAATAGATACAAACCCTAACCCTAGATGGAGTAGTAAGGTATGTTGTTTTGGGTAAAATTCGCATGTGTATTCTATTTGTTTGCTGGATTTGATATGATGGTAAGTTCTAATTCCAATTTGATCTTCATCCTTTCTGTTCCAGTGAAGCTTGTTGTTTGGAGATTCTCTGCTACATCACTCAAATCTTCTCGAAGGTAAGCCAATTGTGAGTTATGCAATTCAATTTCAGTTGAACACAGACCACTGGCTTGCTATTGATGTTGACTAGCCCGGAGGAAGTTAAATTAAGCAATCTGTGCTAATTACTTTTGTTTTTCTTTTGGAGCCTTTATGCTTGCAAAGAATTTAAAGGTTATTAGGGATTCATTGTGGGTCTTAATTCATTAGTTTTGGCGAATTTCGTATGCAATTTTTTACTGATATAAATCTGTTCACCCTTTGACATACTGATGGCTAGATTGGTTGTAATTTAACATTAGGTGAATTATATCCCTTTGTTTTTCAGTCAGATAATTATTGCAATGGGAAAGATGAAGACAGAGGAGGATGGTGCAACCTCCAAGGTTAAGTCAACCGGCAAAGATGCTACAAAAGATGGGAAGAAGGAGAAACTATCAGTCTCTGCCTTGTTGACCAGCATGGACCAGAAGCCCGAAAAGCCCAAGAAAGGATCTTCCTCAAGTGCAAAGGCAAAAGGTGCTCCAAACCGTCCATCATACACTGATGGTATTGATCTCTCTCCCTCAGATGAAGATGTGTTGGAAGTGGGTCAACAAGAACAGAAAGTATCTAATCAGCAAAAGAGGCCAGAATTTAAGCCACTTAGATGTATCTATAACAGACAGAGTTAAAAAAGCGTGCTCAGGAGGACCTTCTTGCTGCCCATGCTGTTGAGCATGCTGAGAAGGTGGCCCTTAAAGATGAGCGTGATTTCCTTAACACGGTTTGCAATGAGATTATTCATCTGCATGATCTGAAACTCCACATCTACCGTAGAAATTTTGATGATTTTGAAACTGGGAGTGGAACTCCACATCTGCAAGGAGGTGAACAAAAGGTTTGAAATTTATGACAAGCAGATGAAAGGTGCCAAAAGGAGTGGAAATCGGTTCAACAGAAGAAGGTCAAGGATCGAGCAAAGTCTATTGCAGCTAAGGAAGCATCAAAGAACAAGGCTAAGGGAAAGGTTGATGAAGATGAGACACCAGCTGAGGCTCCTAAGAAGTGGAGAGATTACAGTGTGGAGTTCCACTTTCCTGAACCTACAGAACTTACTCCCCCATTTTTGCAACTTGTTGAAGTAAGCTTCAGTTATCCACAACGGGAGGATTTCAAGCTGTCAGGTGTTGATGTTTGTATTGATATGGGGACTCGTGTTGCCATTGTTGGACCTAACGAGCGGTAAAGTCTACTCTGCTGAACCTTCTTGCAGGTGATTTGGTTCCTTCGGAGGGTGAAGTACAGAGGAGTCAGAAGTTGAGGATCGGTAGGTATTCACAGTACTTTGTGGACCTCCTGACAATGGATGAGACCCCAGTTCAGTACCTTCTCCATCTTCATCCGGACCAAGAAGGACTTTGCAAGCAAGGCGTCCGCGCAAAGCTTGGAAAATATGCTCCCTAGCCACAACCGTCTCACTCCCATTGCAAAATTATCAGGAGGGCAGAAAGCCCGTGTTGTCTTCACATCAATACCCATGTCAAGGCCCCACATTTTGAGCCAAATATCCAAAGATTCAATATCGTAATTACATATATGATAAGGAAGGTCCAAATATATCCATTTTATTCAATACAACTAAAGAATATATAATAACTAAATTATGTGATGTTCTCACGCAATGACAGGATTTGAAGAACATTAATCAAGAAAATGCATAATCAGTTATATGGAAGCGACGGTATCTGATAAGAACGAAATTGGTATGTGATGGTATCTTGTATCTGTGCACTGCAACATATTATGTAGTCTTGTCCCTAGTTTCTTGGCTTCTGACGATATTCTTCTCAAAGATTATGAAAAATAAAGAATAAAAATTATTATCTATGATTAAAATAGAAAATGCATGTAATGAATATTATGCAAGTGCTACTGGAAAAATATTAATGGTTAAGTACTACTTTGAAAAATGATACCATCCTTATAAATAAGCCATAAAATTCAGTAATTTTCAAATAAATCCTATTTTTCATTTTTCATTAATTAATTCATGAGAATTTAGATTTAAGCATTTATTATGATTAGAGATTATTTTGTATTAATTATAGTCCATGATCGAGGGGCGTATCATAGGAATGAGCCCAAGCAAAGTTCTGATGACCTCCTAATTCCTAAGCATATAAGTAAATTAGTGTAATTTGTAGTGAGTTACATTTGTGTTATTAGTGTACGTAGTATAATGTTTAAGAACATAAAGCTTAGGAATTACGAGTTTATGGCTTATCTGTGCCATTTAGAGACAAAATTATGGTATAAAAATTATTCTCAAATACTTGAACAGTAGTAAATCCTGAACAGAAGTTCTATATTTATTATTATTATTTTTTTAAAGGTTTGTAAATGTGAAATTCGTCAAAAAAATATATGCGGAGATGGACCTTTTGCTGTAATTGACTAATGACATAAGAAAGAAAAAGCAAAGAAAAATAAATAGCAACGCCAATTCATGAAAATATATATGAACTGTTTGGTTGAATTGAAAACATACCTTCTTTTCTCTCCATGTGGACGTTTCATAGACACATGTTGGCTGTTTATACACAGCCTCAGGAGCAAACACTTTTAATTCTGGACAATTTCGAACTTTGACTTTCTCCAAGGCTGACGACCACTTCAAAGTATAAGCTTGAGAGCAGAAAGATTTAAGTTTGGGTAAATCCACAAGTTGGATAGAATTCACGTGCGGAAATGTCAATTCATCCTCAGTACTTTCCCCTCCTCCTTCTGCCTCTCCAACTATTTTCTCCATCGCACTACAATGAGAAACTGCTATTGTCTCAAGGCAGGTAAGAAGTTTGGCTATGTGCGGTGAAAACAAGTATCTCAAATTGTGACAGTACTGTACTTGTAGTAATCTAAGGTTTCCAAAACCTGAGCTAACTTGTAAACCCTTTTCCCATATGTGGCTCAACATTGGTAACGACCCCAATATCAATTCCCTCAGCTTATCAAATGCTTGAATAGATGGGGTTTCCTGAACCAAAAATATCACTTCCAATAAATTGCACTCTCTTACAGTGAGATCTTCTAGATTATTGTCCCTAGCAATTGAGGTCTGAAGATTTGCTGGCGTAACCTGGCAGAAGGGTAGAAAAGTAATTGTATATTAATTTGTTAGTGTTTCAATCATAAACATATGGGATATTATCACATTCTAGAAATCAAGAACGTTGTTTAAAAAAGAAAAATGAATTGTTTATTGTTGAATTAAGCAAGTTACCAGTATTCATATAAAAAGAAGTTACCAATATTGTTTATTGTTTAACTAAGCAGTTTAATTATTATATATTATCACATTCTAGATATTAATAAGATTGTTTGCAAAAATAATGGTGATCATTTCCCAAATGAAAATGAACAAGTGTTTACAATTGTCATGGGCCATGCCCATTTAACTTTTCTTTTTTATTTTATTTATCTTTTATCTTCAATGACATTTGTACTTAAGACCAATTTTCACAAAATAGACACTAAATATCGCTTTAGAATAATGACGTACCTCTTTATTTACAAGGCGGGGCAATATTTGAGTAAAGTTGTGAGTAGATGGACGACTTTGTAAGCAAGTTAGTGGTGCACATTCAAATCCAGATCCAAATCCAGTTGATGATGCACATCCAGATCCTGATTCTTCTCTACCTCTTACATAATCATCACTCACATTCTCTGCAACTGCTGCAGGCAGCTTTTTGCTTACTGGTGCAAAACCCAACGTCTTTAATTTGGGACAATTTATCAACTGCATAGTTCTCGTGGAGGAGGACCATGCAAAAGAATAGGCATCAGGGGAAAATCTCTCAAGTCTTGGCAAATAGACAAGGTCGAAGCTATTGAGCAGTTTGGGAAACAAAGTCATCGCGCCACTGCCACCTGTCTCTTTCCCTTCTTCATGGATATTGTCCTCCATGGAAGCAGCTGCCAGTACTATAGTTTCCATATTCTCACAATGGAATATATTGACTTGTTGGAGATTCACAAGGAGCTTGTAAATTTCATAGGGGCATAGATATTTCAGACTGTAACAACCTCCAATTGTTAAAGATCTTACATTTTGAAAACCTTGGAATCCAAGTTGAACGTTCTTCCACAAATGCTCAAGCTCATCTAAAAACTCCACTTCCAATTTTTGTAATTGAGAAAATGCAGAGACATGCCTTTCTAAATCAAATACAACATTGACTACTGGTTCTGACAATTTCCTGCTTCTCAAATAATCCACTTTTAGTCGCTCTAGATTTGGCAACCATGAAATGCAATTTGAAGGAAATAGTGCATTACAACTTACTTCCGCTTGTGCTACTTTTGATTTAGATGAGGTCGACCCAGCAACTCGATTGTCATTCCTCCTAGTCTCTTTCATCTTGTTCACACTTTCATCATTGGGCTTTATAATCTGTACATTAATTAATTCTACATAAATAATGAACTTACACATGAGCTAAAAAGAAAGAAATATATAAGTAATGAACTTCCACCATTTGTCTTATTTCCAAATTGCCTTAATTATATTCCCTCATCCTCTGTCATAAATTTTGAGATATCCTTTTCCTACCTACTATTTCCCTCAATTACTATTTACCAATAAACATTTTTCCCACTACTCAAGATTACCAATAAACATTTGTCTTATTTCCAAATTGCCTTAAAATCACAATATTTTAATTGAGTGGTCAAATGATATTTGATTCAAAATAGTTGCAAAAATTTGAAACGCATCTAAAATTTCTAACAGACCAAAAATGATTAAGTTCAACCCAAATCAACTTCGAGAACTAGAATGACAATACCAAGCACAACAAAAGCAGCATATTCCAAAGAGTAACAAGTATATACCATTCAAGCATCAAAAGTGTATACATACATACCTCATAGGCGGAGTCCCGTTGGATTCCCATGTAGAAACCACAGAGTTTTAGTAGATTAGAAAGCTCCAAAATAGTTAATCTTGGGAAAGTTATCATATGAGATGCATCATCATCTTCCATTCTCTCCTTTGATACGATCTCTTCCACTTTAGCACAATTTTCAACCTTTAAGCTTTGGAGTTGTACCAAGTTTTGTGCTACGGATAGTGAAAAGACATATTTTAACTCATCACAACTGTCAATTGCAATGGATCTTAGGTTCATAAAGGAGTGCTTGTTTGGCAGTTCGCCACAGCACACAACTTTTAGTTTGTCAACATACTCAAAGGTAGCTGATTTTAAGATGGGGAAGGCAGGTTGATCACGACGAGTCCAATCTGTTCCATTCATAAGATACTCTATGTTGTTGTCATACATGATTGATAACACTTTCAAGCGTTGAAAGCCCCCTTGATCGTCTAACTCCTCGATGACATACTTTAAATTGTATGTGTGTTGTAGGCTTAAGTCTTCAGATTGCTTCAAGAAGTATCTAACTGCTCCAATCTCTAAATATTCCTTTACATCACCACGAAGCATCAAACTATTTTCGAACAGATAACCACGTATTCGATTCTTGAAACTATTTTTTTTGTATGACCAACTAATATTGATAGATACATGAAATCTTATAGGCTGGCTTTTTAAAAGAAATTTAGCGTTCCGCAACATCTGAACATCGGGGATTTTTATGGCTAAGACATTTAAATGATCAGACAGAGACATCACCTCATCAAGGCTTGCCATGCTCTTTTCATTGCTTCCTGTTGTTGGCCCCCAATTGAGAAAGCTATCTGCCATGTACAACTCTTCTAATCTCCTCAAGTTGGATAAGACACCATGAGGAATTTCTCCAAGTTCTTCACAATCTGTTGCATCCAGCATCCTTAATCGATGAAGAAGTCCTATTTCTATAGGCAACTTATTGATTTGAGAGCGAGCAAAGCTGAGAATCTCCAAATTCTCCAATTCTCTAATAACATAGGATATGTCTCCCAATTTGCAATCCTCTAGACACAAGGTATGAAGGTACTTGGGTTCTCCAAGAGGTAAAGATCTTTTCGAGGCCAAGTAACTTGACATCTTCACCTCTAAGAAAGCTAAAACCTTAAGTTCTTTTATCCTTTGAAAATGGTTGGAATATTTTGAACAGTAGGAATGTTTCAGTTGTAGAAGCTCAAGTTTTGGGCACTCCAAACCACCAGTAATATTTTCATCCAATTTAACATCAATTAATGAAATTGCCCTGCAATGTTCTTGGTTTGTAACTTTTTGTACTCCTGGCCGTCCTCCACCTCCATCTTCAGCATCAAATGATCTTACCATAAATCTGTGAGGATCTTTTGAGGCAATTGATATAGCAACATCACGAACTATGTCATGCATTTTAATACACTCTTCCTTGAGACTATCCAGCAACAAATACCTTCTTTTTAGTTGTCCAATGAAAGAATGCACTTTGTTTCTTACATCTTCGACTGTGTTGGTGTTTCTAAAAGTTGCTCGACCCAACCCATACCTCACCAAATACTCAATCGGAACATCATAATCTTCTGGAAATAAGCAACAAAGTAAAAAGCATGACTTGACTTCGTCGCTATCCAATTTATCATAACTCAATTTTATGCAAGAATAAACCTCAGGTTCCATTCCAGGAATGTTTTCAGGGAGGGAATTTTTCAGTTCTTGCAAGGCGGTATTCCATTCATGCTTGCCATTACTTGGTAGAAGAGCTTTCCCAACAGTTATGATAGCAATGGGTAAACCTTTGCATTCATCAACAATCAATTTTGCAACATGAGACAAATCAGGATTATTGTCTAAGGATTCACCTACAGTCGCCCTGAAAAGCTCCCATGCTTCTTCTTTATTTACGGTTTGGACTTTAAAAATGTCATCTTTACACCCCATTACTTTACAAACTTCTTCATTTCGAGATGTCAACAAAATTTTGCACCCTTCATGAACTTGATTAGTTGTAGGTCCAACACCAAAAGGGATTCCTACATCCTGTAATTTAACCTCTGACCATACATCATCTAATATAATCAGGATTCTTTTACTCTGCATGATTCTCTCATGTAGCCTTAGTGCTCTTCTAGATTCACTTTCCTCGAAAAATTTCATACCCAGTGAGTCTGCAATGTCAGTTTGAATTGTCCTAATGTTTGCAGTTGCGGAGACAGTTGCCATCACAACATCATCAAATAGACTTGTTCCTTCTAATCTCTTGATGATTTCTCTCACCATTGTGGTTTTACCCACACCTCCCATCCCGCAAATCCCAATTATTCTTGTCTTTTCATTCCTCAAAGCACTAAGCACATCATTCATGACATCTTTTCTGGATTCAAAACCCTTAAAACCTTCACTAGAGATTATTAACCCTAGCTGTTGCAGAGGTGCAGGATTGGCAACATTATTACTTAATCCTTCGTCTAGTTTGAGTTCAAGTACACGCTGAGCAATCTTCTTGGCTTTCCTACTAAGAGAATACCGCGATTTCAAACTTGGGCACAATCCATACAAACACCGCCTTTGCCCGTTGACTTTGTTTTCAAGTTCTTCTGCTTCGTGAAATATTTTGCTTACATCCTCCAACCAGCTCTGAACTTGATCTTTGATGGTTGCACCATTCCTTTTTGCAGCATCCACAGATCTTTCCACATCATTTTTCTTGTCATCAAGCTTTTTAAGCGCATCCTTTAGACTTTCTATGTTACAATCATAGTAAGCTAGATAGCTGAGTTGTCTCCCAATTAGTGCCACTGGTTCTTCTACAAGTTTAGATGCAATTGAAGTACCGATCTCTTCCATTTTTTGTTGCCTTCTTATATAAAGCCGCTAGAGACAGAAAATTCTCAAACCAAATGAAACTGTTGCAAGTGATTCCACACCTACAATTTTTATTATGAAAAAGTAAGGTAAACCAACCAAAACACCACCAATTAAGTCTCATAAGTTACAAGAAGAAACAGGCAAACTGTGCACACTTAAAATTTTAGGTCCAATTCCAGCTCATTATTTATAAATACTAGTCATTGATTTTATTGTTATCATTTTAGCTCAATTTTAAAATGTGCAACCACTATGGCTCTAAATCCAATCTACACGGTTCAAGTTGGCCTCATGTTCAACTAGTTATTTGCTTGTTCAAGTTCGGAATTGGTAAAAAGAACGAGTTTAGTTGGAATAAAAGATAAGGCTTGTTAAGGTGACCCGAGATTGAGCTTTGGTGTACCCAGCTCACAAAGGTCGTTAGAAACTCATCTTTTTATGAGATATTCTTTCGTTAAAGTTTGGCTTTACAATCTTACAATTAATTGGAAAGATGTCAGGTGGTTTAACATGTTCGAATTCATTGATTTTCCTTCCTCATACCCGTGAGTTGTGGTCTAATGGTTGGGGAACCGCCTATTTGGGGTTCGAAACTCACTGAGATACCTATCTAGCAATTATTTCTAGAGTTTCCTTGCCTGTCAAAGATTGTAGGGTTCGGTGGTGGGCCCCGTTTGGGAGCTGAGTCAGCAAAACTGAAAGTGGAGTTCTGGGTTCTCAAAAAAAATATAAAATAAAAATTCCTTCCTCATAGTGATGACCAATCTTCTAGGAATATATATTTCTCTTAGGGCATGTCCTACTATCATTCTTATTTGGATTTGGTTAGTTCTCTAGCCATGGGCTATATCCCAAATATAGCGCTAAAATAATTCAAAATCCATCTCAAACCATGGGCTAAACAAAATTTTGGCCAAATTTGGAAGGCCACATTTGGCCCCTCCAACCGGGCCACATTTAGCCCACCTTTGGCCTAACCCAAATTTTTTGTGGGTCCCATGCATGTGCTTTTGAAGAAGATAAATTATCAAGTGTGGGCAAGAGCACGAATCATCTCGTGCAAATGCATATCCAACAACCAACAATAAAAGCGTTGACGTTATAAATATATTTTTAAAAACCTTTTTAAATGTTTTCAATTTGTGTTGTTTAAGAAAAATTTACAAAAAATTATTGGTCATGACCATTGGAGGTCAGACCACTTAAACCCAACCATTTATTATTATTTTTAAATATGGTCACCTTTTTAAATGTTTTCAATTCATAAAAAAAAATTATAAAAAATTACTGGTCATGACCATTGAAACCCATCCTTTTTAAAAAAAATAATAATAAATGTTGTCACCTTTTTAAATGTTTTCAAGTGTTGTTTAAAAAAAATTATAAAAAATTATTAGTCATGGAATATTATCTCTAAATAGTAGTTTAATTAGATTAAATAATACATAGTTGTGGAATGTATGAGTGATGTACCATAGTTTTTCTCAAAATAATAAAATATGAAGGACCCTAAAATATAGCCATGTATGGCTGGAGATGGAAAAATTTAGCCCTACATTATTCTTTAAAAAATTAATATTTTAGAGGGCTAAATATTTAGTCCTATGACTAGAGATGGCCTTATTATTTTTCAATTTTCATTAAGTCGGGCTAAAACTTGAGCTTAAGCTCACTTTAAAAATGAGTTCAGTCGTGTGAATCATAAGCGCTCAATCAATAGATGCTAAGTCAAGCTGAGCTCAAAGGGCCACCAATGATATTGTTCTCCATATATTATGTTGGAAACCCCCTATAAAATCTAATCATTTCATATATATATATATATATATATATATATAGGATTGGAGACACACATAAAACCACACATTTTGACACACTTTCTCAACCATTAGATGGTGAGTCATCCAAAAGTTAGAAATAAATTTGGCAATATTATTTTTATGTAAAAATAATATTAATTTATTGCTTTTTGGAAATATAATTCGACACTCAAATCAAAAAGAAAAAGAAAGGGAAACATAACGCCACACAATGTACGATATAATCAAAAGATGTTAGATGGTCCTGGTTAGGGGGGCTCGACTTGAATTGGTTAGGTTTAGAGCTCAACTCAAACACTAAAAACGAAAAAAAAAAAAA
>NC_034010.1:2529026-2534959 GCF_000346465.2 Prunus persica
GAGAGAGAGAGAGAGAGAGAGAGAGAAGAA
The DNA here is from genome assembly GCF_000346465.2 of Prunus persica. Taxonomy (NCBI): domain Eukaryota; kingdom Viridiplantae; phylum Streptophyta; class Magnoliopsida; order Rosales; family Rosaceae; genus Prunus; species Prunus persica. Next base: position 2,529,057 of record NC_034010.1, read on the forward strand.
ATAAAAGCGATGGAGAGAGGGAGAGATAAAAAGGAGAAGAAGAAGAAAAAGAGAGAGAGACAGAGAAGAAGAAGAAGAAAAAGAGGGAGAGATGGAGAAGAAGAAGAAGAAGAATGGAAACTATGTATTATATATATATATTTCTTATAATATATTATATATAATTTTTTTTTTTTAATATCATTGGTTTGGTTTGTTTAAACCGTGATTTTGAATATTGCAAACCATACACTAAATCATATATTTCGGTTTGGTTTGGGTTCAAACCGATGACTAAAAAAATATTGAAAAAAAACCAAACCAACCCAAACCATCGGTTTGGTTTGGGCTGTTTGACCGGGTTACTGGTTTGAATGCCTAGCCCTAGTCCTGGTGATAAAAAGCCTCTGTTTTGGATTCGACAGATAATCAACTTTCCTATTTCCAAATTATAAAGCACCCACCATTTAACCATATTTTATTATTTTTTAGGATTAACTACACTTTAGTCCCTAGAGGTTTAGGGTCAGTATCGAAATGGGCCCCGAGATTTCAATTTCATCAAATTCATACTTAACGTATCCAAATATGACCAATTCACCCCGTCCGTTAGATTGACCGTCTAGTCAAACGTTAAATGTTGATGTGTCAACTATGGGACCCGCCACAGACCCTGACAACCCATTCCAACTAGTCCGCGTGAAGGGCATTTCTGGAAAGAAAATAAAAATTTTAAACAAAACAAAAAAATAAAATAAAATTTTCCCCAGCTCTAGCAACTCTCTCTCTCCATCTCCCCCCAATCAATCCTAGGCCCTCTCCCACCCAAAACACAATCAAACATCCAAAACAAGATCAACCTCACAATCATAACCAAATAACTCACTAGCCCTATAAGTTGTTGCTCCAAATCCATAATTACCCGAACCTAAAAAACCTAATTTGTCCAATCCAATCAAACTGAGCCACAAAAGGAGAGAAATAGAGGGAGGAGGATGGGAATGACGAAGATAGGGGGAGAGGGAGGAAGAGAAATAGAGAAATAGAGAGTAGGTCTGGTATGACCCAGTGCCTTCACCACCCCCACCCCCTCTCACTCCAACCCTAGCCACTTTCCTCCTCCGCATTAGTGTCGGCGACATTGACACTATCTACCTCTGTACTTCAGAGGCATGGGATCCAGTCCTACCCATCGGGATCGCAAGGAGAACCTTTAAAAAAGACCCAACCTCTTCCCTACCCAACAAACCAGCGGCCCCACCACCACCCCCTTTCACATCGGTTTCAGTCCCGCCCATCAGGATTGCAAGCCTTCGTCTTCCTTGTGCTTTTAGGCCATGAAATTCATAGACAAGAAAGGCTCTAGCATGAATCAGAAGGCCCACAGAGCCAAGATCGAAAATTTTGAATATTCCTCCATTTTTCTCAGATATTGAATTGCATAATTTTCTTTTTATTTTATTTTTTATTTTTTTAAAAAATCAAATCAAATTTAACTAGGACCTTTATTTCCATGTTTTATGCTGCGGAAGTTCTGGTGGTTTGGAATACCTCCACATGCTGGGAATCATCTACATGGAACTAAAACTTGAGAACGTGCTGAATTGAGGGGGATTTGTTCCACCAGTGAAGAAAGGAGCTGGCTTGAGACTATCATTGGTATATTTCTGATTTTTTCATGGCTTTTGGTTGTGCAGAGAAAGAGGGAGGGGGCTGGGGTTAGTGCGAGAAGGGAATTGGTGGGGAGTTGAGTTTTTCAAGCTTTTTTTATTTTTAAATTTTATGTTATTTTATACAATTTTTTTTTTGAATTTGTTAGTAGGTGGGTCCCACAATGGACACATCAACATTTAACGTTGACTAGACGGTCAATCTAACGGACGGGGTGAATTGGTCATATTTGGATATGTTGGGTATGAAATTGATGAAATTGAAATCTCGAGGCCCATTTCGATACTGACCCTAAACCTCTAGGGACTAAAGTGTAGTTAATCCTATTTTTTATTTGAGAAAATATGTCATATTCCAAAGAAACCAAGTACATTTTCCCATTGTCATGTTTACCCACTGACCACCACCAGAACTTGTTCATGATTATGAACAACATAATCAAATAAAAACTATGGGAGGTTGACCATGCCCAGTTCGAATTTAAAATTGCTTCAGATTTTTGGTGGGTGGGTTCCAACGGAGGTGAACGACACGGAAGAGTGAGATCGTGTTGAGATTCTTTCCATTTTGTTCATTTCAATATATGGTACTTGATTTATTCATAATCTTAATGTCTCTTTTTCGAATCAGAGGTTTATAAGAAGAAGAGAAAGAGTCAGGCAATACAGTTTGTAAAGAAAGAGAACAGTGGGGGAGGAGTAGTAGTAACTCAAAATCAAATCCATTGTTGGATTTTATCGAATATGTAAAGAGATATTCTCACTATAGTTATCTAAATTGGTCCCATAAGATAATATCTACTGTCACGAGTTAAGAGAATATTACATACAGAATTGCTCAAGGAACAGAGCTTCACAGAGAGACGTGTTATGAAGTCGTAGAGGAAGAGAAACACATGCAATCAAACTTGAAGAAGAGAGATAATCGAAAAATAAAATAAAGATGAGAGAGAGAGAGAGAGAGAGGAGTTTTAGAAGTCTGTGTTGTGTTGCCAATAAAGTAATAAAGAATTCTGAACAGGTAGATGGGAATAAATCTAAGGGCTGAAGATGTGTGTAAAAAAGTGTGATTTTTTATGCGTAATCCGATCTTGATACTTAGTAATTAAATTAAATGGCAAGATCAACATTCATAGAATTCCTATTAATAGTTATATGCTTAAACAATATTCTAATGAATATGAAATTGAGAGAAAGTAAGGCCCGTTCCTTTATGTTTTCAAATCTCCATTTTCATTTTCTGGCAAAGAAAACACCTCAAAACGTGTTCGGTGATGCACTTAGCAAAATGCAGAAAACGATTTACGAAAATGTTTACCAAAAAGACGTTTCCGTGTTTTTGTTTTCCTATTAGAAAACACAGGAAACAACATCTGCTTATTTTTCTACCGACTAGAAAAACATAGGAATTCTTCTCTTTCTCCCTTCCCACATCGTCACCCTTCCTTAGCACAAGCATATTTATTTTACAAGGATTGCAATTCGTATTTTTTAGTTCTTATTTATACATGCAGATTTAGAACTCTCTTTCTCTTTCTCTCTATTTTGTTGCTCTGCTTTTGCTTCTATGAAAATTATGTCTTCCACCTCCATATAGACCACAACCATTGCCCAAAAATATAGAAAGTTTCGTTAGCCATAGATCTGGAAATTGACCCTATCAAAACCCGTGGCCCTATTAGGCGATGTGCAAGGGGAGGATACCATAACTTTAATAATCAAGCTAAAAAGGAAAAAGAAAAAGAAGAGAGGTTTGATGTAAGACATGAGACTTGTTGAGAAAGAGAGAGAGGATGAGACGACAAACTCGGACTTCATATATATATATATATTATTTTTTATTGTAAGATGAATACTGTTGGAATTTTAATTTTGAAGAGGGGCAAATATGGGCTTTCATTTTTACATCTAAGAAGGTTTTGGTCTATTTTACGAAAGAGACATCCGAGTTCTTCACCAAATTCAAAGAGTGGAAGGCGGAAATAGAGAACCTTACGGGAAGGAAGATCAAGATCCTAAGAAGTGACAATGGAGGATAATATAAAGATAGCAAATTTATGGAGTTTTGCAAGAGCGAGGGTGCCAAGAGGCATTTTACCGTGAAGAAGACGTCCCAACAAAATGGAGTCGCAGAGAGGATGAATATAACTCTTATGGAGCGTGAGAGGTGCATGAGGATTCATGCCTGCTTGCCCTAGGCGTTCTGGGCGAAGACGGTTAACTACGCTTCCTATTTGGTTAACCGGTCGCCATCGAAGTATCTTGACTTCAAGCATGCGGAAGAGGTATAGTCTAAAAATCTATTGAGTATACTAATATGAAAGTATTTGAATGCAATGCCTGTGCTCTCATACCTAGTAATGAGATAACCAAGTTGAAACCAAAGTCTCTTGAGTGCATATTCCTCGGCTTTGAGAGCAGTGTAAAAGGTTTCAAGTTGTGAGATTCAATGAACCGGAAGAAAATCTTAGCAGAGACATTGTATTTCATGAGAGGACCATGCCTACGATCAAAGTCAAGAAAACGGAGGTGAATGAGGATGTTGTTGGAATGAAGACAACTGTTGCAATTTCACCGAGTAAGGTGTTTGGGGATACTCCAAGTATGCAACCAATTGAAGACGTTCATGAGTTGGTGGAGTGCGATACTGAGGTAGAAGAAGTTGGGCAACAACAACAAACTCAAGATGAAGAAGAAGAAGAAGAAGAAGAAGAAGAGGCTCAAGATCAGGTAGAGCTGCCATCTATAACTAGGTCCAAGCCCAAGAGAACCATCAAATCTCCTCAACAGTTTGGATATGAGACAGACACAATTCACTATGCTCTAAACATAAGTGAAGGAGATCCAACCATGTTCCAAGAAGTAGTTGAGAGTTCGGAGCGGGAAAGTTGGATAAGTACTATGAAGGATGAGATGGAATCTCTACACCGGAACTCCATTTGGAAGTTGGTTCCTAAACCCAAAGGTCCTTAGGTAATCGGCTGCAAGTGGGTGTTTAGGAAGGAGGAATTAATACATGAGAAAGAGCCAATTAGATTTAAAGCACGTCTAGTGGCAAGGGGTATTTACAAAAGGAAGGAGTTGATTATGATGAGATCTTCTCCTCGATGGTGAAGCATACTTCTATATGGTTATTGCTTTCCATAGTGGCACAATGAGATATAGAGGTGGAGCAAATGGATGTGAAAATGTCGTTCCTCTATGGAGACTTAGAGGACGATGTCTACATGAGTCAACCTTAAGGGTTCATTGAAGCAAGTAAAAAAAAAATGTTTTATAGGTTGAAGAAGCCTTTGTATGGGCTCAAGCAATCTCCAAGACAGTGGTACAAGCGCTTTGATACATGTATGCTGTGAATTGGGTATAGAAGATGTGAATCAGATTGTTGTGTGTCCTCTCATGTGTTCAAGGATAGGAAGATCATCATGTTGCTACTCTATTTAGATGATATGCTAATTACGTGTGAAGATATGTCAAAGGTTCGAAAGTTGAAGATTATTCTTAAGAAGGAGTTTGACATGAAAGATCTTGGTCCCGCACAAAAGATCCTAAGAATGGAAATAAAGAGAGACTAAGATATGGGCAAATTGTGGTTGTCACAAGGCAAATGCATATCTAAGGTACTTGAGAGATTCAACATGTTGGATTGCAAGCCTGTGTCTACTTCTTTGGAGGAGTACTTTAAACTAAATGCCTAAGAAAGTCCTTCTAGTGACAAGGAGAAGGATGAAATGAGTAAGGTTCCCTATGCAAGCGATGTAGGGTGTCTCATGTTCGTAATGGTTTACACATGCCCTGACATAGCTTAAGTTGTAAATTGTTTCAAGATAAATGGCAAATCCGGGCAAACAACATTAGAATGCGGTGAAGTAGATTTTTTGGTATTTGAAGAGCACCAAGAAGCTTGGGATTTTGTTTAAAAGACAACAAAAAAGGGCAGTGTGTTGGGTCATATGGATTCGGATTATGAAAGAGACATAGACAAGAGGAGATCCACTAGACAAGAGGAGATCCACCATGTGGTATGTTTTTACCTGTGATGGAGGATCGATTAGTAGGAGGGTGGTGCTACAATCAGTCACTGGGTTGTCTACTACCAAAGTGGAGGGAGATATATGAAGCTAACAAAGGCTTCTAAGGGAGCATTATGGCTAACAAGATTGGCTAAAGAGTTCGGGATAGCTCAAGACTTGGTGGTGATACAAAGTGACAGTCAAAGTGCTATATGGTTAGTCAAGAATCAAGTGTTTCACG
>NC_034010.1:2535349-2562913 GCF_000346465.2 Prunus persica
GACACTATTTGAGCTTGCTCAATCTTTTTACATGCTAACGATTGAGGTGGAGCTCTTGGGAATTACTAGAGTGGTTTCCAAGAGTTTGAAGAAGTTCTAAAGGTCAATGATTTTCACAAGGCGTTTGAGGCTCATCAAGGTCGAGATTATTGATGTTGGCTCACTTAAAGATGCAGAAGGATTGAAGACGAGTCGAAGATGACAGGACCCGATCCAAATTCCGCTTTGGAATCCGAGCGGGACCTTGTGCGTGTCTCGGAGTTCTATTGGGATGAAGTGGGTGAACAGAGATTGGTAGTCTCGGAGGATGTTGAACTGACAAAGTAACAAGTGTAGATAATTAGAGAACGACTCAAGACAGCCCAGGACCGACAAAAGAGTTATGCGGATAATAGAAGAAAAGATCTTCAGTTCGAAGTTGGAGACTGGGTATTTTTAAAATTATCTCCTTGGAAAGTTGTAGTAAGATTTGGGAAGCGGGGAAAACTAAGTCCTCGCTATATTGGACCCTATGAGATTATAGAGCGTGTGGGTCCAGTAGCTTGCCTTGCCTGCTGATCTAGCACGCTTGCATGATGTTTTCCATATCTCCATGCTCTGAAAGTATATTTCCGACCCCTCCCATGTGTTAGAGGAGCAACCAGTAGAATTGGAGGAGGATTTCACTTATGTGGAGTAACCAGTTCAGATTTTGGATTGGAAGACGCAAGTGTTGCGATCTAGAGAGATTCCACTTGTGAAGGTCTAATGTAGGAGTCATACTGTGGAAGAGGCTACATGGGAACCCGAAGACCAAATGCGGTAGCAGTACCTTCACCTCTTCGAGTGACAGGTGCATATATTTCGAAGACGAAATTTTTATAAGGGAGGTAGGTTGTAATGACCCAAACCTGAAATTCATATTTAATTAGTAATTTATTATGAGGGAAGACAATTTTGCCTTTGGAATAATTTCTTAACGAAAAGTTGACTTTTTGACCGAAAAGGAATTTGACAATTTCACATACACCGTTGCATAGAGCACGACGAAACGAGTTCGAAGACACGAAGTGGACTCGAATCCGAGTTTTAACAAAGAAAATACGGTTAAAATATCACAAGGGGCAAAATGGTAATTAGGAAAAATTAGATTTTTAAAACCCTCACTCTCTCTCTCTCTCTCGTCGCCCCCCCCCCCCCAGCGATAGTTTTTTTCTTCGATTGGTCGTCGCCACCACAGGGCGCCGTTTGCCACAAGATCGGACTCGTTCGAAAAGCCGCCACCTCCTCTTCCCCTTTCCGATCACTCTCCGCCCGTGGAACCGCCAGGCCTGGGTCGAAAACTGCAGAAAAACGAGCGATTTGACAGAACCGTGGGTCTCGATTTCTACTATTTTCTATGCTCTAGCTGATGGTGGATAGGTTTGCATCGATTTTGACGTAACTAGCTCGGTTTTCAAATTGGAATTCGGCTCCGTGTCGGCCACTTCCGGTCATTTTTTGAGGTAGGTCCAAGAACAAAAGTGGATCCAAATATGGTGTTATACCTAGGGTAGGAGTTTGGAGCCGTGGTTTTGAGATTTTCCGGTGATGCGTAATCGCTTTGGACACCCATCGCTGCCAGAGCGTGCGGCGGCGCGTGTGTGAGGGTAGTGTAGTGGCACTGTGTCTTGATGTGATCCTTAGGTTGTCACGAGCGCGTAGGAATTTGCGGATCTCAATTTGGATACCGTTTGAGCCTCGAACGAATTTTACATATTGTGCGATTTCCGGGTTCAATACGGTTGAGCTGATGGATCGTAATCTTTTTCAGATATGTTACTCTAGATAATTTCAGAATCGTGTAGGATTCGACGAATTGTGAATCGGAGTCCCGGATACTCCGAAAACGTGAACCCTAAGGCTAGGGTTTAGAAGTTATGTGATTACACGATCGTGATCAATCCGACCGTCCGATCAACACCAATACACTCTGGACATGTGTCCTAGACATATTGGACATTCTAGCGGCTTCCAGATCATATTGTGAGGTCATGGACCCGTGGGGTCCCGGGTTGATATTTTGGGACTTTAACGCTTTTTGAGTCCCAAGATACTAATAAACTAGAAGGAAAGCTTTTATGGGCATAGAGATAACTTTAATTTTACGCACGTACTTTTAGGAGCCGGGGGTCAGGGTTTTTAAATTAATACTATACTGTATTAATAGAATATTATGGTCATTGAATTAGGCACCTGGGCACCAGTTGACCCGCTGGAGGGACCTTCAAGAGGTCTAGCGAGCTCGGATTACCAGTGAGTGGACTCTTTGTTTTTATAAATGAATTTAAGCAGTTCAGTTTCAGTTATAAGCTATTTTATTCTGTTAAATATTTTATGTTGCATGCTGCCGAGTGAAATCTCTTTTAAAGAATATAGGAAAAGATATTCTCGTTAATTATCAGATAAATGGCAGCAGAATTTTAAAGGTTACAGGAATTCAGTTATCCAGCAGGTTTTCTTCAGAAATTTTATATTTTTCTAAATCACCTTGTACCCAGAGATTAAATGTTGCCTTCAGATTGTATTGGTTGCCTTCGATTTTGTCAGCATGCTTGACAGTTGCCCCACGAGTTCCTTGGTACTCGAACTCGTGTGGAGCGAGTAATGCGGATAAAGGTGGACTACGCTCTCTTGAATCTTGCGAGTTGAGGCTCGGATTGACCTCGTGTCACTGAGAACTGTGAGTATGTGTCACCCATGGTGATGTAAGGAACTGACAGATATAAGGAATTGACGGAAATAAAGGGTACACCTAGGCGGTAGTTTTAAACTGTTTTCAATGCTTTAAGAACTGAATGTTGACCATGAATATGATTGGTTTATATACCTGTATAATTATATACGTGCATTGATTTCAGAAATAAAGAGAATAACTATTATTGTAGGATTTTTGTTTTGTAAAAGGATTAACTATTATTGTACGCAAACTCCATAAGTGGTGGCTTCTCATCCCAATCACCCCGAAATTGAAGTGCACACGCTCTCAACATACCTTCCAATGTCTGAATTGTCCTCTCAGACTGACCATCTGTATGGGGGTGAAATGCAGTACTGAACTGCAATTGGGTTCCAAAGGCTTCATTTAACTTTGTCCAAAAATGGGATGTAAACCGTGGGTCTCGATCTGAAACAATGGATATTGGTACTCCATGAAGTCTCACTATCTCATTTATGAAAATCTTAGCCAGTTTGTTCAAACTATAATTTGCTCTCACAGGTAGAAAATGAGCGGACTTGGTGAGTCGATCCACAATTACCCGCACTCCATCATAAAGTTGCCTCCTTCTCAGAGTCTTCAACACAATGTTTAAATGCTTCATATGTGCCTTCTGACTCTTAGAATACACCAGAATGTCATCTATGAACACAATCACGAAGCGATCTAAGTAACGTCGAAACACTCTGGCGCATTAGTTAATCCAAATGGCATCACCAGGAACTCATAGTGCCCATACCTCGTTCGAAACACTATTTTAGGCACGTCCTCTTCTCTAACCCGTAACTGATGATATCCAGATCTCAAATCAATTTTAGAAAATACCTTGGCACCCTTCAGCTGATCAAACAAGTCATCAATGCGAGGCAAGGGATATCTATTCCGCACTGTGATCTTGTTCAGCTGCCAGTAGTCAATGCATAACCTCATGGTGCCATCCTTCTTCTTAACAAATAACACTGGAGCACCCCATGGAGAAAAACTAGGTCGGATGAAACCCTTATCTACCAGCTCCTGCAACTGAGTCTTTAACTCCCTCAACTCTGCTGGTGCCATTCTGTACGGTGCCTGAGAAATAGGATTCGTTCTTGGAGCGAGCTCAATAATGAACTCGATCTCCCGATGAGGAGGTAATCTAGGAAGATCCTCGGGGAATACATATGGAAATTCCTGTACGACTGGAATATCTTCCAATCTCAGCCCATTATCTCTGGTATCAATTACATGTGCTATATATCCTAAGCACCCTTTTCTGAGCAACCGTTTTGCAGTCATAGCTGAAATGAGGCAAGATGGAAGCACTCTACGTTCGCCATAAAAAGTTACTTCAGGTCGTCTGGGACTACGGAATACAACTTCAAGTCAAAAAGTCAACTTTTCGTTAAGAAATTATTCCAAGGGCAAAATTGTCTTTCCTCATAATAAATTACTAATTAAATATGAATTTTAGGTTTGGGTCATTACAGAAGACGTATTGACTGGGCTCTGGCGCTGGAGCGGAATCTGCATGCATTGGAGTGGTAGCGGGAAGGTTTTCCTCCAAGCGCAGGCGAATCTGGACATATTTTCTCCTAGTTTTGGGGTCCTTAAGTTTCATATTTCTTGTATAATTGTATTACAACCCTGTGACATATAAATAGGCACTTTACCGGTAGGTCATTGTAATGTGAAAAAGCTAAGGCATCAGGTTGGGTTTGAGTGATGGGTGAGAGAAAAGAGAGCTAGGGTTTGTTAGAGATCAAAGGGGATTCTTCATTGTAACCAAATGAGTTCTTTCATATTAGTGAATTTCTAGGAGATCACCAAGAAGATGTAGGCACAACGTTAAACCTCTAAAAATTCTTATGTTCTTTGTGTGCGTGTTTACTTTTTGGCTTATGTGTGCTTTATCTTTGTGTAGCTTATGTGTGATAGTTGCGTAGTCCACTAACAACAAGGTCTTAGAGTGTCGGTTGGACAATTTCAAAAACTGGGAGTACTATCAAAATTGAAAATAGGATACTATCTTAAAAGTAACCCATTTTTTTGGTGAAACATTCAAAATTTTATAAAACGTCCTTCCTTTTTTTTATCATTATTTTTCTCGTTATGTTGGAGGTGATTGTGTTAGCGAGATCCTAGCTTAATTAGGATATTTATTTCCTAGTTTATTAGGATTATATTTCTTTCCTTTTGTACAGATATTGTGTAACTAAGATTTTATCTTGTTTCCTAGTTTGACCCTACTAGGGTTACATCCTTGTACTATAAATATCTTCTTTTGGAGAATGAAATACAACCTGAAAAATATTCTACCCATATTGTTTGACTTGGCATCAGAGCCAGGTTTTCTAGTGACCTGTGTGTTGTGCCCACCCGTGTTCTATCCCCATATTTTTTTTCTCTACCTGTGCCTTGTGTGCCATCTTGGGTTTGTGTGTTGTGTTGTAGTGTGCATGCCTCTATTGTGTTCGTGTCATTCCTGTCTTCGTGCATCTGCCGTATTTGTGACTTTACTGTGTTTCACTGTGTTCTCTGTTGTATTCGTGCCTATCTTCGTGCATCTGCCGTATTTGTGCCTCTGCTGTGTTCCGTTGTATACTCTGCCGTGATCTGTTGAGTTTCTGCTGCAATCATGGGTGATAACTCCATTATTAGTGCTGTTGCTGCTGCCTCTGCAAATTTGTGTGTTTATGATTCTATTCCAGGTACTGGCTTCAATACTTGGATAATTGACACTGGTGCTTCTGATCATATGACTTATGATGCTAAATTTTTTGATGAGTTGTCTAGTAACACCTGTGACCCATACATATCTAGTGCTAATGGCTTGCCCTCTCCAATTACTGGTGAGGGCACAATCTCTCTCACTCCTACTTTGTCCTTGTCTTGTGCGTTACTAGTTCCCAATATCCATTGTAACTTGTTATTTGTTGGTCGATTACTTGATACACTTAATGTTTCTGCTACTTTCTATTCTACACATTGCTTTTTTCAAGATCTCAAGACTCATAAGACAATTGGGCATGGTAAACGGATAGGGGGTTATATTATTTGACATTGCCTTCTGTACCAGTTCGTGATCATGTTGTTAATACTGTTCAAAGTTGCAGTGTCAAAGACAAGCAGAAAATTTGGTTATGGCATCGTCGCTTGGGACACCCGTAATTTGGCTACCTTAAGCGTATGTTTCCATCTTTATTCTGCTCTTGTGATAAGTCCAGTTTTAAGTGTGAGACATGTATTTTGTCCAAGAGTCATTGCACTGTGTTTCTTTTGAGTGACAGCAAAGCTGGAAAGCCTTTTGATTTAGTGCATTCTGATGTGTGGGGTCCAGCTCACGTTATTTCGAACGAATTTCATTGGTTCGTCACATTTATTAATGATTGTACCCAACTCACTTGTTTCTTGCTTCCATCCTTCCAGAGTTCTGTATTATGGTATCTACTCAGTTTCATGCTCGGGTCAAATTCCGGACTAATAACGAAAGCGAATATATGAATAACACTTTGGCATCTTTCTTCCGTGCTCAAGGTATTATTCACCAAACGACAACCCAATTTACTCCTCAGCAGAATAGTGTGTCAGAACGGAAGAATTGTCAGTTACTTGAAGTTGCTCGTTCTATTATCTTTGGAGGCATGCTGTTTTGTTTGCTGCCTATTTGATTTATTGTACTCATAGTCGGGTTCTTGATTTCAAGACTTCACATAATGTGTTTGGTGACCATGTTTTCCCCTGTCTCAGTCTCCAAGTTGCCCCCTAAAGTTTTTAGGTGCGTTGCTATGTTCATGTCTACTCTTATCAAACAGAGTAAACTTGATCCTTGTGCTCTGTGATGTGTATTTATTGGTTACTCTTCTACTCATAAGGGTTATAAGTGCTATCATCCACCTACCCAGAAAGTGTATGTTACTTTGGACGTGACTTTCCATGAATAAGTGCCCTATAATGTCTCTCCCTCCTCTCCAATTTAGGGGGAGAAGAGGAGTGAATTGGAGAGTTTTATATTGGAGAATGATGTGTTTGAAGATACTGCTCTAGGGAAAGAAATGACCTATCACACTAAAGCAAGTGACCGGTCGCCCATATCTGAATATGAAACTTGTGGTCTTTATGAAGAAACGACTGATCACCCTTTGGAACTCGACCGGTCCCCTATATCTGGAGATGAAGCAGGTGCTCTCGGTGTCGAAACGACTGATCACCCTTTGGAACTCGACCGGCCCCCTATATCTGGAGATGAAGCAGGTGCTCTCGGTGTCGAAACGACCCATCACACTGAAGCAAGTGACTAGACGTCTGTATCTGAAAATAATGACAGTGATTCTTGTATGGAAGAGTTTGGTGCAATACCTCCCTATGCCCTACTAGTGCCCCAATCTACTCGTGATACTGAATTAAGTGAGGTAATTTCTAATGATCTATCTGTGTCAACTTATCAGCAGTTACCCTCACGAACCACTCGTGGGAAACCTAAAGTACAATATTCTTCTTATATACATGCCAAGTCTAAATATCCCATTAGTCATTATGTGTCAACTCATCGTTTGTCTAGGTCATATGCATCATATTTGTGTCAGTTATCTAGTGTATATGTGCCAACTAAGTTGCAGGATGCTTTATCTAACCCCAAATGGATGGATGCCAGGAATGTTGAAATGGATTCCTTGAACAAGAATAAAACATGGAATTTAATTCCTTTGCCACAAGGGAAAAAAGCTGTTGGATGCAGATGGGTGTTTACTTTGAAGCATAAAGCTGATGGTTCCATTGACCATTACAAGGCTAGATTGGTAGCAAAGGGTTATACTCAGACTTATGGAGTGGATGATTTGGAGACCTTTGCTCCAGTGGCAAAGCTCAATACTGTGCGTGTACTATTGTCCTTGGCCGCTAACACCCGATTGGCTCTTATTACAATTCAATGTCAAAAATGCATTTCTACACGGTGATCTCAAGGAGGAGATTTACATGGATCTCCCTCATAGTATTCATGTAACCTCTAAGGAGGGTGTTGCATGTAAAGTGCGAAAGTCTTTATATGGACTGAAGCAGTCTTTAAAAGCGTGGTTTAGGAGATTTGCTGCATCTATGAAGAAATTTGGGTATGTGCAGAGTAATCCATACTTTGTTGCTAAAGCCTCATAAAGGTAAATTGACAGCTTTAATTATTTGTTGATGATATGATCATGATTGGAGAAGATCAGGCAGAAATGCAAAATCTTCAGAAGTATCTGGCTTCTGAATTTGGGATGAAGTCATTGGGTGATTTGAAGTACTTTCTTGGAATTGAAGTTGTCAGATCTAAACATAGTATTTTTCTGTCTCAAAGAAAGTATATTTTGGATTTACTTGCAGAGACTAGAATCTTAGATTGTAAACCAATTGATACCCCTAGTGAATAGAATCATAAATTGAGGTTGTATCATGATCAAGCCCATTTAAATGAGGCACGGCACAGCACGAGCACGAATATTAATAGGCCATGCTCGGCACGACACGAAATCTTGGGCTGGCCGGGATCGAAAAATGAGGTAGTGAGTCGGTTTATTTATCTCTACAGATAAAGAGCGTTATCAACGGCTTGTGGATAAATTGATTTATTTATTTCATACACATCCTGATATTGCATATGCAATGAGTGTAGTGAGTCAGTTTATGCATTCTCCTAGTGAAGATCATATGAGTGCTGTGATGCGCATTTTGAGGTATTTGAAAGTAACTCCTGAAAAGGGGTTAATGTTTTGCAAGTATGGTCATACAGATGTGGAAGGGTATACGGATACTGATTGGGCTGGTTCAATTCACTGATAGACGTTCTACGTTTGGGTATTTCACATTTGTTGGTAGTAATCTTATTACTTGGAGGAGTAAAAAGCAAAAAGTGGTGTCTAGGTCTAGTGGAGAGGCCGAGTACCGTGGGATAGGTCAAGGTGTGTGCGAGTTACTATGGTTGAGAAGATTGTTGAGAGATCTTGGGTATGGACCCTAGAGACCCATGGCTTTGTATTGTGATAATAAAGCTGCAATTGCAATTGTGCATAACCCTATGCAACATGATCATAAAATGCACGTGGAGGTTGATCGACATTTTGTTAAAAAGAAGTTGGATGCTGAAATTGTTTCTTTTCCATTTATATCATCTGAGTATTAACTGGCAGATATTCTTACGAAAGTTGTGTCCACTACAGTATTTCTCAACTCGCTTGACAAGTTGGGCACGTGTGACATCTTTACTCCAACTAAAGGGGGAGTGTTAGCGAAATCCTAGCTTAATTAGGATATTTATTTCCTAGTTTATTATGATTATATTTCTTTCCTTTTGTACAGATATTGTGTAATTATGATTTTATCTTGTTTCCTAGTTTGACCCTACTAGGATTACATCCTTGTACTATAAATACATTTTTTTGCGGAATGAAATACAACATGAAAAATATTCTACCCATATTGTTTGACTGATTGAACACTACACATATCCTCATCCTAACCCAATACCTCGCATTATCTCACCACTGGAGCTCACTTCAACAGTTTCCTCGCTTTAAAAGTTTATTTAAGAAAACAATCTAATAAAATGGATGTATAATCGTAAAATGAAATCTATATATATATATATATATATATATATATATAAAGGCACAGACCATAAATGGTGAAACATTTATAAATAAGAAAAAACCTCAAATACCCATGGTTAACTAGTTTGCTGAACAACAACAATTTAATATTTGAAAGGCAAATTAGTACACACCTAATCTTTAAATAATAAAAAATTAAAACTAATTCGAGCCCATTAACTAGCAGTTTAAACTATTTCCATTTTTCTTTCATATTTCTTCTTTTGTTTTTATATATAAATGTATATTTACTCTAACGCTTTGTTGTCAAAGAAAGTAATTTTTATCAAAATAATCAATGTCAGACGAGCACTGTTTGATTTCTCCCCCACGGTTTATTATAAAAATAAAAAATAAAAAAAAATCAACTGGCCAGTGCGTAAACGCATGCCAAGAGGTAGTCAGTAACTGAAATTTAAAATTTCTAAAAAAACAAACCTGGAGTTAGCAGCAAATTAGCACCGCATTTCGAATGCTCAGTATTCTACTAGCGCCATACAACAACTACCTACGAAGACTGGAGAAATAAAGCCAGAAATAAAGATCGATGTATATATATTTGTGTTGTAAGATGAGAGAAATAGAAAGAATATTGCAATGGAACCGGAGAAAGTAAAGAAACAGGCCCTTAATTCCCAAAATAAAGAAAGAATATTGCAAAAGTTAGGAACAAGAGTTTTCCTACTAAGGTGTAAAGGAACCACTTGTGTTTTGCTCACCCAACAAAAAAAATTAAATAGTAAAGAAAATAAAGAAAACTAAAGTGTTAATTAGGTGATCACAAACGCACACAACAATATATGCTATGTCATTCATACACAAAAATACAAGTTCAAAGTAAGTTCTCCTACATGAAATCCAAAGCTGATGCCTCACTTGCATTCTGCATCTTTGAACTCAAATTGTTCTTGCTTGGGTAACTGAATCCTAGTTCAACGTTTAAAAAATGTTACTAAGAATCCTTATTTGCAATTCAGTAGTTATAACTAGCTTTAATTGCACTTTAGTCCTCGTACTTGTCAATAATTTCACTTTTGTCCTTATACTTTCCTTTATTTTCACTTTGGCCCCTATACTTTTTCATTTCAGTCTTCAGACTTATCCATAATTTCACATTGGTCTTACATTTTCCTTTATTTTCACTTTGGCAGTTATACTTATTTTAAATTATCTTTTGGTTCTTCCATTTTCAAAACCGGCTTCGGCCAACAACTCATACACAAGTTTCCAAAAATCAAAGCATCTTAAAACTTTACCTTAATATTGGTCCGAAATCCTGGGTGAAGCTCCCAAAGAGAAATAACCAACTCAAACAACACTTGAAAATTAACATAAGCTTGTTTAAGGTGTACCACTGCCGAGAAAGCTACTCTTGTTGGACTGCCACTATTTTTGGATATGTTGTAGAGAAAAGAATTCTAAACATCCTTCATGAAGGAAGTATTGTCCTCTGAGCAAAGGAAAAGTGACATACAAGAGTGAATAAGGTACTGTACAGTGATAACAGCAGAATCCGAGGAAGTGACGAACATGCTTACCACAGACATAGCTAGAGTAATTGGATTGCTCTCATATTTGGATATGTCATAGTTCTCAAACTGAGGAACAACCTTAGAGAAGGACCTTTTGTCAAACGAGCATTGGAGATTAAAGAAAACTGTTGAAATGAAAACCGAGCTGCAGAAACTCACCAGCCATGGATGAACACAGAAATGTCATAGCCGGTTCGAGGTTGCTAGACCGATCTGATGATGATCATTTTTGGATATGTTATAGTATTCGAGCAGACGAACAACTTGGATGAAGGAAGTTTTCTGATTTGAGCTTTTGAAGTCGGACTTCTAGAGTGATGAATAGCATCTACGAGTTTGGGTTTTCTAAAGAGGAAGAAGATGATGATGAACGGGTATGGTGATAGGAATATGACAGAGAAAAGGAGCAGAACCAGAATAAAAAGAAAGTGTGTGGACAGTACCCTGTCCCCCTTTTTTTTTTCTTTCTTTCAAATTCTCCTTCTTACTTTCTGTTATAAAACTTAAAGAAAATATATGTATATTTTAAAGAAGAATAATGCTACTTTTACCCCATTTGTATACCACATTTCCATACCACTTTATGTGGCAGATGAGGTGGATAGCCACATCAATTAAAATTATTTAATATTTTCTTTTCTTTTATGATTTATTAATACTTTAAAAAAATTGTCAATTAAACTTTCTTTATTAAAATACACTTTATTGATTTAATTGACGTAGTATATGATATAGACATGCCACATCATGTGGTACAAAAATATGGGATAAAACAGTGGTAAGTGTAGCATTACTCTTTAAAGAAGACAAAGCTTGGGATACGGAAGAAACCGATCTTTGATACTCAAAGTTTTCTCTTGGTTTTGTGTGTATTTCTTATTCATCATTGAAGCCTATTTATAGGCATAGGAAATACATAAAGTATTACTATAGTGGTAGGTTTATACATTACTAAATAGAGAAAATAGGGTGAGTCATTATAGCATACATGAGTGTAGTAGGCATCCATTTATTTAGTGTTATAATACTCTTCCTTGGATGCCACCATACATAGAATATGTCTCATTAAAAACCTTGTTAGTAAAAAAATTAATGGGATAAAAAAAAAAAAAATTGGACGAAGGGAAAAAGAGTGCACATTCATGTATAACACATAGCTCTGTCATGTGTAAGAGAGGACACTGATAAGCATGCAACACTGCCTCGTTAAAACCTTGCCAAGAAAAACTCAGTGGGATGAAAACCTAGATTAAGGAAAAATAGTACAGTGTATACAAACTTTGGTGATAGCAAGCGCCCCCTGATAAGTATGCACCAATTTTACTGATTGTAAAGTCGGCATAATCCAATGCCATGCACCAATTTTTGAAATATATGTTTCGGTAAAGACTTGGTAAAAAGATCTGCTAGATTATCATTTGAACGTATTTGTTTGACTTCAATTTCTTGTTTCTCCTGAAGTTGGTGTGTATGGAAAAACTTCGGTGATATATGTTTGGTCTTGTCTCCCTTGATGTATTTGTTTGGGCCAAAAGCAACCCACACCAGCCCACTTCTCACAAAGGCCCACAAAACAGAAGAAATGGAGGACTGGGTTTTGATTTGAAAATAAAAAGCCCAAAACCAAATCAAAAGCCCATGTCTTTTACAAAGTGGCAGAGTCGTAAAAACGTCAAGATTTAGTGGCAATCCACCATTGACGCAGATCAATAAAAAATCAAAAGAAAAATTGAATTGGGCCCGGCTTGTGATCTCAAAACCTGGAGTGCAAAATCAAAAGGCCTTTTTTGGAAAGCTTATTTTCAAAATTCACGTGACTACCTAACTTAGAAAAGTCAACAAATTCAACTATCATGGAGGAAGTGATTGAAAATTAAATGAACGCAGGTCATTTGCAAAATTTTCTCTGCAACTCTGAAGCTAAAAGATCAAAATCCTTTTTTATATTCAGAGAAAAATCTGCTCCAAAGAACGGCACTATTTTCAAGAGATAAGCAGGAAAATAAGGAGTTGTTCAAATGAAAAATCAAACTAAACATCACAGTTTGAGTTCTTACAAAAGCAGTTGGGATTAAAGAAGGCTAGGTTTTCTTTCAAGAAAAACAGGGAAGTCATTACCTTAGGGACTAACTAGTGAGAGCTTATCTGCCAGAATTGATAGAACCCTTCTTTCTTTGCATTGAAAAATAAAAGATCTTTTGAGAAATTTGCCACCCATTATTAAAAGAAAGAAACCCTACTCTAAAAACATTTCTTATAAATATAAAGAGAGGGTGAACAGAGCCGAGGAGACTCAAAAAAAATTCAACAATCAATCAAACAATCCAAAATCAACCAAAGGCAAAAACTCAAAATGATCATTTGATCACTGAGAACCTTCAAAACAAACTGGAGCAACTAAAAGCTCAGTTGATCCACAAAAGAATCCAACTATAGATCAGAACTTCCAAAGTTCAGACTTAGAGAAATAAGTCATTCAAAACGAGAATTCTCTCGTTACAAAAGCCAAGACAAACAGAGTTTGAGTTTTCACAAATATGAAAACCTTAACAAATTTATGGAGAGCCCTGATCAAGCAGAACAGGTACTACAGTGCAGTTCCAACTCAGTAAGTCCTCGAATCCAGCCACTTCTGCCCCTTCAGATTGAAGAGGTTGCAGTTCTGCTAGTTCAAAAGTCTCCCAAGGCTTGAAATAAATTAAAGCTCTGCCAAAATTAAACTTTGGTATCGATTTACAACTGAAGCTAAACAGTCGAAGTTGTTGACAGTTCAGTCCAGCACAAACATACCCAGTTCAGCCCGAATCAGAGACTTCTATATAGGCAAAAATGGAATCCCAGCTTTCTTTTTGTCTTTCTAGAGTTGATTCTTTCCTTTCTAGTTTTGTAAAGGGCAGTTCTGCCTAAAAATAGTCCACTTTATTATCATTTATTCTGGCCATAACTATCAATCTTGTACTGAGATAAATTGTGAAGTCCTCACCAGTCTGAGGCAGGAAAAGAACTTACTTGGGAGATATTCCTCACCCAAATTCACAATCGCTTGTTTAAAAATCAGTAACTTGGGGCGCAAGTTATCTGTTTCAAAGAAGTCTGCTAGGGTTTCATTGCTAGCAGTAGCATGCTCACACACTAAATGGTTTTTAAGGCAGTGGGGAACTTTACCCTTCCATCACAGGAGCAAACTTAAAACGGGTGGACAGTATCCTGCTTTGATTTGACTGAAAAAGCGATATCTGGTCTCGTACATTGTGCTAAATATAATAAAGCACCAATGGCACTAAGATATGGCACTTCTGGCCCTAGGATGGGTTCATTTTCGTCTTTCGGACGAAATGGATCTTTCTTAGTGTCAAGAGACCTAACGACCATTAGGGTGCTGAGTGGATAAGCTTTGTCCATTCCAAACTGCTTCAACACTTTTTCAATGTAAGCTTATTGAAGGACATGAACTCTTTTATTAGTATGCTCTATCTATAGTCCCAAACAATAATGTGTCTTCCCAAGGTCTTTCATTTCGAATTCTTGTTTCAGATATTCAGCAATCTTTTGAATCTCTTCTGGAGTTCCAACAAGATTCATGTCATCAACATATACTGCCACAATTGCAAAACCAAAGTATGATTTCTTAATAAACACACAAGGGAAAATAGGATTGTTGGTATATCCTTCCTTGAGTAAATACTTGATGAGGCGGTTGTACCACATTCGACCAGATTTTTTTAAACCATACAATGATTGCCTCAATTTTATTGCGAACATGCCCTGTGGTTTAGTATTAGTTGCTTTAGGCAGTATCCAACTCTCCATATAGATATGCGGTGACATTCATAAATCTCATTTCAAGTTTTTTTGAAACCGCTAAACTTATGAGGTAACGAAACGTAATTGTGTCCATTATTGAAGAATATGTTTCCTTATAGTCAATCCCAGACTTTTGTGAAAAATCTTGTGCATCAAGGCACGCTTTATACCTTGAAATCTCATTTTTCCCATTGCGTTTTCTCACAAATACCCACTTATAACCTACAGGGTTAACATTGGGTGAGGTCAGGACAACTAATCCAAAGACACTCTGTTTTTCCAAAGAACTTAGTTATGCCTGGATTGCATCTTTCCATTTATGCCAATCATTTCTTCGTTTACATTCATTGACAGAGCGGGCTTAACGTCATCATTCTCTGTGATCTCATTAGCCACTGAGAATGAAAATATTTCATCGATGTTCATTTCAATCCCATAATTTGTTATTGCATGCATAATTTATAGAGATCTCTTGATTTTCAGGTACCATTGCCTCCTCAGGGACATTTGTCAAATCTACGACATTGTCCTTTTCAGGAAATACTTATGCCTTTTCAATGGCATTTGGATCATGAACTCTGGGTTCCCTATTTATTTCTTTTTCATGATCAATTTCATTTGGATTCATATTTGCCACTGCCTTTCTTTTTTGATGAGATAAATCCTTTTAGCCTAATGGTCTGCCACATTTTTGGCATGTAATAGATGAATCATTTGCTGCAACATTATGTTCTTTAACAGGGATATCAATCCTAGCAGGTGCATTTGTTGCGGGAATATATGATTTTGTCACTTTTGTTGCATCATTAAAT
Source organism: Prunus persica (assembly GCF_000346465.2). NCBI lineage: Eukaryota > Viridiplantae > Streptophyta > Magnoliopsida > Rosales > Rosaceae > Prunus > Prunus persica. Next base: position 2,550,837 of record NC_034010.1, read on the forward strand.
GCATATGGTAGTTGATTGGCAATTCTTTGAAGATGAACGATTCTCTTCACTTCATTTTCACATTGAGTGGTACTAGGATCAAGATGAGACAAAGTAGGTATATCCCATGATAATTCATGCCGTTCTTCAGGAACAACTTTTTCTCTCCCTAACGGCGGGAAACATGTCTTATCAAAGTGACAATCTGCAAACCGTGCGATAAAAATATCACCCGTCAGAGGCTCCAAATATCGAATGATAGAGGGTGAATCAAAACCAACATAGATTCCCACTCTACGTTGAGGACTCATTTTAGTATGTTGTGGCGATGCAATGGGCACATAAACAGCACACCCAAAACTCATAAGGTGAAATGTTTGGCTGATTTCCAAATACAAGTTGTATCGGGGAGTATTGGTTGCTCTCAATGGGCCTCAATCTTACTTACGATGTTCTATGTAAAATGGCATGTCCCCAAGCATAAACAGGTAACTTAGTCTTCATTAGCAAAGTAAGGGCTATCAATTGAAGACGTTTAATTAAAACTTCTACCAAACCATTTTGAGTATGAAAATGAGGAACGGGATGTTCAACCTCAATGCCTAATGACATACAATAGTCATCAAAAGTATGTGATGTGAATTCACCAACATTACCTAGTCGAATTTACTTAATAGGGTAATCTCAGAATTGGGCTCTTAATTTAATTATCTGAGCCATGAGCCTAGCAAATGCCACATTCCAAATGGATAAGAGACAAACATGCGACCAACGTGTAGATGCATCAAACCAAGACCATAAAGTACCGAAACGGTCCGTAAGGCGGTTGAATGGGTCAACAAATGTCCCCTTGAATTCTTTGTAAAAATGATGGAGATTCAACATCAACCTTGCGTTGAGATGGTCTGATTACCAACTTCCCCTGTGCACAAGCTTGGCAATGGCTATTCCCAAAAAATGACATATGTTTATTTATCAAGGGGTGGCCATGAGAGTTGGTAATGATCCTACGCATCATTGTGAATCCAGGATGACCTAAACGATCATGCCACATCTGAAAAACACTGGGGTCAATGCATCATTGGTGCATCACATTATGTGCCTCAATTGTTTGTATGGTTATATAATGCAACCCTAATGAGAGAGAGCACAAAACTTTTCTAGTATACGCTTCTGGGTATTACTATAGATAATGCAAAGATATTTCATATTGTCCTCACTTCGTGTTTCAATATGATACCTATTTAAACGTATATCCTTAAAACTCAACAGGTTTCTCCTGGAGTTGGCTGCATATAAAGCAGTTGTGATGGATAACATTGTGCCATTGGGTAACATGACTTGGGTTGTTCCTGAGCCATTTACCATATCTACAGGACTTAATATAGTTGTTACACATGCTTATGTAAGCATCAAGTTTGAGAAATATTTTCGATCTTGTAGGATCGTGTGAGTAGTCGCACTGTCTACGAGACAAATAATTGTGACATCTTTGTTTTGGGAATATCCAGAAATCATTTCCATTCGTTCATATAAATAAGATACATTTATTAGATATGAAAAATAGTGCCAGTTTATTGAATTCAAAATGCAACATTAATTATACAAGAGTAGATAAAAACGATAATAATTATACAGGGATAAAAATGACAATACTTATATACGAATTAAAAAGGGGAAATTTTTTTTTTTTTTTTTTTTTTTTTGTTGAGAGAATAGCGATAGGATTTTATTAGAGGGAAGCGTAACTAGTACAAAAACCGGGCAATGTCGTCGGGGATTAGGCGAGTTTCTCTACACATATGGGCTCGGTCGTCGGTCTAACTGAGTAGCCTTACCCGCTCAACTGCAAGCAGGAGCAGGAACCTAACCACTGATAGAGTACCTCCCCTCCCCTCACAAGGAACATACCTGTAAAAACTACTTGTTACAATCCTCAAATAAAACATCAACTAGGAAGTCTGGAGGTTCCTCGAACCAACGAACCAAGAGATAAGTGTTCCAAGGTGTAAAGCAAAGCGTGAGCAGCCTCATTTGCAGTCCAACGGACATGGGTAAAGCCATCTCCAGTGATCTGTAACAACAAAAACTTAGAGTCTTCTAAGATAGGACCAATGAAAGATCTATCCAAAGATGAGCATCCAAGTGCCGTAACGATCTACAGAGAATCACTCTCAAAACATATATTAGTTAAACCCTTTCGGCCGCCAAAACCACATCTTCTCGTGCTACCAAAGCCTCACTTTGTAAAGCTGAAAAAACATTATCAAACTTTCGAGCCCTTCCTGCAATGAAGGCCCCTGTTGAATCACGAACCACCACTCCAACCCCACCTGATTTGGTGGCTGCATTCCATGCACCGTCCACATTGATTTTGAGAAAGCTCATGGGAGGTTTAGTCCACCGTTGGACCTGATCACGGTTGGAACATTAATTTGGACAAAGTCAAGAAGCCTATTACGTGCAACAAGGCCTACCAGGCTTGGGCATGAGCTTTTTATTTTTCCACAGTAAGCCATTCCATTGTTCCCAGATTGACCAGCCTATCATGAAGAATAAATCAAGATCAGCAAGGGTTAACGATCTGGTACAGTGGCTAACCCATTCCCAAACTGATGGTAGCCCCTCCAAATTACGCAGTGAGCCTAGGGACGAGCTGAGCCAGCTGCAGCCGGCAAAGGGGCAGTCGCGCAGCACATGGAGGGTGGTCTCCGGCATGAGACCGCAATGAACACAACCACCTGTAATTGGGACCTTTTTCTGTGCAAAGTTATCTTGCGTGGGGAGAATATTGAAACACACACGCCACCAAAATACCTTCACTTTTGCCCGAATATTAGTCTTCCATATTATCCGCCAGAGTACAGAGGTTGCATAAGTATTAGAAGAAGAAGTTGTGTTCTCAGTTGCGCTGCTAAGGATACTTCGAGCCACACGGTAAGCACCACGAACGGAAAATTGCCCCTTGCGATCATAGTGCCAAATTAGTTGGTCGGGGGGATGCCGCATGCTAAGAGGTGTACTATGAATTAACTCCACCTCTTCCGGGAAAAAAAGAGACTGTAATAACGGAGTGTTCCAGCAAAGGAGGTAGGCTTGGATGAGATCAGCCACCTTTTTTAGAGTACAAGCCGGTGGTACCGTGGAGTAAATCTGGAAATTTCGGGGTTGAGGGATCCATCTATCATGCCAAATATCAATATTGCTGCCATCACCAACCTGCCATCGAGTGCCTCCTTCAATAACCTCTCTAGCTACACACAAACTCTTCCAGGCAATAGAATCATGGGGAGAAACAGATGCATGTAGAAAGGAGGAAGTTGGGAAATACTTAGCTTGTAATAATTTGGAGACCAGAGAGGTGGGCTTAGTTAGAATCCTCCAACCCTGCTTTGCAAGCATTGCTAAATTAAATGCATAAAGTGGCCAAAACCCATGCCTCCTTCATCCTTTGGTTTACACAATTTCTCCCAAGAAATCCAGTGAATCTTGTGGTCCCCGTTGAAATTGTTCCACCAAAAACCCGCCATTAATTTATTCAGCTCATCACAGAAACTTCTTGGCAAGAGGAAACAACTCATAGAGTATACAGGAATTGCATGGACAACTGCTTTTAATAAAATTTCCTTTCCCGCGCCACTAAGAAGTTTTCCTTTTCCAACCATGTAGCCGTTTCATAATCCTCTCCTTCAAGTAGCTAAAGCAGGCAGCCTGTCGCCTGCCGACTAGCGTGGGCATACCAAGGTAACGGTCGTGGTGGTCAGCCTGTTGGACTCCTAGGGCAGCAGCAAGCGTCAACTGAGATGGTCTTTTAATGTTTGAACTGAAAACAACGGAGGTCTTCAATAAATTCACTTGTTGTCCTGACTCATGTTCATATTGCGCAAGTATTGCGCCAATCACCTGACATTCCTCCATCGTTGCCTGAGCAAAAAAGAGACAATCATCTGCAAACAGGAGACGGCTTATAGAAGGAGCATCCTTACAGATAGCCACTCCCTTTAGCAATCCTTCACTTTCTTTCTTGGCTATAAGAGCTGAGAGGCCTTCTGCACAAAAAAGAAAAAGGTAGGGAGAAAGAGGATCCCATTGGCGTAGAACCCGGGACGGATGTAGATAGCCAGTAGGTATGCCATTAATTAAAAAAGAATAAGAAACTGAGGAATGCATGTGAACACCAGATTTATCCAACGATCACTGAACCCCAGTTTACCCATTATTGCTCGTAGGAAGTGCCACTCAACTCTGTCATAGGCTTTGCTCATGTCAAGTTTCAAGGCCATAAAACCTTTTTGTCCCCGGCGTCTTTTTTTGAGGAAATGTGCAAGTTCAGTTGTAATAAGGGTATTGTCAGAGATTGAGCGTTTAGAGATAAAAGCACTCTGGTTTGGGGAGATAATAGCAGGTGAGAGCATCTTCAAGCGGTTTGTCATCATTTTTAAAGCGATCTTGTACAAAACATTACAGAGGCTGATTGGTCGAAGATTGGGCAATTCTCGTGGGTTAAGTAAAGTTTGATTTCATTCTTTTCCTTTAAGCAAGGAAATTGGAAACGTTGAGGTGTGTCGTTTCTGGCTAGCTTGATATCATCCCAAAAATCCATTCTGGAATTTGTTCATCGGATCAAAATGATCAAGAAAATTTATTTCAGTTTTCTTTTCCTTTTGTGAGGACTATAAAATTCTACAAGGTGTTAGGGTGTACGACATACACGAGCCCAATGTCCATCACTACCATACCTATGGCAAGCTTGTCACATCCCGGGATCGGCTCCGCCGTAGCACGATATTGTCCGCTTTGGGCCCCCCCTCTCTGGCCCTCACGGTTTTATTTCTGGGAGCTCACGAGCAACTTCCCAGTGGGTCACCCATCCTGGGATTGCTCTAGCCCCCAACTCGCTTAACTTCGGAGTTGCTACGACTCCGAAGCCAGTGAGCTCCTAAAAAGCCTCGTGCTAGATGGATGCGGGTATGCACATATAAGGCACATCACCTCCTCTCCGTTGGTTGATGTGGGATCTTACAATCCACCCCCCTTAAGGGCCCGACGTCCTCGTCGGCACACTCACACCACACGGCAGAGTGGCTCTGATACCAAATTGTCACATCCCGGGATCGGCTCCGCCGTAGCACGATATTGTCCGCTTTGGGCCCCCCCTCTCTGGCCCTCACGGTTTTATTTTTGGGAGCTCACGAGCAACTTCCCAGTGGGTCACTCATCCTGGGATTGCTCTAGCCCCCAACTCGCTTAACTTCGGAGTTGCTACGACTCCGAAGCCAGTGAGCTCCCAAAAAGCCTCGTGCTAGATGGATGCGGGTATGCACATATAAGGCACATCACCTCCTCTCCATTGGTTGATGTGGGATCTGACAAAGCTCTCTCAATATTTTTAGGTGTGGGGTTGTTCCTTATATAAGATTTTCCTTTATTTCGGGATGCATTTTTAGGGACAGAATCATTCCTCGCACTTAGGACAGCAAAATGATTACCACGACCTCTTCCTCGGCCTCGCCCACCTCTTTGTCCATGTTTGTAAGTATTTCTACAAGAAGATGTGGCATTTGTTCCGTGGGAGAAAGCATTCACTTCCTGGAATGGTGAGAACCTGCTGGTCTAGATTGATGATTTTTCAACATAAGTTCATTGTTTTGTTCTGCTAACAGAAGACATGACACCAACTGTGAGTACTTTGTAAACCCATGTTCTCGATATTGTTGTTGCAGGAGCAAGGTTGTGGCATGAAATGTGGTGAATGTCTTTTCAAGCATTTCAACATTAGTGATATTCTCTCCGCACATTTTCATTGTAGAAGTAATTCTGTGCATCGCAGAGTTATATTCAGACACTGTTTTGTAATCCTGAAATCGCAGATGTGTCCATTCATAGTGAGCTCTTGGTAGGATCACTGTTTTCTGGTGATTATACCTTTCCTCCAAGGCCTTCCACAATATTAGTGGATTTTCAACCACTAGGTATTCGCTTTTTAATCCTTCATGGATATGTCTGCGGAGAAATATCATGGCTTTTGCATTTTGTTCTGGAGATGAGTTGTTTTCATCCTTGATGGTGTCTCCAAGGCAATTTGCTTCCAAGTGGAGCTTGGCATCGAGAGCCCATGGAAGGTAATTATTGCCAAATATATCCAATGCGGCAAATTCCAATTTTGTCAAGTTCGCCATCTATATGAAAAAATGAGATGTGTCAAAACTTGCAATAGTGTGCCTGTATATGGTATTAGAACTTTAAGTTCTTAACATGGCATTGATGTGCTCGAAACTTCAGGCTCGCGACTCAAGATTGAGGAACTTCAAGCCCTCAGTCTTGTGCAAAATATAAGCTTGTAAAATAAATTTATAAAATAAACATTTGTTGTATGGACGTTAATTCCGCATCATACTTTAATTAAGAATAAATGTGCAATAAAATAAAAGAAAAATTAGTGTATAGGGACAAAAAACTTTAGTAATTAGCATATGATACATTACCTATTTTTGTTTTGGATATGTTGAATGAGTTTTAAATTTTATTTTGTTAAAAGCCAATAGTCCTACCGGTGTGCTCTTTAAGCTTGTTTAATTTGTATTTGAAATAACATTTTTACCCTTTTTATTTTATATGGGAGCCAGATTACGCCCTAGCTTTGGATTCAATCCCAAATGAAGACCACGAGGTCGCAACCACCACCAACAACGACCAAGAGTTATTTTGAAACCTAAGTTCAACCACAACCTCAAAATTGTAAAATCTCAAATGCTAGATCATATCATCTGCCACCGGCTTACGACAGCATAGAAATGCCTGTGCTACACATCCTTCAAAACAAGTAGAGCTGCTGGCTGGCGGCAGGTGGCCGTAGGTGGACATGTGGCGTAGTACACCTGCCTTAGAAGGAGTGGTATTTTGTGTAATTTTGATATTTTTTAATGATATAATTGTAAAATTAGGTACTACATTTGGGTCTTTGGCCTTATGCTTATTAGTTGAAATTGTCACTACTACATTTTACACTTTGTGCGACGAAGAGAATTTCGTCGCGCAAAATACATTGTAGTCGCACAAATTTCAGTGCGACAGAAATTCTCTTCGTCGTGCAAAACTTTGAGCGACGATTTATTGTCATCGCGCGAAGTGACTTTGAGCGATGAAGTTTTGAGTTTCGTCACGCAAAGTGACTTTGAGCGACGAATAGTTTTTCGTCGAGCAAAATTTGGTCGCACAAGGGTGTTTTTTTACTAGTGTGTATTCATATCTTCCAAATTAGTAAACTATATTGTGGTTTAAAACTAGAGCTCCCTAAAATAAATGTGCTTGTATGAGTATTAATTATACTCCATACTTTTAAATAAAAGTAAATGTGTGATAAAATGAATGTGAGGGATAAAACCACGCCACTTAAAAATAAATGTGGGGGATAAAACCACGCCACTTAAAAATAAATGTGGGGGATCCGACAAAAGGGGTTAGAAAATAGTTAATTGATCAAAAAGCTTGGATCTATAAATTTCTTTCATAGCAACCATATTTATTCCTGTCATCATCTTTAGTAAGAACCTTGTGCAAATAAACCATTAGCCATAAACTTCATAAAATAATATTAGTGAAACAAATGAATTGAAATTCAATAAGAATTATAAGAGGAGGATATAGCAGAATTGAAATTCTCTAAAAACCTCGGTTGGTGAGTAATTCGTGCTGATAACGTCTTATAAAACTTAAAAAAAATATATGTAAATAGTAAAGAAGACAAAGCTTGGGATATTGAAGAAACCGATCTTTGATACTCAAAGTTTTCTCTTGGTTTTGAGTGTATTTCTTATTCATCCTTGAAGCCTATTTATAGGCATAGGAAATACATAAAATATTACTATAGTGGTAGGTTTATACATTACTAAATAGGGAAAATGGGGTGAGTCATTATAGCATACATGAGTGTGGTAGGCATCCATTTATTTAGTGTTATAACACTTTCTTATTTTTTTTAATTTTATAAATACTTTTTATTTATTGGCTTAATTACTACATTGCCCCTGAAATATTTGCCAAATCTCACATTTCCCCTTGAAAGTTAAAGTGACACACTTTACCCCTTGACCAAGATTTAGTGTCACTTTACCCTTACCATCAACTCATCACAAACTTAGTTAAAAGTGATAATGTGGCAGGATTATATTGGTAATTTCATCCTAAATGGCCAATTTCCCACACAAAAAAAATAATTAATAAAAACCCAGCAGTGGATTATCAAAGCAGAAAACCCAAAAATGAAACAAAAAAATTTAAAGAAATGAATTACCCAACATCTTTTCTTTCTACTTCAATTAATCAAACCCAGAAAAACCAAAAAAAAATATTAAACCAAACAAACCCAACAACCTCTTACCATTCTTCTTCTTCAATCACATTTCCTGAAAAACTTAAATCTGATGGAGCACAGGAGGTGTGATACGTAAAAGGAAAAAAGGACAGAAGTCAAAAAGGGCATAAATGAGTAAATTATATTATTGTCTGACTCTGCTATAGTCTGGGACCTCTGGTCCTTTAATACAGAATGATATCAAATAAGGACAAGAATAGGAATAGTGCCACGTTGCTAGCTATCTAACGGATATGAAAATTATGTCTTCCACCTCCATATAGACCACAATCATTGCCCAAAAATACAGAAAGTTTCATTAGAGAGGCACCAAAGATCTGGAAATTGACCCTATCAAAACCCGTGGCCCTATTAGGCGATGTGCAAGGGGAGGATACCATAACTTTGATAATCAAGCTAAAAAGGAAAAAGAAAAAGAAGAGAGGTTTGATGTAAGACATGAGACTTGTTGAGAGAGAGAGAGAGAGGATGAGACGACAAACTCGGACTTTATATATATATATATATATATATATATAGATTTTATTTTTTTATTGTAAGATGAATATTGTTGGAATTTTAATTTTGAAGAGGGCAAATATGGGCTTTCATTTTTACATCTAAGAAGGTTTTGGTCTATTTTACGAAAGAGACATCCGAGTTCTTCACCAAATTCAAAGAGTGGAAGGCGGAAATAGAGAACCTTACGGGAAGGAAGATCAACATCCTAAGAAGTGACAATGGAGGATAATATAAAGATAGCAAATTTATGGAGTTTTGCAAGAGCGAGGGTGTCAAGAGGCATTTTACCGTGAAGAAGACGTCCCAACAAAATGGAGCCACAGAGAGGATGAATATAACTCTTATGGAGCATGAGAGGTGCATAAGGATTCATGCCTGATTGCCCTAGACGTTCTGGGCGAAGACGGTTAACTACGCTTCCTATTTGGTTAACCGGTCGCCATCGAAGTATCTTGACTTCAAGCATGCGGAAGAGGTATCGTCTAAAAATCTATTGAGTATACTAATATGAAAGTATTTGAATGCAATGCATGTGCTCTCATACCTAGTAATGAGATAACCAAGTTGAAACCAAAGTCTCTTGAGTGCATATTCCTCGGCTTTGAGAGCAGTGTAAAAGGTTTCAAGTTATGAGATTCAATGAACCGGAAGAAAATCTTAGTAGAGACATTGTATTTCATGAGAGGACCATGCCTATGATCAAAGTCAAGAAACCGGAGGTGAATGAGGATGTTGTTGGAATGAAGACAACCATTACAATTTCACCGAGTAAGGTGTTTGGGGATACTCCAAGTATGCAACCAATTGAAGACGTTCATGAGTTGGTGGAGTGCGATATTGAGGTAGAAGAAGTTGGGCAACAACAACAAACTCAAGATGAAGATGAAGATGAAGAAGAAGAAGAAGAAGAAGAAGAAGAAGCTCAAGATCAGGTAGAGCTGCCATCTATAGCTAGGTCCAAGCCCAAGAGAACCATCAAACCTCCTCAACAGTTTAGATATGAGACAGACACAATTCACTATGCTCTAAACATAAGTGAAGGAGATCCAACCATGTTCCAAGAAGTAGTTGAGAGCTCGGAGCGGGAAAGTTGGATAAGTGTTATGATGGATGAGATGGAATCTCTACACCGGAACTCTATTTGGAAGTTGGTTCCTAAACCCAAAGGTCCTTAGGTAATCGGCTGCAAGTGGGTGTTTAGGAAGAATGAATTAATACATGAGAAAGAGCCAATTAGATTTAAAGCACGTCTAGTGGCAAGGGGTATTTACAAAAGGAAGGAGTTGATTATGATGAGATCTTCTCCCCGATGGTAAAGCATACTTCTATATGATTATTGCACTCCAAAGTGGCACAATGAGATATGGAGGTGGAGCAAATGGATGTGAAAATGTCGTTCCTCTATGGAGACTTAGAGGACGATGTCTACATGAGTCAACCTTAAGGGTTCATTGAAGCGAGTAAAAAAAATATGTTTTATAGGTTGAAGAAGCCTTTGTATGGGCTCAAGCAATCTCCAAGACAGTGGTACAAGCGCCTTGATACATGTATGCTGCGAATTGGGTATAGAAGATGCGAATCAGATTGTTGTGTGTCCTCTCATGTGTTCAAGGATGGGAAGATCATCATGTTGCTACTCTATTTGGATGATATGCTAATTACGTGTGAAGATATGTCAAAGGTTCGAAAGTTGAAGATTATTCTTAAGAAGGAGTTTGACATGAAAGATCTTGGTCCCGCACAAAAGATCCTAAGAATGGAAATAAAGAGAGACTAAGATATGGGCAAATTGTGGCTGTCACAAGGCAAATGCATATCTAAGGTACTTGAGAGATTCAACATGTTGGATTGCAAGCCTGTGTCTACTTCTTTGGAGGAGTACTTTAAACTAAGTGCCTAAGAAAGTCCTTCTAGTGACAAGGAAAAGGATGAAATGAGTAAGGTTCCCTATGCAAGCGATGTAGGGTGTCTCATGTTCGTAATGGTTTACACATGCCCTGACATAGCTTAAGTTGTAAATTGTTTCAAGATAAATGGCAAATCCGGGCAAACAACATTGGAATGCAGTGAAGTAGATTTTTTGGTATTTGAAGAGCACCAAGAAGCTTGGGATTTTGTTTAAAAGACAACAAAAAAGGGCAGTGTGTTGGGTCATATGGATTTGGATTATGCAAGAGACATAGACAAGAGGAGATCCACCATGTGGTATGTTTTTACTTATGATGGAGGATCGATTAGTAGGAGGGCGGTGCTACAATCAGTCATTGCCTTGTCTACTACCAAAGTGGAGTATATATATGAAGTTAACAAAGGCTTCTAAGGAAGCATTATGGCTAACAAGATTGGCTAAAGAGTTCGGGATAGCTCAAGACTTGGTGGTGATACAAAGTGACAGTCAAAGTGCTATATGGTTAGTCAAGAATCAAGTGTTTCACAGAAGATCCAAGCATATTGATGTATGATACCGCTATATAAGGGATTGGGTTAACAATGGGAACCTTGCAATAGAGAAAGATCATACGAATGAGAACGCTTCAAATTACTTGACCAAGCCAGTCAAAGTTGAGAAGTTCAGACACTATTTGAGCTTGCTCAATCTTTTTACATGCTAACAATTGAGGTGGAGCTCTTGGGAATTACTAGAGTGGTTTCCAAGAGTTTGAAGAAGTTCTAAAGGTCAATGATTTTCACAAGGCGTTTGAGGCTCGTCAAGGTCGAGATTATTGATGTTGGCTCACTTAAGATGCGAAAGGATTGAAGAAGAGTAGAAGACGTATTGACTAGGCTCTAACGCTGGAGTGGAAGCTGCATGCACTAGAGTGGTAGAGGGAAGGTTTTCCTCCAAGCGCAGGCAAATCTGGACATATTTTCTCCTAGTTTTGGGGTCCTTAAGTTTCATATTTCTTGTATAATTGTACTACAGCCCTGTGACATATAAATAGGCACTTTAGTGGTAGGTTATTGTAATGTGAAAAAGCTAAGGCATCAGGTTGGGTTTGAGTGATGGGTGAGAGAAAAGAGAGCTAGGGTTTGTTAGAGATCAAATGGGATTCTTCATTGTAACCAAATGAGTTCTTTCATATTAGTGAATTTCTAGGAGATCACCAAAAAGATGTAGGCACAACGCTAAACGTCTATAAATTCTTATGTTCTTTGTGTGCGTGTTTACTTTTCGGCTTATGTGTGCTTTATCTTTGTGTAGCTTATGTGTGATAGTTGTGTA
>NC_034010.1:2565720-2567133 GCF_000346465.2 Prunus persica
AAAAATATGTATTTAAAAAAACATCTCTGTTTTTTTCCTCTTCTTTTTTTTAAAAAATAGTATAGCCGTTCGGCTATACTCGCTTTTTTAAAATTTTCAAATATAAATAGTACAGCCTCCCGGCTGTACCGGTTTGACACGTGGCGCTGAGGCTATGGGCGGGTGTATAAATAGTACAGCCGCCCGGCTATACTAGATTCTTCCTTAATTTTCTATTAAAAAATAGTATAGCCGCACGGCTATACTCCCTTTCCCCAATTTTTTGTTTGACACGTGGCACCTGTGCTTTGTGCGCGTCCTCTTCATAGTATAGCCGCGCGGCTATACGCCCATTCCCCAATTTTTTTTTTTAAAAACACGTGGCACCTGTGCTTTGTGCTTGTCCTTTTTTTAATATATAAATAGTATAGCCGTGCGGCTATACTATTCAAAAAGAAGATTTAATCTGGTACAGTTTTTTTTTTTTTTTTTTTTTCACTTTTAAATATAAAGGAATCAGTTTCTTTAGTTTTGTTTTTTGGCCTTCTTCTTTAATTAAACATATGCAATTGAGCAATATCTTAGCCTTTTTCAATTACTTTAATTACTATTTAATATAAAAAATTAAAGAAAAAGTCCACCAAATAATTAATTTATACTTGTTAAGTCTTTTGTGAAATCGTTTGGGTGTCTTAATTAAATTTCTCCATAGCCCAATAGCCCTATCCGTTATTATTAGGCCATTACTCGAGTATCTATTGTCCCTTTTTGATTTTTTTACTTTTCCAAAGTTATTACCCGTATAAAGATTTTCGCACTTTCACGTTTAATAATGTATTATACACGTACGCACGTATTTCTCATGTTTAATACACTTGTTTTTTACAAAAATTTCAATAAGACACAAAATTCACGTATCATTCACATAATTCTAACATGTTATTTAATAAAAATAATGTGTATTGAAAAAAACATCTCTGTTTTTTCCTATTTGTTTTTTTTAAAAAATAGTATAGCCGTGCGGCTATACTCGCTTTTTTAAAATTTTCAAATATAAATAGTACAGCCGCCGGCTGTACCTGTTTGACACGTGGCGCTGAGGCTATGGGCGGGTGTATAAATAGTACAGCCGCCCGGCTATACTAGATTCTTCCTTAATTTTCTATTAAAAAATAGTATAGCCGCACGGCTATACTCCCTTTCCCCAATTTTTTGTTTGACACGTGGCACCTGTGCTTTGTGCGCGTCCTCTTCATAGTATAGCCGCGCGGCTATACTCCCATTCCCCAATTTTTTTTTTAAAAACACGTGGCACCTGTGCTTTGTGCTTGTCCTTTTTTTAATATATAAATAGTATAGCCGTGCGGCTATACTATTCAAAAAGAAGAATTTAATCTGGTACAGATTCTTTACTCCCTTAATTAGCCCGGTAGG
>NC_034010.1:2568393-2570551 GCF_000346465.2 Prunus persica
CGGCTATACTCCCTTTCCCCAATTTTTTGTTTGACACGTGGCACTGTGCTTGTGCGCGTCCTCTTCATAGTATAGCCGCGCGGCTATACTCCCATTCCCCAATTTTTTTTTTTAAAAACACGTGGCACATGTGCTTTGTGCTTGTCCTTTTTTTAATATATAAATAGTATAGCCGTGCGGCTATACTATTCAAAAAGAAGATTTAATCTGGTACAGTTTTTTTGTTTTGTTTTGTTCTTTTTTTTTTTCACTTTTAAATATAAAGGAATCAGTTTCTTTAGTTTTGTTTTTTGGCCTTCTTCTTTAATTAAACATATGCAATTGAGCAATATCTTAGCCTTTTTCAATTACTTTAATTACTATTTAATATAAAAAATTAAAGAAAAAGTCCACCAAATAATTAATTTATACTTGTTAAGTCTTTTGTGAAATCGTTTGGGTGTCTTAATTAAATTTCTCCATAGCCCAATAGCCCTATCCGTTATTATTAGGCCATTACTCGAGTATCTATTGTCCCTTTTTGATTTTTTTACTTTTCCAAAGTTATTACCCGTATAAAGATTTTCGCACTTTCACGTTTAATAATGTATTATACACGTACGCACGTATTTCTCATGTTTAATACACTTGTTTTTTACAAAAATTTCAATAAGACACAAAATTCACGTATCATTCACATAATTCTAACATGTTATTTAATAAAAATAATGTGTATTGAAAAAAACATCTCTGTTTTTTCCTATTTGTTTTTTTTTAAAAATAGTATAGCCGTGCGGCTATACTCGCTTTTTTAAAATTTTCAAATATAAATAGTACAGCCGCCGGCTGTACCTGTTTGACACGTGGCGCTGAGGCTATGGGCGGGTGTATAAATAGTACAGCCGCCCGGCTATAGTAGATTCTTCCTTAATTTTCTATTAAAAATACTATAGCCGCGCGGCTATACTCCCTTTCCCCAATTTTTTTAAAAACACGTGGCACCTGTGCTTTGTGCGCGTCCTCTTCATAGTATAGCCGCGCGGCTATACTCCCATTCCCCAATTTTTTTTTTTAAAAACACGTGGCACCTGTGCTTTGTGCTTGTCCTTTTTTTAATATAATATACTATTCAAAAAGAAGATTTAATCTGGTACAGTTTTTTTTTTTTTCACTTTTAAATATAAAAGAATCAGTTTCTTTAGTTTTGTTTTTTGGCCTTCTTCTTTAATTAAACATATGCAATTGAGCAATCTCTTAGCCTTTTTCAATTACTTTAATTACTATTTAATATAAAAAATTAAAGAAAAAGTCCACCAAATAATTAATTTATACTTGTTAAGTCTTTTGTGAAATCGTTTGGGTGTCTTAATTAAATTTCTCCATAGCCCAATAGCCCTATCCGTTATTATTAGGCCATTACTCGAGTATCTATTGTCCCTTTTTGATTTTTTTACTTTTCCAAAGTTATTACCCGTATAAAGATTTTCGCACTTTCACGTTTAATAATGTATTATACACGTACGCACGTATTTCTCATGTTTAATACACTTGTTTTTTACAAAAATTTCAATAAGACCCAAAATTCACGTATCATACACATAATTCTAACATATTATTGAATAAAAAAAATATGTATTTAAAAAAACATCTCTGTTTTTTTCCTCTTCTTTTTTTTAAAAAATAGTATAGCCGTTCGGCTATACTCGCTTTTTTAAAATTTTCAAATATAAATAGTACAGCCGCCGGCTGTACCTGTTTGACACGTGGCGCTGAGGCTATGGGCGGGTGTATAAATAGTACAGCCGCCCGGCTATACTAGATTCTTCCTTAATTTTCTATTAAAAACTAGCATAGCCGCACGGCTATACTCCCTCTCCCCAATTTTTTGTTTGACACGTGGCACCTGTGCTTTGTGCGCGTCCTCTTCATAGTATAGCCGCCCGGCTATACTCCCATTCCCCAATTTTTTTTTAAAAAACACGTGGCACCTGTGCTTTGTGCTTGTCCTTTTTTTAATATATAAATAGTATAGCCGTGCGGCTATACTATTCAAAAAGAAGATTTAATCTGGTACAGTTTTTTTTTTTTTTTTTTTTTTTTTTTCACTTTTAAATATAAAGGAATCAGTTTCTTTAGTTTTGTTTTTTGGCCTTCTTCTTGGAATCAACACGGAAAGTCC
>NC_034010.1:2581363-2583344 GCF_000346465.2 Prunus persica
TTATTTATGTTGATGATATGATTATGATTGGAGATGATCAGGCAGAAATGCAAAATCTACAGAAGTATCTGGCTTTCGAATTTGAGATGAAGTCATTGGGTGATTTGAAGCACTTTCTTGGAATTGAAGTTGCCAGATCTAAACATGGTATTTTTCTGTCTCAAAGAAAGTATATTTTAGATTTACTTGCAGAGACTAGAATCTTAGATTGTAAACCAATTGATACCCCCAGTGAATAGAATCATAAATTGAGGTTGTATCCTGATCAAGCCCATTTAAATGAGACACGACACAGCACGAGCACGAATATTAATAGGCCGTGCTCGGCATGACACAAAATCTTGGGCTGGGCCGGGATCAAAAAATGAGGTAGTGAGTCGGTTTATTTATCTCTACAGATAAAGAGCGTTATCAACGGCTTGTGGATAAATTGATTTATTTATTTCATACACATCCTGATATTGCATATGCAATGAGTGTAGTGAGTCAGTTTGCGCATTCTCGTAGTGAAGATCATATGGGTGCTGTGACGCGCATTTTGAGGTATCTGAAAGTAACTCCTGAAAAGGGGTTAATGTTTTGCTAGTATGGTCATACATGTATAAGGGTATACAGATACTGATTAGGCCGGTTCAATTCACTAACAGACGTTCTACGTCTGGGTATTTCAATAAGACACAAAATTCACGTATCATACACATAATTCTAACATATTATTGAATAAAAATAATATGTATTTAAAAACAACATCTCTGTTTTTTCCTATTTGTTTTTTAAAAAAAATAGTATGGCCATGCGGCTATACTCGCTTTTTTAAAATTTTCAAGTACAAATAGTACAGCCGCCCGGCTGTACCTGTTTGACACGTGGCGCTTAGGCTATGGCGGGTGTTTAAATCGTACAGCCACCCGGCTATACTAGATTCTTCCTTAATTTTCTATTAAAAATAGTATAGCCGCGCGGCTATACTCCCTTTCCCCAATTTTTTTAAAACACATGGCACCTGTGCTTTGTGCGCGTCCTCTTCCAAATCGTATAGCCGCGCGGCTATACTCCCTTTCCCCAATTTTTTTTTTAAAAAAACACGTGCCACCTGTGCTTTGTGCTTGTCCTTTTTTAAATATATAAAAGGTATAGCCGTGCGGCTATACTATTCAAAAAGAAGATTTAATCTGGTGCAGTTTTTTTTTTTTTTTTTTCACTTTTAAATATAAAAGAATCAGTTTCTTTAGTTTTGTTTTTTGGCCTTCTTCTTTAATTAAACATATGCAATTGAGCAATATCTTAGCCTTTTTCAATTACTTTAATGACTATTTAATATAAAAAATTAAAGAAAAAGTCCACCAAATAATTAATTTATACTTGTTAAGTCTTTTGTGAAATCGTTTGGGTGTCTTAATTAAATTTCTCCATAGCCCAATAGCCCTATCCGTTATTATTAGGCCATTACTCGAGTATCTATTGTCCCTTTTTGATTTTTTAACTTTTTCAAAGTTATTACCTGTATAAAGATTTTCGCACTTTCACGTTTAATAATGTATTATATACGTACGCACGTATTTCTCATGTGTAATACACTTGTTTTTTACAAAAATTTCAATAAGACACAAAATTCACGTATCATACACATAATTCTAACACATTATTGAATAAAAATAATATGTATTTAAAAAAAAACTCTGTTTTTTCCTATTTGTTTTTCAAAACAATAGTATAGTCGCGCGGCTATACTCGCTTTTTAAAATTTTCAAATATAAATAGTACAGCCGCCTGGCCGTAACTGTTTGACACGTGGCGCTTAGGCTATGGGCGGGTGTATAAATAGTACAGCCGCCTGGCCGTAACTGTTTGACACGTGGCGCTTAGCTATGGGCGGGTGTATAAATAGTACAGCCGCCCGGCTATAGTAGATTCTTCCTTAATTTTCTATTAAAATACTATAGCCGCGCGGCTATACTCCCTTTCCCCAATTTTTTTAAAA
>NC_034010.1:2583551-2609121 GCF_000346465.2 Prunus persica
CAGTTTCTTTAGTTTTGTTTTTTGGCCTTCTTCTTTAATTAAACATATGCAATTGAGCAATATCTTAGCTTTTTTCAATTACTTTAATTACTATTTAATATAAAAAATTAAAGAAAAAGTCCACCAAATAATTAATTTATACTTGTTAAGTCTTTTGTGAAATCGTTTGGGTGTCTTAATTAAATTTCTCCATAGCCCAATAGCCCTATCCGTTATTATTAGGCCATTACTCGAGTATCTATTGTCCCTTTTTGATTTTTTTACTTTTCCAAAGTTATTACCCGTATAAAGATTTTCGCACTTTCACGTTTAATAATGTATTATACACGTACGCACGTATTTCTCATGTTTAATACACTTGTTTTTTACAAAAATTTCAATAAGACACAAAATTCACGTATCATTCACATAATTCTAACATGTTATTTAATAAAAATAATGTGTATTGAAAAAAACATCTCTGTTTTTTCCTATTTGTTTTTTTTTTAAAATAGTATAGCCGTGCGGCTATACTCGCTTTTTTAAAATTTTCAAATATAAATAGTACAGCCGCCGGCTGTACTTGTTTGACACGTGGCGCTGAGGCTATGGGCGGGTGTATAAATAGTACAGCCGCCCGGCTATACTAGATTCTTCCTTAATTTTCTATTAAAAAATAGTATAGCCGCACGGCTATACTCCCTTTCCCCAATTTTTTGTTTGACACGTGGCACCTGTGCTTTGTGCGCGTCCTCTTCATAGTATAGCCGCGCGGCTATACTCCCTTTCCCAAAACTTTTTTTTTTTAAAAACACGTGGCACCTGTGCTTTGTGCTTGTCCTTTTTTTAATATATAAATAGTATAGCCGTGCGGCTATACTATTCAAAAAGAAGATTTAATCTGGTACAGTTTTTTTTTTTTTTTTTTTTTCACTTTTAAATATAAAGGAATCAGTTTCTTTAGTTTTGTTTTTTGGCCTTCTTCTTTAATTAAACATATGCAGTTGAGCAATATCTTAGCCTTTTTCAATTACTTTAATTACTATTTAATATAAAAAATTAAAGAAAAAGTCCACCAAATAATTAATTTATACTTGTTAAGTCTTTTGTGAAATCGTTTGGGTGTCTTAATTAAATTTCTCCATAGCCCAATAGCCCTATCCGTTATTATTAGGCCATTACTCGAGTATCTATTGTCCCTTTTTGATTTTTTTACTTTTCCAAAGTTATTACCCGTATAAAGATTTTCGCACTTTCACGTTTAATAATGTATTATACACGTACGCACGTATTTCTCATGTTTAATACACTTGTTTTTTACAAAAATTTCAATAAGACACAAAATTCACGTATCATTCACATAATTCTAACATGTTATTTAATAAAAATAATGTGTATTGAAAAAAACATCTCTGTTTTTTCCTATTTGTTTTTTTTTAAAAATAGTATAGCCGTGCGGCTATACTCGCTTTTTTAAAATTAAACCCTATATAAATAGTACAGCCGCCGGCTGTACCTGTTTGACACGTGGCGCTGAGGCTATGGGCGGGTGTATAAATAGTACAGCCGCCCGGCTATACTAGATTCTTCCTTAATTTTCTATTAAAAAATAGTATAGCCGCACGGCTATACTCCCTTTCCCCAATTTCTTGTTTGACACGTGGCACCTGTGCTTTGTGCGCGTCCTCTTCATAGTATAGCCGCGCGGCTATACTCCCATTCCCCAATTTTTTTTTTAAAAACACGTGGCACCTGTGCTTTGTGCTTGTCCTTTTTTTAATATATAAATAGTATAGCCGTGCGGCTATACTATTCAAAAAGAAGATTTAATCTGGTACAGTTTTTTTGTTTTGTTTTGTTTTTTTTTTTTTTTTTCACTTTTAAATATAAAGGAATCAGTTTCTTTAGTTTTGTTTTTTGGCCTTCTTCTTTAATTAAACATATGCAATTGAGCAATATCTTAGCCTTTTTCAATTACTTTAATTACTATTTAATATAAAAAATTAAAGAAAAAGTCCACCAAATAATTAATTTATACTTGTTAAGTCTTTTGTGAAATCGTTTGGGTGTCTTAATTAAATTTCTCCATAGCCCAATAGCCCTATCCGTTATTATTAGGCCATTACTCGAGTATCTATTGTCCCTTTTTGATTTTTTTACTTTTCCAAAGTTATTACCCGTATAAAGATTTTCGCACTTTCACGTTTAATAATGTATTATACACGTACGCACGTATTTCTCATGTTTAATACACTTGTTTTTTACAAAAATTTCAATAAGACACAAAATTCACGTATCATTCACATAATTCTAACATGTTATTTAATAAAAATAATGTGTATTGAAAAAAACATCTCTGTTTTTTCCTATTTGTTTTTTTTTAAAAATAGTATAGCCGTGCGGCTATACTCGCTTTTTTAAAATTAAACCCTATATAAATAGTACAGCCGCCGGCTGTACCTGTTTGACACGTGGCGCTGAGGCTATGGGCGGGTGTATAAATAGTACAGCCGCCCGGCTATACTAGATTCTTCCTTAATTTTCTATTAAAAAATAGTATAGCCGCACGGCTATACTCCCTTTCCCCAATTTCTTGTTTGACACGTGGCACCTGTGCTTTGTGCGCGTCCTCTTCATAGTATAGCCGCGCGGCTATACTCCCATTCCCCAATTTTTTTTTTAAAAACACGTGGCACCTGTGCTTTGTGCTTGTCCTTTTTTTAATATATAAATAGTATAGCCGTGCGGCTATACTATTCAAAAAGAAGATTTAATCTGGTACAGTTTTTTTGTTTTGTTTTGTTTTTTTTTTTTTTTTCACTTTTAAATATAAAGGAATCAGTTTCTTTAGTTTTGTTTTTTGGCCTTCTTCTTTAATTAAACATATGCAATTGAGCAATATCTTAGCTTTTTTCAATTACTTTAATTACTATTTAATATAAAAAATTAAAGAAAAAGTCCACCAAATAATTAATTTATACTTGTTAAGTCTTTTGTGAAATCGTTTGGGTGTCTTAATTAAATTTCTCCATAGCCCAATAGCCCTATCCGTTATTATTAGGCCATTACTCGAGTATCTATTGTCCCTTTTTGATTTTTTTACTTTTCCAAAGTTATTACCCGTATAAAGATTTTCGCACTTTCACGTTTAATAATGTATTATACACGTACGCACGTATTTCTCATGTTTAATACACTTGTTTTTTACAAAAATTTCAATAAGACACAAAATTCACGTATCATTCACATAATTCTAACATGTTATTTAATAAAAATAATGTGTATTGAAAAAAACATCTCTGTTTTTTCCTATTTGTTTTTTTTTAAAAATAGTATAGCCGTGCGGCTATACTCGCTTTTTTAAAATTTTCAAATATAAATAGTACAGCCGCCGGCTGTACTTGTTTGACACGTGGCGCTGAGGCTATGGGCGGGTGTATAAATAGTACAGCCGCCCGGCTATACTAGTATAGCCGCACGGCTATACTCCCTAAAAAATAGTATAGCCGCACGGCTATACTCCCTTTCCCCAATTTTTTGTTTGACACGTGGCACCTCTATACTCCCATTCCCCAATTATAGTATAGCCGCGCGGCTATACCTGTGCTTTGTGCTTGTCCTTTTTTTAATATATAAATAGTATAGCCGTGCTGCTATACTATTCAAAAGAAGAAGATTTAATCCTGGGACAGCTTTTTTTTTTTTTTTTTTTTTTTTTTTCACTTTTAAATATAAAGGAATCAGTTTCTTTAGTTTTGTTTTTTGGCCTTCTTCTTTAATTAAACATATGCAATTGAGCAATATCTTAGCCTTTTTCAATTACTTTAATTACTATTTAATATAAAAAATTAAAGAAAAAGTCCACCAAATAATTAATTTATACTTGTTAAGTCTTTTGTGAAATCGTTTGGGTGTCTTAATTAAATTTCTCCATAGCCCAATAGCCCTATCCGTTATTATTAGGCCATTACTCGAGTATCTATTGTCCCTTTTTGATTTTTTTACTTTTCCAAAGTTATTACCCGTATAAAGATTTTCGCACTTTCACGTTTAATAATGTATTATACACGTACGCACGTATTTCTCATGTTTAATACACTTGTTTTTTACAAAAATTTCAATAAGACACAAAATTCACGTATCATTCACATAATTCTAACATGTTATTTAATAAAAATAATGTGTATTGAAAAAAACATCTCTGTTTTTTCCTATTTGTTTTTTTTTAAAAATAGTATAGCCGTGCGGCTATACTCGCTTTTTTAAAATTTTCAAATATAAATAGTACAGCCGCCGGCTGTACCTGTTTGACACGTGGAGCTGAGGCTATGGGCGGGTGTATAAATAGTACAGCCGCCCGGCTATACTAGATTCTTCCTTAATTTTCTATTAAAAAATAGTATAGCCGCACGGCTATACTCCCTTTCCCCAATTTTTTGTTTGACACGTGGCACCTGTGCTTTGTGCGCGTCCTCTTCATAGTATAGCCGCGCGGCTATACTCCCATTCCCCAATTTTTTTTTTAAAAACACGTGGCACCTGTGCTTTGTGCTTGTCCTTTTTTTAATATATAAATAGTATAGCCGTGCGGCTATACTATTCAAAAAGAAGATTTAATCTGGTACAGTTTTTTTGTTTTGTTTTGTTCTTTTTTTTTTTCACTTTTAAATATAAAGGAATCAGTTTCTTTAGTTTTGTTTTTTGGCCTTCTTCTTTAATTAAACATATGCAATTGAGCAATATCTTAGCCTTTTTCAATTACTTTAATTACTATTTAATATAAAAAATTAAAGAAAAAGTCCACCAAATAATTAATTTATACTTGTTAAGTCTTTTGTGAAATCGTTTGGGTGTCTTAATTAAATTTCTCCATAGCCCAATAGCCCTATCCGTTATTATTAGGCCATTACTCGAGTATCTATTGTCCCTTTTTGATTTTTTTACTTTTCCAAAGTTATTACCCGTATAAAGATTTTCGCACTTTCACGTTTAATAATGTATTATACACGTACGCACGTATTTCTCATGTTTAATACACTTGTTTTTTACAAAAATTTCAATAAGACACAAAATTCACGTATCATTCACATAATTCTAACATGTTATTTAATAAAAATAATGTGTATTGAAAAAAACATCTCTGTTTTTTCCTATTTGTTTTTTTTTAAAAATAGTATAGCCGTGCGGCTATACTCGCTTTTTTAAAATTTTCAAATATAAATAGTACAGCCGCCGGCTGTACTTGTTTGACACGTGGCGCTGAGGCTATGGGCGGGTGTATAAATAGTACAGCCGCCCGGCTATACTAGATTCTTCCTTAATTTTCTATTAAAAAATAGTATAGCCGCACGGCTATACTCCCTTTCCCCAATTTTTTGTTTGACACGTGGCACCTGTGCTTTGTGCGCGTCCTCTTCATAGTATAGCCGCGCGGCTATACTCCCATTCCCCAATTTTTTTTTTTAAAAACACGTGGCACCTGTGCTTTGTGCTTGTCCTTTTTTTAATATATAAATAGTATAGCCGTGCGGCTATACTATTCAAAAAGAAGATTTAATCTGGTACAGTTTTTTTGTTTTGTTTTGTTTTTTTTTTTTTTCACTTTTAAATATAAAGGAATCAGTTTCTTTAGTTTTGTTTTTTGGCTTTCTTCTTTAATTAAACATATGCAATTGAGCAATATCTTAGCCTTTTTCAATTACTTTAATTACTATTTAATATAAAAAATTAAAGAAAAAGTCCACCAAATAATTAATTTATACTTGTTAAGTCTTTTGTGAAATCGTTTGGGTGTCTTAATTAAATTTCTCCATAGCCCAATAGCCCTATCCGTTATTATTAGGCCATTACTCGAGTATCTATTGTCCCTTTTTGATTTTTTTACTTTTCCAAAGTTATTACCCGTATAAAGATTTTCGCACTTTCACGTTT
This sequence comes from Prunus persica, assembly GCF_000346465.2. Taxonomy (NCBI): domain Eukaryota; kingdom Viridiplantae; phylum Streptophyta; class Magnoliopsida; order Rosales; family Rosaceae; genus Prunus; species Prunus persica. The sequence continues at coordinate 2,589,462 of NC_034010.1, forward strand.
AATAATGTATTATACACGTACGCACGTATTTCTCATGTTTAATACACTTGTTTTTTACAAAAATTTCAATAAGACACAAAATTCACGTATCATTCACATAATTCTAACATGTTATTTAATAAAAATAATGTGTATTGAAAAAAACATCTCTGTTTTTTCCTATTTGTTTTTTTTTAAAAATAGTATAGCCGTGCGGCTATACTCGCTTTTTTAAAATTAAACCCTATATAAATAGTACAGCCGCCGGCTGTACCTGTTTGACACGTGGCGCTGAGGCTATGGGCGGGTGTATAAATAGTACAGCCGCCCGGCTATACTAGATTCTTCCTTAATTTTCTATTAAAAAATAGTATAGCCGCACGGCTATACTCCCTTTCCCCAATTTTTTGTTTGACACGTGGCACCTGTGCTTTGTGCGCGTCCTCTTCATAGTATAGCCGCGCGGCTATACTCCCATTCCCCAATTTTTTTTTTTAAAAACACGTGGCACCTGTGCTTTGTGCTTGTCCTTTTTTAATATATAAATAGTATAGCCGTGCGGCTATACTATTCAAAAAGAAGATTTAATCTGGTACAGTTTTTTGTTTTGTTTGTTTTTTTTTTTTTTTCACTTTTAAATATAAAGGAATCAGTTTCTTTAGTTTTGTTTTTTGGCCTTCTTCTTTAATTAAACATATGCAATTGAGCAATATCTTAGCCTTTTTCAATTACTTTAATTACTATTTAATATAAAAAATTAAAGAAAAAGTCCACCAAATAATTAATTTATACTTGTTAAGTCTTTTGTGAAATCGTTTGGGTGTCTTAATTAAATTTCTCCATAGCCCAATAGCCCTATCCGTTATTATTAGGCCATTACTCGAGTATCTATTGTCCCTTTTTGATTTTTTTACTTTTCCAAAGTTATTACCCGTATAAAGATTTTCGCACTTTCACGTTTAATAATGTATTATACACGTACGCACGTATTTCTTATGTTTAATACACTTGTTTTTTACAAAAATTTCAATAAGACACAAAATTCACGTATCATTCACATAATTCTAACATGTTATTTAATAAAAATAATGTGTATTGAAAAAAACATCTCTGTTTTTTCCTATTTGTTTTTTTTTAAAAATAGTATAGCCGTGCGGCTATACTCGCTTTTTTAAAATTAAACCCTATATAAATAGTACAGCCGCCGGCTGTACCTGTTTGACACGTGGCGCTGAGGCTATGGGCGGGTGTATAAATAGTACAGCCGCCCGGCTATACTAGATTCTTCCTTAATTTTCTATTAAAAAATAGTATAGCCGCACGGCTATACTCCCTTTCCCCAATTTCTTGTTTGACACGTGGCACCTGTGCTTTGTGCGCGTCCTCTTCATAGTATAGCCGCGCGGCTATACTCCCATTCCCCAATTTTTTTTTTTAAAAACACGTGGCACCTGTGCTTTGTGCTTGTCCTTTTTTTAATATATAAATAGTATAGCCGTGCGGCTATACTATTCAAAAAGAAGATTTAATCTGGTACAGTTTTTTTGTTTTGTTTTGTTTTTTTTTTTTTTTTCACTTTTAAATATAAAGGAATCAGTTTCTTTAGTTTTGTTTTTTGGCCTTCTTCTTTAATTAAACATATGCAATTGAGCAATATCTTAGCCTTTTTCAATTACTTTAATTACTATTTAATATAAAAAATTAAAGAAAAAGTCCACCAAATAATTAATTTATACTTGTTAAGTCTTTTGTGAAATCGTTTGGGTGTCTTAATTAAATTTCTCCATAGCCCAATAGCCCTATCCGTTATTATTAGGCCATTACTCGAGTATCTATTGTCCCTTTTTGATTTTTTTACTTTTCCAAAGTTATTACCCGTATAAAGATTTTCGCACTTTCACGTTTAATAATGTATTATACACGTACGCACGTATTTCTCATGTTTAATACACTTGTTTTTTACAAAAATTTCAATAAGACACAAAATTCACGTATCATTCACATAATTCTAACATGTTATTTAATAAAAATAATGTGTATTGAAAAAAACATCTCTGTTTTTTCCTATTTGTTTTTTTTTAAAAATAGTATAGCCGTGCGGCTATACTCGCTTTTTTAAAATTAAACCCTATATAAATAGTACAGCCGCCGGCTGTACCTGTTTGACACGTGGCGCTGAGGCTATGGGCGGGTGTATAAATAGTACAGCCGCCCGGCTATACTAGATTCTTCCTTAATTTTCTATTAAAAAATAGTATAGCCGCACGGCTATACTCCCTTTCCCCAATTTCTTGTTTGACACGTGGCACCTGTGCTTTGTGCGCGTCCTCTTCATAGTATAGCCGCGCGGCTATACTCCCATTCCCCAATTTTTTTTTTTAAAAACACGTGGCACCTGTGCTTTGTGCTTGTCCTTTTTTTAATATATAAATAGTATAGCCGTGCGGCTATACTATTCAAAAAGAAGATTTAATCTGGTACAGTTTTTTTGTTTTGTTTTGTTTTGTTTTTTTTTTTTCACTTTTAAATATAAAGGAATCAGTTTCTTTAGTTTTGTTTTTTGGCCTTCTTCTTTAATTAAACATATGCAATTGAGCAATATCTTAGCCTTTTTCAATTACTTTAATTACTATTTAATATAAAAAATTAAAGAAAAAGTCCACCAAATAATTAATTTATACTTGTTAAGTCTTTTGTGAAATCGTTTGGGTGTCTTAATTAAATTTCTCCATAGCCCAATAGCCCTATCCGTTATTATTAGGCCATTACTCGAGTATCTATTGTCCCTTTTTGATTTTTTTACTTTTCCAAAGTTATTACCCGTATAAAGATTTTCGCACTTTCACGTTTAATAATGTATTATACACGTACGCACGTATTTCTCATGTTTAATACACTTGTTTTTTACAAAAATTTCAATAAGACACAAAATTCACGTATCATTCACATAATTCTAACATGTTATTTAATAAAAATAATGTGTATTGAAAAAAACATCTCTGTTTTTTCCTATTTGTTTTTTTTTAAAAATAGTATAGCCGTGCGGCTATACTCGCTTTTTTAAAATTTTCAAATATAAATAGTACAGCCGCCGGCTGTACCTGTTTGACACGTGGCGCTGAGGCTATGGGCGGGTGTATAAATAGTACAGCCGCCCGGCTATACTAGATTCTTCCTTAATTTTCTATTAAAAAATAGTATAGCCGCACGGCTATACTCCCTTTCCCCAATTTTTTGTTTGACACGTGGCACCTGTGCTTTGTGCGCGTCCTCTTCATAGTATAGCCGCGCGGCTATACTCCCATTCCCCAATTTTTTTTTTTAAAAACACGTGGCACCTGTGCTTTGTGCTTGTCCTTTTTTTAATATATAAATAGTATAGCCGTGCGGCTATACTATTCAAAAAGAAGATTTAATCTGGTACAGTTTTTTTGTTTTGTTTTTTTTTTTTTTTTTTTCACTTTTAAATATAAAGGAATCAGTTTCTTTAGTTTTGTTTTTTGGCCTTCTTCTTTAATTAAACATATGCAATTGAGCAATATCTTAGCCTTTTTCAATTACTTTAATTACTATTTAATATAAAAAATTAAAGAAAAAGTCCACCAAATAATTAATTTATACTTGTTAAGTCTTTTGTGAAATCGTTTGGGTGTCTTAATTAAATTTCTCCATAGCCCAATAGCCCTATCCGTTATTATTAGGCCATTACTCGAGTATCTATTGTCCCTTTTTGATTTTTTTACTTTTCCAAAGTTATTACCCGTATAAAGATTTTCGCACTTTCACGTTTAATAATGTATTATACACGTACGCACGTATTTCTCATGTTTAATACACTTGTTTTTTACAAAAATTTCAATAAGACACAAAATTCACGTATCATTCACATAATTCTAACATGTTATTTAATAAAAATAATGTGTATTGAAAAAAACATCTCTGTTTTTTCCTATTTGTTTTTTTTTAAAAATAGTATAGCCGTGCGGCTATACTCGCTTTTTTAAAATTTTCAAATATAAATAGTACAGCCGCCGGCTGTACCTGTTTGACACGTGGCGCTGAGGCTATGGGCGGGTGTATAAATAGTACAGCCGCCCGGCTATACTAGATTCTTCCTTAATTTTCTATTAAAAAATAGTATAGCCGCACGGCTATACTCCCTTTCCCCAATTTTTTGTTTGACACGTGGCACCTGTGCTTTGTGCGCGTCCTCTTCATAGTATAGCCGCGCGGCTATACGCCCATTCCCCAATTTTTTTTTTTAAAAACACGTGGCACCTGTGCTTTGTGCTTGTCCTTTTTTTAATATATAAATAGTATAGCCGTGCGGCTATACTATTCAAAAAGAAGATTTAATCTGGTACAGTTTTTTTGTTTTGTTTTTTTTTTTTTTTTTTTCACTTTTAAATATAAAGGAATCAGTTTCTTTAGTTTTGTTTTTTGGCCTTCTTCTTTAATTAAACATATGCAATTGAGCAATATCTTAGCCTTTTTCAATTACTTTAATTACTATTTAATATAAAAAATTAAAGAAAAAGTCCACCAAATAATTAATTTATACTTGTTAAGTCTTTTGTGAAATCGTTTGGGTGTCTTAATTAAATTTCTCCATAGCCCAATAGCCCTATCCGTTATTATTAGGCCATTACTCGAGTATCTATTGTCCCTTTTTGATTTTTTTACTTTTCCAAAGTTATTACCCGTATAAAGATTTTCGCACTTTCACGTTTAATAATGTATTATACACGTACGCACGTATTTCTCATGTTTAATACACTTGTTTTTTACAAAAATTTCAATAAGACACAAAATTCACGTATCATTCACATAATTCTAACATGTTATTTAATAAAAATAATGTGTATTGAAAAAAACATCTCTGTTTTTTCCTATTTGTTTTTTTTTAAAAATAGTATAGCCGTGCGGCTATACTCGCTTTTTTAAAATTTTCAAATATAAATAGTACAGCCGCCGGCTGTACCTGTTTGACACGTGGCGCTGAGGCTATGGGCGGGTGTATAAATAGTACAGCCGCCCGGCTATACTAGATTCTTCCTTAATTTTCTATTAAAAAATAGTATAGCCGCACGGCTATACTCCCTTTCCCCAATTTTTTGTTTGACACGTGGCACCTGTGCTTTGTGCGCGTCCTCTTCATAGTATAGCCGCGCGGCTATACTCCCATTCCCCAATTTTTTTTTTTAAAAACACGTGGCACCTGTGCTTTGTGCTTGTCCTTTTTTTAATATATAAATAGTATAGCCGTGCGGCTATACTATTCAAAAAGAAGATTTAATCTGGTACAGTTTTTTTGTTTTGTTTTGTTTTTTTTTTTTTTTTCACTTTTAAATATAAAGGAATCAGTTTCTTTAGTTTTGTTTTTTGGCCTTCTTCTTTAATTAAACATATGCAATTGAGCAATATCTTAGCCTTTTTCAATTACTTTAATTACTATTTAATATAAAAAATTAAAGAAAAAGTCCACCAAATAATTAATTTATACTTGTTAAGTCTTTTGTGAAATCGTTTGGGTGTCTTAATTAAATTTCTCCATAGCCCAATAGCCCTATCCGTTATTATTAGGCCATTACTCGAGTATCTATTGTCCCTTTTTGATTTTTTTACTTTTCCAAAGTTATTACCCGTATAAAGATTTTCGCACTTTCACGTTTAATAATGTATTATACACGTACGCACGTATTTCTCATGTTTAATACACTTGTTTTTTACAAAAATTTCAATAAGACACAAAATTCACGTATCATTCACATAATTCTAACATGTTATTTAATAAAAATAATGTGTATTGAAAAAAACATCTCTGTTTTTTCCTATTTGTTTTTTTTTAAAAATAGTATAGCCGTGCGGCTATACTCGCTTTTTTAAAATTAAACCCTATATAAATAGTACAGCCGCCGGCTGTACCTGTTTGACACGTGGCGCTGAGGCTATGGGCGGGTGTATAAATAGTACAGCCGCCCGGCTATACTAGATTCTTCCTTAATTTTCTATTAAAAAATAGTATAGCCGCACGGCTATACTCCCTTTCCCCAATTTTTTGTTTGACACGTGGCACCTGTGCTTTGTGCGCGTCCTCTTCATAGTATAGCCGCGCGGCTATACTCCCATTCCCCAATTTTTTTTTTTAAAAACACGTGGCACCTGTGCTTTGTGCTTGTCCTTTTTTTAATATATAAATAGTATAGCCGTGCGGCTATACTATTCAAAAAGAAGATTTAATCTGGTACAGTTTTTTTTTTTTTTTCACTTTTAAATATAAAGGAATCAGTTTCTTTAGTTTTGTTTTTTGGCCTTCTTCTTTAATTAAACATATGCAATTGAGCAATATCTTAGCCTTTTTCAATTACTTTAATTACTATTTAATATAAAAAATTAAAGAAAAAGTCCACCAAATAATTAATTTATACTTGTTAAGTCTTTTGTGAAATCGTTTGGGTGTCTTAATTAAATTTCTCCATAGCCCAATAGCCCTATCCGTTATTATTAGGCCATTACTCGAGTATCTATTGTCCCTTTTTGATTTTTTTACTTTTCCAAAGTTATTACCCGTATAAAGATTTTCGCACTTTCACGTTTAATAATGTATTATACACGTACGCACGTATTTCTCATGTTTAATACACTTGTTTTTTACAAAAATTTCAATAAGACACAAAATTCACGTATCATTCACATAATTCTAACATGTTATTTAATAAAAATAATGTGTATTGAAAAAAACATCTCTGTTTTTTCCTATTTGTTTTTTTTTAAAAATAGTATAGCCGTGCGGCTATACTCGCTTTTTTAAAATTTTCAAATATAAATAGTACAGCCGCCGGCTGTACCTGTTTGACACGTGGCGCTGAGGCTATGGGCGGGTGTATAAATAGTACAGCCGCCCGGCTATACTAGATTCTTCCTTAATTTTCTATTAAAAAATAGTATAGCCGCACGGCTATACTCCCTTTCCCCAATTTTTTGTTTGACACGTGGCACCTGTGCTTTGTGCGCGTCCTCTTCATAGTATAGCCGCGCGGCTATACTCCCATTCCCCAATTTTTTTTTTTAAAAACACGTGGCACCTGTGCTTTGTGCTTGTCCTTTTTTTAATATATAAATAGTATAAATAGTATAGCCGTGCGGCTATACTATTCAAAAAGAAGATTTAATCTGGTACAGTTTTTTTTTTTTTTTTTTTTTTTTTCACTTTTAAATATAAAGGAATCAGTTTCTTTAGTTTTGTTTTTTGGCCTTCTTCTTTAATTAAACATATGCAATTGAGCAATATCTTAGCCTTTTTCAATTACTTTAATTACTATTTAATATAAAAAATTAAAGAAAAAGTCCACCAAATAATTAATTTATACTTGTTAAGTCTTTTGTGAAATCGTTTGGGTGTCTTAATTAAATTTCTCCATAGCCCAATAGCCCTATCCGTTATTATTAGGCCATTACTCGAGTATCTATTGTCCCTTTTTGATTTTTTTACTTTTCCAAAGTTATTACCCGTATAAAGATTTTCGTACTTTCACGTTTAATAATGTATTATACACGTACGCACGTATTTCTCATGTTTAATACACTTGTTTTTTACAAAAATTTCAATAAGACACAAAATTCATGTATTATATGTGTTTAAAAAAACATCTCTGTTTTTCCCTACTTGTTTTTAAAAAATATGTATATTCCAAGGCCCATTTTTTGATTAATCAAATATATATATATATATATATATATATATATACATTGACCCAACTAATTTGGCATTTACCCACAAACCACTCAATTGGGCCACTTGCATAGCCAATACAAACTATTCTTTTTCCAATAGTAAGTCTTATAAGGACCTCCAAGAAACTCTAGTGTTCCAATGTGGGAACTCAAACAAGTTTGCAATGCCTCTCAAAACTAACAAAACTAAATTATGTTACTGCACACATTATTTTTCGCAGAGAATTGTTGTTCTGGTTGGCAAAGAGATTGCAAAATCACCATCTTGCAACTCCTATTACACAGAATTACAACATCTTAACTTTCATTCCCTCGCACTAGATTGTTTTATTTTGTCTGGGAAAGGAAAACTCAAACAGACCGTCTTTTGATCATGGGTGAATCATAGGCAGTTAGGCTTTTGGCCTGTAAATTATTCTGTTGCTCTTTTCATAAGAAGCTCTGAGCAGTTTTGTTCCAAAATTATGATTTCCATCTGCACTATGCAGGTTATTATGAAGGCCTTAAACATTTGACAGCATGGGAAGAAAAATCTACATGCAATCCAAGTGCATATCTCACCACTGCCTCCCTGGGATGTGATCATGTGACCAGAACAAAATTTCAAAATTTCAAAATTCATTTCTTTTGATTTTTGTTCTGGTTTTTGAATTTAATTATTGTATAGTAAATATCAGCATATTCATGAAGAAATACCATGGCACCATAATTTTTTGTTTAGTAAGTTTCATAATGGTGGAATATACTCTCCTTCATAGGAGTGCAAGAATACAACCACAACTTTTGCTAAAAATCTAAAATGGATTAAAAATAACAAGACAACAGCTACGAAATTTGAAGATTGGGATCCATGTAGAACTAGCTTACAGCAAAGCAAGAAATTAGAGATGATAGCAAGGCTCAATAGCCTCTAGGCTCTACATTTTGTAGGTCATTAAGAACAACAACAAACCTAATAAGAAGGCTCATATGGAAAGCACCTAGCCTTTCCTTAATAGAACTTGATTCACTAAACAGCGAAAAACTTCAAAGCGCGTTCTTTTTTATATGTGCACCTTTTTCACAATCAGGAATATTACAATAATATTTTTGATATTGCATTTGGAAAATCAAACTATAGTAAATTACAAATGTTTGATATTTTTTATATATTGAAACAAGTTTAATAATTCATGATGTGATGCTTTCTTTATAGCAAGCAATTTTTACCTTGTCAAATTATATTTTTCAGTTTGAAGTCAAAAGTCAAATATACAAAAATTATACATATATATAATATAATTTTTTTTTAATTATTGTTTTTCTTGATCCCTGAAAAACCTAGAATTATATAGAGCGAGCTTAGCTCTTTTAACAATGTTTTGATTAATCTTGAGAAGCCCAAAAAAAAAAATCATAATTTTATTTATTTTCTTTTTATTATTGTTTTAAATCTTCTTATTTTTGCCAGATATTGCTATAAATCTTTGAATTGGGTTTCTTTGTAGCATTTATTTATCTTTTAGGTAAAAAAACCCAATTAAATTTAAATATTATAAGAATTATTTTTTAGTACGACATAGAACCAAACATAGGTCTTCACTATTTTTACAATCCAGCTTCTTAGTTTGACGAATCACCAAATGTAGGTCAGTACTTAATCTAGCTTACGCCAATCTGAGCTAATCCAAGATAGTCTCAGGATTTAGTCCAGTTATGAAAGTCCGTCGTGCCTAAGGACCCCTTATTAGTTTGGATAGAGATTGTACATTTTCCTTTTGTCTCCACCAGTGCTCCATTTTCCAATTTTACTTGGGATTTACGAACTTGTCTATGTTGGAGGAGATGCTTTCATCTCCAATCATGCGGTTACTACAGCCGCTATCAATATACCATTTTTTGTTGTTTCCTTCTGATGTGGCTTGAGGAGCATAAAACACATGCTCAATTTCCTTACTTTCTTTTGAGTAATTGGCTTGATAGTTCTTGGTCTAACAGTCTATTTCTATGTGCCCAAATTTGTTACAATTTCGACATTTGGGCTTGCCACGGAACCAACAATATTTTTCTAGATGGTTTGTATTTTTACACACCTGGTAGGGAGGATAGTTTTTCCTCTCTTTCATTTTTTTTTTTTAAAAAAAAAAATTTCCCTAATAAGATTGGATTTATAATCTTCTCCTCTAGAACTTTCTCCAAATTTTTTTTTTTTTACCTTCTTTAGTATTCTGAGACCTTAAATTAAGTTTTGATTGAAAGGCGCTTTCAACTGAATTTTCATATCGCCTACTCAATCTTTTATCATGCTTCAAGAGAGCCCATTAGTTATGTCACAGACTAGTTAAATCTTTTGTTTGTTCAATGATAGTAACTAAAGGATCATACTTATAAGTATTTTTTTTTTCTACAATTCTTGAATCATTAATATTTTCTCCATAGGCTCTCAATTGATTGATTATTTCTTTTATTTTAGTATAATAGTCTTGTGTGGTCTCAGAATCATTCATTTTAATGTTTTCAAAATCTCTTCTCAAAGTTTGTAGTTTAACCGCACGTACCTTGACATTGCCTTGAAATTCCTCCTTTAAGGTATTCTATGCTTCCTTTGCAGTTGTAGCTGCCATAATCCTTGGAAAAGTCGTATCATGCAAGGGCCTGCAAGGCTTGTTGCAAGGCATATAAGGCCCTTGCATCTTTTTGTTGATCCTTCTTTAGTTGCCTCAACTGTTCCACGGTTAGATTTTCTGGATTATTGAAGCCACTATCAACTATGTCCATAAATCTTGAGACATAAAATATAGGTCTTCATTTTAATACTCTAGAAGTCATAGTTTTCTCCGGTGAAAATATGAAGAGGGACAAAGTTCTGGCTAGTGGTAGACATGATGAAGGACACTTGAGTGAACCAACGCCCAAGGTTGATCAGAACAAGCTCTGATACCACTATTAGTCTATGGGAGAAGAGGTTTAGGAAAATAGCTTAACTTGGAACGGAAATTTTTGAAAGAGTAACAAAGTAGTTTTATTTGAATGAAGCAGGAAAGGTACAAGGCTTGGTTACTTGAGTTGGACAGCTGTAGTTTTTCAGCTTGATTACTTGAGTGGGTTGCATGCTTATTTATACAGATGCTAAGTCGACAATTTTGCTTGGACAAGTCGGTTGTATAGTAACCACGTGACTTTATCTAAGGCATTTTTAGCCACAAGTTACTCCTATAATTCTAGAATTCTCTAGTTATAATTACAATAAATAATTATTAGGATGGTTCTAGTAAGAATCAACCATCTTTTACTTAGTAATTCTCTCAGTTATTCTAGAATTTTCTAGTTTGAGAATAATGCTACACCTGCAACCAAGAAGACGACCCAGCTCATCATAGCTGTGTTGAAGGTAGACTTCTCCATGTTTTTATGATTTTTGTGACACGTTAGGGTTAATCTGAATATCAGGGTTTACTTTGTATTACACTGAGTATGTAAGTGAGGTCTCTTGGGTTGTATCTATTTGTAGGGGTTCACACACGTGTAGTTTTAACATCAAAGAAAGCTAAAAACAGCAGGTTAATGAAGTACTTTCCAAACTATATGGGATGCTCCCTTGATGCATATCTAATGGATGGTTTCCGTAAATGACTTTTTGAATTAAAATTTAGAGAAGAGTTAAAAACTCTCAACTTCAACTATGCTTCATGTTCATCTCCTAAAATAAGTAGAAAAGCGTTATCTTTAATCTTGCTAACGCATCATCCGGCATTTAGATAAGGTTGATATCTTTGTTAGCTAGGCAAGATGTTAGAAATTATCATTAGTGGCTTTGCTCAAGAAATCGAGGGGTTCCAAGACCACAAAGATATATAATATAAGGCATAAATAATATTAGCCATGCTCAATTCCAGTACCATTTGTATGTGTTGTTATTATTCATAGTAGGAAGATTAATACATCCCCATAGGCCATAGCCACTTGTTAATAATCCAACACTTAAGTTGCACACCTCTAGCCATCAATTCACGCCTACGCATATGCATTTCCCATTAACACATTTGAGGGTTCCCGATCGACATAGGAAATCAATTTTGTCGCAGTCCTTCTGACTGGAACATGGTTTTTCATTTTCAGTTGTCTGGGCTGAGCCATCACTATTTGGTATTTTGCATTCGCACAAGTTGTTAATGCAGATCTTTTTAAACTCTTTTGAGTAACAGGGAAACGTTTCGCAGTCAGCGGCAGTAGAGCATCTTCGCTTAATCACCATGGCTTCCGAGAAGAATGGTACACCTGCCTTCCCCCCAAAAAAACAAAATATAATCGTTTAGAGACCTTATATAATACAGTGTTCTGCTACAACAAGATATATATGAAGAAAAAAAAACTCACAAGATGCAATGACCAAGAAGATGATGAAAATAGCTGCCTTAGATGTTGCCTTCTCCATGTCTGATTTTGATTTTGTCACCTGAGATGGATGGATGTGAATCGTGATGATCAACTTCTCCAAGGTTTTCGTTTTGCACTATAGTAAGGAGCCCCTTGGGCTATATTTATACTATAGGCGTGTCGACATTTTTGGTAGTTTTAACGCCAGAGAAATCTAATATGTAATTTTTCCAAACTTTGTGGAAAATAATATGAAATTTTCAGATAATACCGTCCAACTTTTGGCTTTGATAATATGGATTATCTTTAATCTTGTTAACTAATCAAGAAATATATCATCCCTTAATAGGCATTTCTGTATACGTCGAGTGCAATGAACCCCACACTAATACATATGTGAGATCCATCGTACATATACAACATTAATGATAGAAATTCTGATTATGTATCCTTGCGCTTTTATTGCTGGGCATTGCCCATATCAAGACACTCGATAGTTCCTAAAGTTCATGGAATTCCTGTGCAATCAGCCGAATTGGAACATTGATCCTCATTTGGATGTGCAAGTCCAGTATTTGAGAGTAGGCATTCGCAATAGTTGTCACAACAAATCTTTGTGGATCAACCACATGGAAACGGTTTGCAGTCGGCGTTTGAAGAACATTTTTGAGCATTCATCCTGGCTTCTGCTCTCCTTCTACACCTGACAAAAAATATATATATGAGGTTATATTTGGAGACTTTTAATTATGTAAAACCAAAAATGTGGTGCTAAGAGAAACTAATTACAAGTCAGAAAGCAAAAAGATATATTTTGCATTTTATCCTCATTTTTCCTTCGATAAAGATGTTGAAACGGTTTATGATTTGTCTAATTTTTTGCAAGGATGATCTATGGATGCAGACTTCAAAAATAGATAGTTTGGATCGTTGAAAAAAAATTCGTAGGGGACCCTAAAAGGTATCTCCTACGAATTTTAGGGTCCCCCACAAATTTTTTTCAATGATCCAAATCATTATTTTTCACATCTTCTTTCATAGATCACCTTACAAAAAATCATGGAAATCATTAAGGCATCTAATTGAGACCAACAAAATCAATGAACATAATGCTTCAAGAAAGTACATAAATTTCAATAATTTAATTGAGTAGTCAAATGATATCGGATTCAAGTAATTTTTTTTGTAAAGATGATATTTGAATGAATATCTACAAAATAAACAGTTTAGATTAGTGAAATATAATGCGTTGTGGGCCTTACAAAGGTGTCTCTCAAATAAGGGATCCCTTAACGGAAGCACTCTGTATATATAAGGGATCCCTCAAACATGCGTATTTTTGAAATATTTTGTTAATCATTTCTTAGCAATCAACAGATACAGAGCAAGTGTGGTACTTTTTCGATGAAAAAGAGGCTTAACTTTGACTTTGGTGATTAGAATCAAGGGAAATATGCTGATATAATCACCTTTCACAAGTGGTGTTCTGAAATGATCAGGTTACAAATTGTGTTATGATATAATCACTTGTGGACGTGAAATGACCAAACTGCCCTCCATATAAAAGCAGATGTAGCAACCCTTTGCCACCCCTTTTCTGAAAGGGAACTTGTCTGAACTCCTAAAACTCTCTCTCCTCTGTGTTGGAAGGTTGGCAAAAATTGGGGGAACTCCAGGTTGCGAGACATGTTGCCACTGAGCAATCCAGTTCACAACCCATCCATCGTCATAACCCAGATGTCCTCAAATTTGGGACCCTAGTTTGGGCGCAGCGAAGCCGGAAGGCACGGCCTCCATTGTTGACCTCCAGATCGAGGTGACTGCTGCGAATCCACAGAGAAGCGAAAGTGGCGACTTCCGGCGTCGTTGTGAACGGATGTGAGTTGTGATATTGGTTTGGTAGTGTATGTGTATTATGAAATCGTTCAGCCCCTTTTCACCACAGGGGGCATAAAAGCTTAAATTTTCAATTTGAAGGAGTTATGATATGTTGAAATTCATAGTTTGTGATATTATCTGCAGTGGGATCTGTCTGATGAACTTGAATTTTGTTTAAAATTGACCGAATGCGTGTATAATGTAGTGCAATGTGTTTGATAATGGTGAAAATAACAGCACACAGAAAAATCATATGTTAACTTTGTCTGGCCTAAAAATTTGTAAATACGGCTAGTGTTAGGCTCAATTTAGATGCTAATGTGGGGAATTTATTGGCATTCTGGGTTTGTTTTGGTAAGAAGTATAGTTTGTGTGTTTTGGTTTCGAATTTGGTAATTGAGCTTGTACTACATTATACGTTTTCTATCACAACCTGATCCTTTTGTTGAAGGTGTTTACATTTGTGCAAAAGCCTTGGAGGGTTAGAGGGTTCATATTTCTGCCATTGTATGTGTATGTTAGTTTGTTAATAACTTGGAACCCACAGATATGTACAAAATCAGAGAAAAAACAAAAAGGAATAAAAGTTCCTTGTTGAAGCAGCTACAATTTGAGTTTGAAGATTTGAGGATTTAGAAGATGATATGTGTAGTGGAATGATTGTTGTGTATGTTTTTATTCATCAATTTTTTCTTTTTTAGTGTTATGAATCGGTGTAGTAATTATTTATGTTATTTGCAGAAATGGATACAGTTGGAATTTTGGTATGCTACAATGGAAGTTGGGTTAAGAAGGATAACATTAAGAGTTATGAAGGTGGGGAGGCTAAAGGCATAATAGTGTCACGGAACGTAACGTTTTCCGACCTTGTTCAACGCATTTATAAGATCATGGATGCAGAGCCCACGAAATATAGTGTCACATTGAAGTATTCAGTTCCTGTATCCGTATCTGTCAGTAAGCACATAAGGGTTGAAGACAATGATGATGTTCAATATTTTCTCAAGTACAACACAAATGTTATGGCCTCTAAAGTAACCCCTTTAGTAGCAAGCTTGAAAAATATCGAAGGTCATGGTATTGAAGGGTGCAATGGCATTGTAAGCGTTGAGAGTAGCAATGCTCCTGCTACCTTTGTTGTGGAACGAAGAAATGTGGTAATTTCGGACAATGAAACTGAAAATGGTGGGAATGGTTTTAATTGGAGTGATTGGGTTCAAGAAGTTCATTTTGAAAGCGGTGAAAACATAGTTGCTGATTTGTATCAACCTAGCAATGAAGAGGAACCGTACTCTGCACCAATTGTGCATCCTCATGAGGACAGCAATGCGGAACCCTCCACTGTGCAGTGTAGACAGGTGCAATCTGAACCTCCCCGGCAATCAAGTTCGAGTGAAATGCATACAATTCGGGTTGATTCGAAGCATGGTGAGAGTGTGGAATATATTGGTTATGGTGGAGGCCTTTCGTGCATAAATTGGGAAGCAAATTTGAAGGTTGGCCGAGTTTATCCAAATAAGATTGCCCTTTTAAAAACCATCAGTTTAGTAGCAATTAGAGGCCACTTTTGGTTCAGAACAGTCCAATCTGGGAAGCGTCGGTTGTGTGTTCGCTGTTGGCAGGTGCCTTGCCCTTGGAAAGTTCGGGCATATAAAGTTGGATTACATGAGTTTAAGGTTGTTAAATACGATCCACTTCATGAATGTGATCTGAGGTTTGTAAGTAGTCACCATCCTCAAGCTACGGCCGAATTGGTGTCTGACTGTGTTAAATGGAGATTTCAGGATTCGCGCAGCATTTATACTGCAGCTGATATAAAGACAGATGTGAAAAAAAAATTTGGTGTCAGCATAAGCTACTCTACAGCTTGGAGAAGCCGAGAGTTAGCTTTCAAAACAATGAGAGGGTCTGCAGAAGAGTCGTATTCCCTTCTCCCTTCCTATTGTTATGAATTGGAGCGTACAAATCCGGGAACTTTGACATACATTCAGACTGATGCAGCCGACCACTTCTTATATTTTTTTATGTCAATTGGTGCATGGATACGAGGATTTAAGTCGTCAATGCGGCCCGTGATTGCTGTTGATGCTACCCATTTGAAGTGCAAGTATAAAGGTGTTTTGTTTGTTGCGACCGCATTTGACGGAAATCGCAACATATATCCTGTTGCCTTTGGGATTGGAGATTTGGAGACAGATGCAGCATGGGAGTGGTTTTTGAGAAAATTACATTGTGCAATTGGTGATTGCTCGAATCTTGTTGTCATATTTGATCGCAATGTTAGCATACAACATGGGTTGCGTAGAGTTTTTCCTGGGGCAAGCCATGGTATTTGCTTTTATCACTTGAAGGGCAATATGAAAGCCTCATTTCACTTGAAGTAACGGGATCCGATATTGGGGTATTTTGTAAGGGCAGCGAAGTCTTATCGTCTAGCGGAGTTCAATCGTCATTTCTCGATGATAAACAATGAGCGAGTGCGAACTTATCTACTACGTGCAGGCATCCAGAAGTGGTCTCGGGCCCACTGTGATGGACGACGATATAATGTGATGACAACGAATATTGTGGAGTCCATTAATTCAGTTCTTCGTTTTGCAAGGATGCTTTCGGTGCTACACTTGATCGATGAAATCACAAATCTACTTCTCACTTGGTTTAGTCAACGTCGAGATTTAGCAATGAAATGTTATTCTACATTGTGCCCTGATTTGGGTGAACAGAAGTTAAGGAAGAGGTTAGACGCTGCGTCAAGGATGAATGTGGTCAAAATCAATGATGTCGAGTATAATGTTCTGGATGGTGATTTGAACGGTCTGGTGCACTTGGCAAACCGTAGTTGTAAGTGCAGGAAGTTTGACTTGGAGCAACTCCCGTGCAAGCATGCTATTGCGGTATGTCGGCACTTGAAATTGAACCCCTACTCCTTTGCCTCTTCTTATTATACACGAGCTACATGGGCAGCTGCATATGCTGAATCTATTTATCCTGTACCACCTAAAGGCACATGGGTTATTCCCGAACATTTGAACAATGTCAAAATCCTTCCTCTTGTTTGTAAGGTTATGCCGGGCCGTCGCAAAATGCAAAGAATACCTTCCAAAGGAGAGGACTCCAGGCAAAAAAAATGCTCAAGGTGTGGTGTGAAGGGCCACTACCGAAATACATGCAAACAATCTGTCCCTCTCAAGAACTGAAGTGTCAAACAGTTGTTCAGTTTGTACCTCAGTTGTCATCAACTGTGAAGTTTATGAATAGGTTCGGTGATGCTGCAGGGATGGAAGTCTGTCAACTAAACGGTCATGTGAAGCATATGGAACAAGGTAACAAGTTCCTTGCAATGAGAGCCTATTATTAGTACAAATTGGTGAACATACAGTTCCACCTGTGAAAAGGAAACCAGCTGTTATTTAACAGTGTTCCACTGGCCAATGTGTCTTATAGATTAGCATTTCTATTCGTTTCTGATGTACCTTTTATTTTCATTTAAATTGTATTCGATTTGGTGTTGTGAAATGTGATTGTAGTCACGTTGGCATCACTTGGTTTCCTTTCCTACACAACGTTATGTATTCCTGTCTTTATATTCACACTATTGTCATGCTGTTGTAACTTTGTTGCCACCGTATTGGTATTGTATTGTAACTTTGTTGCCACCGTATTGGTATTGTATTGTAACTTTGTTGCACGCCTATTGGTAGTGCAATGAAAACGGTTTGTGTCCAAAATGAAAGGGCCTAGAAGGCTAACTAAAATTGCATCTCGTACATAAAACTCCTTCAAATGCAAATGTTATGCAATTACTGGGAGCGTCGTTGTACTTAATGATTTCTCATTGTTCTGATTGCCATAGACCAAACTATATATAGTTTTTGGGAAACTATCCATGCAACTACACATGGTGAACACATCGCTACTATCGTGATATGGACTTTTCAAATAGTTAATTATTCACTTCAAGTCACACACACAGAGGAAGAAACCGTTCCCCTCTTCTAGGTTCTGAGCTACGTCCCCACACGCACACCCCATCGGTGTGTGATTAGTGCCTATGGACTCTGGTATTTATAAGTCTTCCAATCCAACCTGTTTTGCAAAATAACAAAGTCATTTATTAGTGTTCTATATTGTTGCTCACAAAATTCATTACTTAATGTCATTCATTTCTTTCCTATTTCATCCATTTCATGTTATTGCTTATTTACTTCCAATGTTCATTATAAGTACTGAAATGAATAACTACTGAACTTAATAAGTACTGAATATTACCACCTATCCCTTCAAATTGTTACTTCATTACTTAAATGTCGATAATCCTTTTTTTTGTTCCTATTTAATTATTGTTTTCATAACTTTATTTGTCTTGTTAGTAAAAAATTTCATGTATTTATAGTGTCCGTGGTTTGTATCCAATTGTTATTGGAATCGATATATGTCCCATATTTCCATGGATATTCCGCGCGTCAGAACCATCGATCTGTCCGAAACCCTCCATATATACGACCGTTGCTAGAGTCACTGTTTATCATTACTCAGATGTAAAGGCTATAATATGAGGTGTATATCCATAAAGCAGCAATAAAACCATACTATAAGCACAATACGATTGCAATATGAGTCAATAAATATACAATACAAAGACAATATACATGCTTAATGCTTCTAATATGAGGCCAATAAACGTTTAATAAGCACACCTCCACGTTACAGCACTTCAAATTTATACAAACTAAGTAATTTCCCACTCAACGGTGAGAATAAGAGGAAGGCGTAAACAAGGCACCACATTCATACAAAAGCCACCAAATACATACAAAATGATTCCACCCGTACTTACCCTGACCCAGCTACAGAAACCCTTCCACAAAATCACCATGTTTACAGGTCCATGAATAGATCCAATTCTTTGGTCTTCTTCCTCGCTGCATGCACAAGGCTATGATCAGCCATTCCCTGGCCACCCCTATTCAGCACCTGCCAGACACCACCAACATCTATTTCGCTCCAATTGTAGTCTGGTGACACGATGGAAGCATAATTCCGGAACATCTCGAACCCATTGTTAAAACATTCAACCAGTTTATGGTTAAATTCTTCAGATTCAGTGAATTTGTGGACATCATCTTTCTTTGTTTCTTCCAATTGTAACGTCAACGAGGCTAACTTCGCGCTTCGACTTTGTGCTTTCATTGTTTGCTTAACTTCTCTAGCAAATGCTTTGTTCAGCTTGTTCGTCAAGTTGCCCATCACCTGGCCATGAATATCGCATTTGGTTTCCCACCAATCCGTTGCCGTACACAAATATTGGAGGTGATGCTTCACTTCAGCTATTTTCTTTAGCTGATCATTGTTGTCAGCCTCACTTCCGGATGACGTCGGATCGTTATTTGGAGTCCCAGGTGGAGATGGGAAAGGGACATGCCATGGTTGGTCTCCTGGGTAACTAACAACCTCGTTTGGAGGGATTATGTCTGACATCTTCAACTTCAAATGGGGATAATGCACACATGCACCCTGAAAAACAGTTAACGTTAGGTTGATCTGGAGCTTTCCTTTTCGTTACCAACAATAGGGTGAGCTTTAGTACAGCTTTCGTCTCTGATATATATGGAATTGAATGAGTAGGTTAGACCCTCTTATATAGAGGAAGTGTGTGTTTTATATTGCTTTCAATGACTACATTACAAAATCAGGTCTTCACTCATTACTCCTC